>NC_058521.1:277321671-277640171 GCF_904849725.1 Hordeum vulgare subsp. vulgare | reverse complement strand
CTTCACTTATATCTTTTGAGCTAGATACTTTTGCTCTGTGTGCTTCACTTATATATTTTAGAGCACAACGGTGCGTGGCTTGGTAGTTGATCTATGATTTGAAAGTAGTCTCAAAAGGGGTATTTATCCAAAGGGATACGAAAACTTCCACCTTCATGTGCATTGAATAGTTAGAGAAGTTTGATTCATCTCAGTTAGTTTTGAGTTGTGGTTATGGTAATATTGAAGTCATGCTAGTAAGGTGTTGTGGATGTAGAAGTACTTGTGTTGAAGTTAGTGATTCCCGTAGCATGAACATATGGTGAACCTCTATGTCATCAAATCTGAGCATGATTAGTATATTGATTGTCATCCTTTGAGTGGCGGTCGGGATCGCGCGATGGTTTATACCTACCAACCCTTCCCCTAGGAGTATGCGTTGAATGCCTTGTTTCGATTACAAATAAAACTTTTGCAACATGTATATGAGTTCTTCATGACTAATGTTGAGTCAATGGTTTAGATGCACTTTCACCTTCCACCATCACTACCTTCTTAGTGCCGCGCAACTTTCGCCGGTGCACAAAACCCACCATTAGCCTCCCTCAAAACAGCCACCATACCTACCTACTATGGATTTTGCAAAGTCATTCCGAGATATATTGTCATGCAACTACCACCATGACATGTGCCACCACGTCTACATTGCCTTTGCACGATCGTAAGATAGCTAGCATGATGTTTCCATTGATGTCTATGCCATGCTAGATCATTGCCACGGTACACTACCGAAGGCATTCCATATAGAGTCATAATTGCTCTAAGTTTTGAGTTGAAAGTGTGATGATCATCATTATTGTAGTATTATCCCATGTGAGGAAATAAAAGAGGCCAAAGAAGCCCATAAAAAAGAGGCCAAAGAGCCCATCAAAAAGAGAGAAAAAGAGAGAAGGGACAATGCTACCACTTTTCCACACTTGTGCATATTGAGCACCATGATCTTCATGATTGAGAGTCTCTCGTTTTGTCACCACCATATAGCTAGTGGGAAATTCTCATTATATAACTTGGCTTGTATATTCCAATGATAGGCTTCCTCAAAATTGCCTTAGGTCTTCGTGATTAAGCAAGTTGGATGCACACCCACTAGTTTTCTTTAAGAGCTTTCGCATACTTGTAGCTCTAGTGCATCATTTGTATGGCAATCCCTACTCATTCACATTGATATCTATTGATGAGCATCTCCACAGCTCATTGATATGCCTAGTTAATGTGAATATCTTCTCCTTTTTGTCTTGCAACCCCCGCCACATTCCACACCATCTATAGTGTTATAACCATGGCTCACGCTCATGTATTGCGTGAGAGTTGAAAAGGTTTGAGAAAGTAAAGGTGTGAAACAATTACTTGGTCAATACCGGGGTTGTGCATGATTTAAATCCATTGTGCGATGATGATAGAGCATAGCCAGACTATATGCTTTTGTAGGGATAACTTTCTTTTGGCCTTGTTATTTTGAAAGTTCATGATTACTTTGCTAGTTTGCTTGAATTATTATTGTTTCCACGTCAATAGCAAACTATTGTTTTGAATCTAATGGATCTGAACATTCACGTCACATAAGAGGAATTACAAAGGACACCTATTCTAGGTAGCATGAAAGCATCAAAAATTCATTCTTATCACTTCCCTACTTGAGGATGAGCAGGAGTTAAGCTTGGGGATGCTTGATACGTCTCAAACGTATCTATAATTTTTGATGGTTTGACGCTGTTATCTTGCCTTCTTTGTATGTTTTATGTACCTTATTATATCTTTTTGGGACTAACTTATTAATTCAATGCCAAGTGCCAGTTCCTATTTTTTCCGAGTTTTTGACTCTTTTCAAATCTGATTTTGGAACGGAGTCCAAACGGAAGAAAAACTCCGAAATGATTTTTTCCCGAACGGAAGAAGTGCAGGGGGCTTTTGGGCCAAGCCAGGTGGGCTCCAGGGAGCCCACAAGCCCCCACTCCGCCACCAGGGGGCGGCGGTGGGCAGGCTTGTGGCCTCCCTGGCCGCCCCCTGACCTAGGTCTTTGGCCTATAAATTCCAAAATATTCCGCAAAAAACCAGGGGTGCTTCGAAAATACTTTTCCGCCGCCGCAAGCTTCCGTTTCCGCGAGATCTCATCTTGAGACCCTTCCCGGCACCCTGCCGGAGGGGACTTTTGAGGTGGAGTGCTTCTTCATCATCATCATCGCCCCTCTAATGACTCGTGAGTAGTTCACTTCAGACCTACGGGTCCATAGTTAGTAGCTAGATGGCTTCTTCTCAATCTTGGATCTTCAATACAAAGTTCTCCATGATCTTCGTGGAGATCTATGCGATGTAATCTTCTTTGGCGGTGTGTTTGTCAAGATCCAATGAATTGTGGACTTGTGATCAGATTATCTATGATGTATATTTGAGTCTTTGCTGATTTCTTATATGCATGATTTGATATCCTTGTAAGTCTCTCCGAGTCTTGTGTTTTGTTTGGCCAACTAGATCTAGGACTCGTGCAATGGGACAAGTGCTTGGTTTTGGGTTCTGCCATGTGGTGACCTTTCCGAGTGACAGTAGGGGCAGCAAGGCACACATCAAGCAGTTCACATCAAGGGTAAAAAGATGGGGTTTTTATCATTGGTTTTAGATTATCCCTCTACATCATGTCATCTTGCTTAAGGCGTTACTCTGTTCTTATGGACTTAATACACTAGATGCATGCTGTATAGTGGTCGATGTGTGGAGTAATAGTAGTAGATGCAGAAAGTATCGGTCTACTTGTTTTGGACGTGATGCCTATAGAAATAATCATTGCATAGAGATCGTCATGACTCTGCACAGTTCTACCAATTGCTCGACAGTAATTTGTTCACCCATCGTCTACTTGCTTTCATGAGAGAAGCCAGTAGTAAACACTATGGCCCCCGGGTCTATTCACATCCATCGTTTACATCTCCGCTTTTAGTTTGCTTTGTTACTTTGTTGCTTTCAGTTCTCACTTGGCAAACAATCGATAAGGGATTGACAACCCCTTCATAGCGTTGGGTGCAAGCTTTTGTGTTTGTGCAGGATCTTGAGATACTCTTCCGCCGGATTGATACCTTGGTTCTCAAACTGAGGGAAATACTTACCGTCGCTGTGCTACATCACCCTTTCCGCTTCGAGGGAACACCAACACAAGGCTCCAAGCCACGGGGGAAAACCTTTGCTTACTTGCCTAGGAAGTCCCTTAAGGCGTAGCCGTAGCTGAAGGATTCCTGGTGCCGTCGACACAACTATTTCTAGCGTCATTGCAAGGGATACACATCAACCATCAGGGCCCACCTGGTGGAACCCCGGAACCCATTCGTTACTCTCGGTACACTGCCGGAAATGCCCGAAACTTTTCCGGAGTTCAAAATCCACTTTCCTATATATCAATCTTTACTTCAGTACCATTCCGGAGCTCCTCGTGACGTCCGTGATCTCACCCGGGACTCCGAACAACCTTCAGTCACCAACATACATAACTCAATAATACCGGAATGTCACCAAACCTTAAGTGTGCAAACCTGCAGGTTCGAGAACCATGCAGACATGACCCGAGACACTCTCCTCTCAATAACCAATAGAGGGACCTGGATGTCCATATTGGATCCTACAAATTCTACGAAGATCTTTATCGGTCGAACCTCTATATCAAGGATTCAGTTAATCCCGTATGTTATTCCCTTTATCCATCGTTATGTTACCTACCGGAGATTTGATCGTCGGTATCTCCATACCTAGTTCAATCTCGTTACCGGCAAGTCTCTTTACTCGTTCCATAATACAAGATCCTGTGACTAGCTGCAACGCCCAAGATGTGGTCCTATCCTTAATTTGGCACGAGGGCCTTGTCAGGGATAGAAGCACATCTCGTCGTTTCAAGTTGGTATCAGAGAAGTACCGACCTAGGAGCCCCCTTGATTGATCGAACTTGGTCGAGTCGAGTCTAGGGAAAAACTATTTAGAGTCTTAGTTATATTGCAGAGTAGGTTCCTTTTTTCTCCTCATCTATGCTCTTGTGAGGTTCCCGACTTAGGAATTTTAATTTTACTCCTCTTCTCACTCAAATTTTTTTGTTAGGATCACGCGGATATTTTTGGAATCTATATGATGTCGATGTGATGGGGTTCTGTCTTGGTGCCTCCTGTCTGACTTGATTTCTTCCGGGGAGTTGAGCTCCAGGGAATTCTCGAGCACATAGTTTTCATTCAGATGTCTTAGTATCTCAGGACGAAGGATGTTCGAAATTGCTTTAATACTAGTAGTGGCGAGAGGAGTCCGGCTTCCCCAGTACTGGTGCAGAGAGTTCCGGATGTATCGCCATACTTTTTATCGTTGTGATTACGAGTGTCTGAGGTAGATGAGTTCCGAGATTCTGGTTATGTGTTGACGGATGTGATACACTTGACGGGTTAGTATAGGAGTTGAGTGATATATTACTCCTTGTATCCGTGGACCAGATTGCATGACGAGAAATTTCGGGAGTTTTTAGGTGGGAATTCAAGTAGTTACTTACAAGACAATCTTCCAACAAATGCATGATGTTAGGTTGGGGTTCGACATCTAGTGGATTCGTTTGTTCAAGGTCAACTTATAGTGGTTCTCATTGTGTCTTAAAGAGTCCTTGTAGCTTGCTACGACTCGGGGACACTTCGTATGTCGTGTGCACTACCTTGTACATGATGGCTACTGTAAGGATCGAGCCCGTGCGATCCTGTCCAAGAAAATATCGGACGAAATCTCTCTCATGAATTTGTTCTGGCTTGTTTCATAAGTCACAGTCTTGTTTTTGTTGGAATATGGATTTCAGATCTTTCCTAAGATGTGTTCTCGTATTTTTATGAGAGTGCTAATCCTTTTACTCAATCAAGTGTCATATCAATTCTTTTTCAACCCGTGTGCTTCTCTTGAGTCAATTCTATCCTCTCCAATTTTGCAAGATTAATCTCTCTTTTATTTCCGGAGTTTTCTCATCTATCCCAAGTTGTCTTTGTTTTTCCGACCCTCCCGCCCTTTTTCTTCAGTGATTAGTTTTTATCCAAGAGTTTTCTTTTCATTGTGCTTCCCCTATCTTTTCTTCTGTGTGGTATCCGGTGATTCATTGTGACGATTCTCAAGAGCATTGTGTTCATCTTTATTCAATCTTGTTATCTTTCCTGTGAATTCAATTCTGTTATCCGTGTCATCAAATCTTTTTCATCTTTTAAATTCTTTCCCGTGTTAAAATTCTTATTCAAGCCTCTCTTGTTTATTCATTCCTCTCTTTTCTATCCAGAGCGTTGAAGTTATCTCAGAAGTTCTTATTTTCGATTCTTTCAATTATTTTGAGGATCTCACCTCATCAAGTTTTCCTGATATCAGTGCAATCTCTTTTTTCTAATCAGTTGTTTCAACGGTGGTTTCTTTGAGTGGGCCCATAACCCACAGGTTCTTTCCCAGGATCTTATCTGGCTCTTGTAATCTTTTCCCGGAGATCTCTGATTCTTTTCTACTATGATGTAAGTATAAATTTCATCAGTCATATTCCTTCTTCAAGTTCAATTCGAATTAATTCCCATATTTGGCTCAACCTTTCATTCTTCTTTATTCTGGAGTGTCTTAGTAATTCTTGGTGGTGTTCTCCTCATCATTTTCAGCTTGGAAGACCGAAGGACTAGTTCTCCTAAATCTTGGTTCATTCTCTTGGAGATTCATCATTTCAGTTTTGTGCCATCATTTTAATTGTTCCCAATCTCGATAATCTTTTTCTTGCTATCCGGTGCATTTCTGAATTGTTTTCATTCGCGATCCTCCGAAGGCCATCATTTCAGAAGATTCTTGGTTCTCAGCTTTCAGCTTT
This sequence comes from Hordeum vulgare subsp. vulgare, assembly GCF_904849725.1. NCBI lineage: Eukaryota > Viridiplantae > Streptophyta > Magnoliopsida > Poales > Poaceae > Hordeum > Hordeum vulgare. The sequence goes on along the minus strand of NC_058521.1, from coordinate 277,634,299 downwards.
CATCCTCAATTCTTCTCAATTGTTGTCTCTTCGTTCCTCTCTCAATTATTCTGGTGCCTTGTTCTAATGTTCTCTCAGGTGGATCACGGTCTCTTCATTCTCATGTATCTCCATTCGTTCTTGTTATATCCCTATTCAATCCAATTCTTACCGGTGTCTCCTAAAAACTTCTTCTAGTTTATGCTCTTGTCTCTCCTCAATCATTTCTAGAAGAATAAGTGGTACGCTAAATCCGTTGATTGTCATCAATTAAAATTGATGAAGGATAAGCTTAACGTAATTCTTATTCTTGTCATAGTGATTTGAATTCTTCTTCCGGAGTGGCTCATGATATCAATTCTTTTTCTTAAGGTGTTCTTGAGGATTCTTGTGGTAGTAGTTTTCATTTTCTTCCTTGTTCTTTTCTTGCCAAGATCTAGTTTCTATTCTTTCTAACGGAGGATTTGTGATGTTGCTCTCTTCAGTCTATCATCTTATTCTCACAAGTTCATGTTGGTTCCTTGTTCAATTTGGTTGTCTGTTGTGATTCTTGTTGAGTTCTCCTATCTTATCGAATTTTTGTCCCCTTGTCCTACCGAAGTGCTGCCGCAATTTTCTGTGAATTCTTTCTTGTTTCTCATATCATTCCTCATCTCTTTGAAACCTTCAAGGATTGTTGGTTTCACTCGTTTGTCAAAGAACCAACTAAGTTTTACCTCTTGTTCTTTCTCTTTCTCTTCCCCTTCCATTCTTGGATCTCGGGTCGAAATCCTCTTGTAGTGTAGGAGAGTTGTGACAGCCTGAGACCGACGTTCCAGAAGATTCCCCTTTTATTCCATTTTCATCGTGTGATTATTTTTATTTGTCGCATCATCATCCGCGTCACCCGCATTGCATCGGCATCCCGTTCCCGCCAGTTTTCAAAACTTGCACCCGTTATTAGTTGCCGGTTCTCTCCGTGTTCGTCTTGCCCGTTCTGAGCCCGACCACACACGCATGCGTCTGCGGCATCGTCAAATAATTGTTTTTAAAAGTGTGTATAAAAATTTCTCTGATTGGGTTGGAACTTGATGTGTGGTCTTATTTAGATATAAGTAGGCGGCTTGTCAAATTTCGTCGCAATCGGAGTCCATCTGGTAACCGAACGGTCGACCGTAGCGGCACCCTCTTCGGTTATTCGTCGGACGTTTTTTGATGTTTTAAATCACGTTGTCGCGCCATGCTATTTCCCTCTCACCTCCGCCTAGCCACTCCACACAGCCACCTAGACATTCCCGCGTTCGTGGGCGTTCGTTCGCGATCTCGTGGTCGAAAATGGATCCGCATTCGGATAACCCTAGCCCCTATTGCCTATATATGGACACTCCCATGTCCAAAAACGGCCTACCATAATCCCTCCTCGCGATCCGCGCCACCCCAGCCACCCAGCGCCCCTGCCTCTCTCTCCTCCTCCCCCACCACTGCTAGGGCCCACCGGCCTGCAGCAGGCCCGCCCGGGCCCGAGCCGCCGCTAGTCGGCCGGATGCCTCCTCCTCTCGGGCGAGCAGCAGCCCCGAGCTCCCGTGCTCGAGGTCCCCGCCTCGCCATGCAGCAGCACGCCGCTGGAGACCCGCCGGTCCGCGCTCTGGCCGGATCTGGCCAGTCCAGGCATCGCCGGCCCCATCCCCGTCGATCTCGTCCATGCGCATGCTGCCACTTGCCGCCGCCCTTGCTGCCTCGCCCCTCCTCGCCGTGATCTCCCCGTATTGTAGCCTCGGTCCCGGCACCGCCACCGGAATGGGCAGATCCGGCAGCCCCCATCACGGACCCGGTCTCCCCCGCCTTCATCGCCTCGATCTGGCCGGCGTCCGGTCGCCGCCGGTTCCATGTTTCACCGCCACCTCCTCTGCTAGCGGGAGTAGTTCGGCGAGAAGACCGAGCTGCTCGCTCGTGCCCGTGTGGGCCACGAGGAGCCGGCCCCGCTCGCGCTAGCTGGCCGCGGCCCAACTCCAACTGCCATCGCCCCAAGCCAGCCGGCCCAGTAGCGCTCTTCAGCCGACCCGAAGGCCTCCGTGAGCTGCCTCTCCGAGCCCTCTATTAAGCTCCCGTCGCGCAAGATAGCTAAGCTGCGCATGCCCCTGTTTCGGCCTAGTAGTAGTTGCGGCCCGTTATTTGTTTCTTTTATGTTTTTAGGATTTATTAATTTCAGAAAATGCTAGAATTTTCAAATGCCCGTAGAATTCAAACTGTGCGCCGGATCGCAGCGAGTAATATATGAAACTTGATTAGTTTTCCGCGTAGAGTAATTATTTGCAACTTGCATGCACGTTTGAAGTAGTTTGTCCTACCGAATGCCTAGTTTTGCATGTTGTCCTAATATGTTAATTATCCCATATTTATTTTCGTGCATGTCCGCTCATGTTTTTAGGGACATTTTGCCATGTATTTTAGGGACATTTTGCCATGTATTTTAGAGTAGTTGTTTGTATTTTTGCATGTAGGATTTCGTCGCTAGTTTATTATACTGTGTTTAGGACATATTCTCGCATATACGTGTGACGTTATTTTTATTTTGCAACCCCACATGCTATATATGTTTTCGGGGTATAAAAATTCATAGAATTTAACCGTGCATTTTGTTTTAGCTTTTGAGCAAGTTAGTGCGTGTGATATTTTGCCATGTTGCCCTTTTGTTTGTTTCGTTGGATTTAATCCGTGCATGATATGAAGGAGTTGTCAACTAGAGATTTGTCCTTGGATGTGTAGGCTAGCCTTTGGTAATTTTGGTTGCAATAGAAATCCATGTTTAGGTGTGGTTTGCTTGGTCTCAACTTGCTAGAAAATAATGCTGATTTGGAGATACTGAAATATTTCTAAGTCTGAAATCTGTTATATTGTGTTGCTGTCTTGTAATGAGTTTATCTGGTGATCTGTAGCTCTTTTGATGTTGGTGCAATGGAGTTAGTTGTAGCCCTTAAGATTCTCTAGCATGCTGTCAATTTTCATGGCATTAGGAGCCCTGTAGCTTATAGTTTTGTTGCTGTCAATATGCCTTCAGATCAAAAACTGCACTGCCATAAACTGATATTTTCACTAAGTCTGAAACTGCGTGTGAGCAACCATTTTGTGAGTTCTTTTCCTAGTGATCCATGCTTACATGCTAGGTGTAATTAGTTGTATGTTGTAGTGAATCTTACCCTCTATCGTCTCATGCCTTGGTTGAGTATATTGGATTTGTGTAGCTCGTAGTTGTGGGGTGTAGAAAATGCTATGTGGCTGATTTTGGCAGATTGTAGTGATTTCTTGTTGAGCTCGTAGTTGTTGAACCGTTGCTCCGTTTTGATCGTGTCCTATATGAAACTTTCTTAGAATCTTGTGTAATTTCATATTATCTTGCTGGTTGTATTATTTGAGATTCTTGTGACTGACGTTGCACACATACTTCATTCGTGCCATCATATCTTGCGGTGTTCATATCTTTTGAACCATAGCTCCGTTGGAGATGTTATCTATGTGTAAATTGATTGAAATAACGGGTAGTATCACGTGAACCTGTTTATTTTTCTGTTTAACAAATATTTAAACGTGTTAATTCGGATCTGGACAGAATTATAAATTAACATATAAGGTCTTCTCGGAGATGCTATATGACGTTTCCGACCTCATTTAAAATGCCTAGGTAAGTAGTTTAATTACGCTTCACCTCTTGCCATGTTTATACAACATTTAATATTTCCGTGTACTTAATCGGGATAGAACTAAATAAATTCGTATGTGGAGTTTCGTCAATATGCAACTCGTTGCATATTGAACTTCACTTAATGTGTAGTATTTGGTTGTTGTGAATTGACATGCCATGTCTTGCATATATTCATCCGTTCATGCATCATATGTGTTGTGCATCATGTGGTGTATATCGCGTGTTGATTCTTTTTTCCGGTTTGCTTCGTCTCGATAGAGTTCCGCAAGCGTGTCGGATTGTGAGGACCCGTTCGACTACATCGGTTCGTCTGCTTCACGGAGTCATTCTTCTTTCAAGCGGGATCTCAGGCAAGATGACCATTTCCCGGATACCATTACTATCATTGCCATGATAGTTTTACCGTTTCAATTGTTATGTCTCGCTGCCTACCACCTGCTATATGTCAGCCTCTCAACATTGCCATGAAAATCTTCAGCTTGTTCACAACCTAGCAAACCACTGATTGGCTATGTTACCGCTTTATTTACCATGTGTTAGCGTTGCTAGTTGCAGGTGCAGTTGCTTCCATGTGATAACATGGGTCCCTTGACATATCACCATATTATTGCTAAATAATTTAATGCACCTATATACTTGGTAAAAGGTGGAAGGCTCGACCTTTCTAGCCTGGTCTTTTGTTCCACCTTTGCCCCCTTAGTTTCGGCTACCGGTGTTATGTTCCATAATTGAGCGCTCCTAACACAATCGGGGTTGTTATGGGGACCCCCTTGATAATTTGTTTTACATTAAAGCTGGTCTAGCAAGGGCCAACATTGGTACTACATTTGCCCAACATAATAATTTTGTTAATACTGAAAGCATAGGGCGCCATGAACCCGACGAGTAATTTTACATAATACAGGGAGGGCCAGTGCTGATGGTGCTGGTCCAAAACAGAGTCGTTTGCGGGGCCAACCCGGGGCAACTCAGGAGATTTCTATCACGCCACTGTATGTTGCAGTCATCCGTCGTGTCCTGAGAACGAGATACGCGGCTCCTACCGGGATCGTCGACACGCCGGGCTGCCTTGCTGGATTAGTTTTACCTTTGACGAATGTCTTGTGCATCGGGATTCTGGTGATGCTTTGGGTAATCTCAGAGTTGAGGTTTTCCACTAAGGAGTCCGACGAGATCGCGAGTTTCGTGATCGAGGATTTCTATGCGGCTTGTGGTAATTTGTGATGGATTAGTTGGAGCACCCCTACAGGGTTAAATCTTTTGGGAAGCCATGCCCGCGGTTATGTGGCAATGTGGAAACTTTGTTTAACACTAGTTCTAGATAACTTGAAGTTAACTTAATTAAAACTTGCCAACTGAGTACGTAGTCGTGACTGTCTCTTTCGCGAGTTCCTTCTCCGATCGAGGACACGGTGGGGTTATGTTTGACGTAAGTAGGTGTTCAGGATCATTGATTTGATCATCAGTAGTTCACGTCCGTTATGCATAGCTCATCCCCCTGTTATTCTTGTACTCGTAAGTTAGCCACTAAATATATGCTTAGTCGCTTGCTGCAGCCTCACCACTTAACCATACCTCACCTATTAAGCTTTGCTAGTCTTGATACCTTTGGAAATGAGATTGCTCAGTCCCGTGTGGCTCACAAATTACTACAACACCAGTTGCAGGTCCAGGTAAAGGGTAACTTGACACGAGCGCGTTGATTGTTCATCTAGGGTTGCTTCTTCTTCTTCTGCATCGATCTAGGATGGGTTCTAGGCCGGCAGCCTGGGATAGCAAGGATGGATGTGATTCTTTTCTCGTTTGTTTTCGTCCGTAGTCGGACCCTGCTCTTCTACCTGATATTTATTTATTGTACTGATGTGACTCTGATGTAGCTTGTGGCGAGTGTAAGCCAATTCCGTATATCTCATCTTTTCAGTACATGTACTTGTAACGATATCCATTCTTGCGAAACGATGAGATGCGCTTCTATCCCTGACGAGGCTCTCGTGCCAAAATAAGGATAGGATCGCCTCTTGGGCGTTACACTAACTCTTTAGTCAAATTTCTTGCAAGGCTTATTGTGATGTTGTATTACCGAGTGGGCCCCGACATATCTCTCCGTCACACGGAGTGACAAATCCCAGTCTTGATCCATGCCAACCCAATAGACACCTTCGGAGATACCTGCACAACAGCTTTATAGTCACCCAGTTACTTGTGATGTTTGATACACACAAGGTATTCTTCTTTTGTCCAGGAGTTGCATGATCTCATGGTGAAAGAAACATATGCATTGACATGCACACAACAGTAGCAATAAACTAACACGATCATATGCTACGTTCATAGTTTGGGTCTTCTCCATCACGTAATTCTCCTAATGATGTGATTCCGTTATAAAACAACATCTCATGACTATGGCCAGGAAACCTTGACCATCTTTGATCAATGAGCTAGTCCTTCAGAGGCTCACTAGAGACAGTGCATTGTATATTTATCCACCCATGTATTTGAGCTTCCAATCAATACAATTCTAGCATGGATAATAAAAGATTATCATGAACAAGGAAATATAATAATAACCAATTTATTATTTCCTCTAGGGCATATTTCCAACATGTAGCGTTCAACCCGAGCTCACGCGAGCTTCGGCGGCCACCAAGATCACCGTTGTCAATGCTCTGGTCAAGCGCAGCCCCGCGGGCTTGCCCCATTAGATGCGTCGGCAAATGTTCGTTCGATAGATGGTCTCCGCCTTGAATTGGTCGCCGGAGGGCGAAACCCGACCCCCCCCCCCCGTTGTCTATGGTGCCGCCGCCGGCTCAACCCGGCGAGCTCGACGAGTTTGACCATGGGATTTGACCTCTTGGGTCAGTGGCAAGTGGGGCCAACCCTGTTTAAAACTTGGTTAAGTTAAATTAATTAATGTGCCTAATTAATACCCTAATCAGTCCCTCATAAGTGGTCTAGCCCCACTAATTAAGTTTAAAGTTTGAATCTAATTCCTTATTAAAGATTGTATCACTCACATGAGGACCCCACATGTCAGGTTTGACCTACAATGGGAGTTTGACCAACTGATGTCACACTAATGCTGTGATGATGCAGTAATACATTTCTGCTTTAATTAAATTACAGAAATAGATTAAAACTTCTAAAATTCATAGAAAATAATCTGTAACTCAGATTGAAATAATTTATACATGAAAATTTATAGAAAAATCCAACGAATAGATTGGTGCTATTATCATGCATGACAGAAAAAGTTATACCTACTCACCGGGTCAAATCAATTAAAGGGTATCTTAAACTACCTTATTTGAACTTGAATTTGAATATTTGATTCGAAACAGCTTCATGTTGGAATTATGCCCTAGAGGCAATAATAAATGTATAGTTATTATTATAATTCCTGTATCAAGATAATAGTTTATTATCCATGCTATAATTGTATTGAATGAAGACTCATTTACATGTGTGGATACATAGACAAAACACCGTCCCTAGCATGCCTCTAGTTGGCCAGCCAGTTGATCGATGATAGTCAGTGTCTTCTAATTATGAACAAGGTGTTGTTGCTTATAACTGGATCACGTCATTGGGAGAATCACGTGATGGACTAGACCCAAACTAATAGACGTAGTATGTTGATCGTGTCATTTTGTTGCTACTGTTTTCTGTGTGTCAAGTATTTATTCCACCGGAGGAATGCTTTGTGTGTATCAAACGTCACAACGTAACTGGGTGACTATAAAGATGCTCTACAGGTATCTCCGAAGGTGTTAGTTGAGTTAGTATGGATCAAGACTGGGATTTGTCACTCCGTGTGACGGAGAGGTATCTCGGGGCCCACTCGGTAATACAACATCACACACAAGCCTTGCAAGCAATGTAACTTAGTGTAAGTTGCGGGATCTTGTATTACGGAACGAGTAAAGAGACTTGCCGGTAAACGAGATTGAAATAGGTATGCGGATACTGACGATCGAATCTCGGGCAAGTAACATACCGAAGGACAAAGGGAATGACATACGGGATTATACGAATCCTTGGCACTGAGGTTCAAACGATAAGATCTTCGTAGAATATGTAGGATCCAATATGGGCATCCAGGTCCCGCTATTGGATATTGACCGAGGAGTCTCTCGGGTCATGTCTACATAGTTCTCGAACCCGCAGGGTCTGCACACTTAAGGTTCGACGTTGTTTTATGCGTATTTGAGTTATATGGTTGGTTACCGAATGTTGTTTGGAGTCCCGGATGAGATCACGGACGTACGGAGGTTTCCGGAATGGTCCGGAAACGAAGATTGATATATAGGATGACCTCATTTGATTACCGGAAGGTTTTCGGAGTTACCGGGAATGTACCGGGAATGACGAATGGGTTCCGGGAGTTCACCGGAGGGGGGCAACCCACTCCGGGGAAGCCCATAGGCTTTTGGGGGACACACCAGCCATTAGTGGGCTGGTGGGACAGCCCCAAGGGAGCCTATGCGCCAAGATAAGAAAATCAAAGGAAAAAAAAAAGAGGGAAGAAGTGGGAAGGGAAGGGGACTCCTCCCACCAAACCAAGTCCAACTCGGTTTGGGGGGGGAGTCCTCCCCCCCTTGGCTCGGCCAACCCCTTGGGAGTCCCTTGGACCCCAAGGCAAGGTCCCCCTCCCTCCTCCTATATATATGGGGCTTTTAGGGCAGATTTGAGACGACTTTCTCACGGCTGCCCGACCACATACCTCCATAGTTTTTCCTCTAGATCGTGTTTCTGCGGAGCTCGGGCGGAGCCCTGCTGAGACAAGATCATCACCAACCTCCGGAGCGCCGTCACGCTGCCGGAGAACTCTTCTACCTCTCCGTCTCTCTTGCTGGATCAAGAAGGCCGAGATCATCGTCGAGCTGTACGTGTGCTGAACGCGGAGGTGCCGTCCGTCCGGTACTAGATCGTGGGACTGATCGCGGGATTGTTCGCGGGGCGGATCGAGGGACGTGAGGACGTTCCACTACATCAACCGCGTTCTCTAACGCTTCTGCTGTGCGATCTACAAGGGTACGTAGATCACTCATCCCCTCTCGTAGATGGACATCACCATGATAGGTCTTCGTGCCCGTAGGAAAATTTTTGTTTCCCATCCGACGTTCCCCAACAGTGGCATCATGAGCTAGGTTCATGCGTAGATGTCTTCTCGAGTAGAACATTACTGGATTCCGCGGTGGGCGGTGATGTGCGTTTTGCTGCCCTCCTTAGTCTTTTCTTGATTCCGCGGTATTGTTGGATTGAAGCGGCTTGGACCGACATTACTCGTACGCTTATGAGAGACTGGTTTCATCGTTACGAGTAACCCCCTTTGCTTAAAGATGACTGGCAAGTGACGGTTTCTCCAACTTTAGTTGAATCGGATTTGACCGAGGAGGTCCATGGATGAGGTTAAATAGCAACTCATATATCTCCGTTGTGGTGTTTGCGTAAGTAAGATGCGATCCTACTAGATACCCTTGGTCACCACGTAAAACATGCAACAACAAAATTAGAGGACGTCTAACTTGTTTTTGCAGGGTATGATTGTGATGTGATATGGCCAATGATGTGATGTGATATATTGGATGTATGAGATGATCATGTTGTAATAGAAATATCGACTTGCATGTCGATGGTACGGCAACCGGCAGGAGCCATAGGGTTGTCTTTATACTAACATATTTGTGCTTGCAGATGCGTTTACTATTTTTCTAGGATGTAGCTTTAGTAGTAATAGCATAAGTAGCACGACAACCCCAATGGCAACACGTTGATGGATGATCATGGTGTGGCGCCGGTGACAAGAAGATCGTGCCGGTGCTTTGGTGATGGAGATCAAGAAGCACGTGATGATGGCCATATCATGTCACTTATGAATTGCATGTGATGTTAATCCTTTTATGCACCTTATTTTGCTTAGAACGACGGTAGCATTATGAGGTGATCTATCACTAAAATTTCAAGACGAAATTGTGTTCTCCCCGACTGTGCACCGTTGCTACAGTTCGTCGTTTCGCGACACCACGTGATGATCGGGTGTGATAGACTCAACGTTCACATACAACGGGTGCAAAACAGTTGCGCACGCGGAACACTCGGGTTAAGCTTGACGAGCCTAGCATGTGCAGACATGGCCTCGGAACACATGAGACCGAAAGGTCGATCATGAATCATATAGTTGATATGATTAGCATAGGGATGCTTACCACTGAAACTACTCTCGACTCACGTGATGATCGGACTTGGGATAGTGTAAGTGGATCATGAACCACTCAAATGACTAGAGAGATGTACTTTTTGAGTGGGAGTTTAGCATATAATTTGATTAAGTTGAACTCTAATTATCTTGAACATAGTCTAAGCCCATTTTGAATATATTTGTGTTGTAGATCATGGCTCACGCAAGTGTCATCCTGAATTTTAATACGTTCCTAGAGAAAGCTAAGTTGAAAGATGATGGAAGCAACTTTGTAGACTGGGCTCGTAATCTTAAGCTAATCTTACAAGCTGGAAAGAAGGATTATGTCCTTAATGCTGCGCTAGGAGATGAACCACCCGCTACGGCTGATCAGGATGTTAAGAACGCTTGGTTAGCGCGTAAGGAGGACTACTCAATAGTTCAATGTGCAGTCTTGTATGGCTTGGAACCGGGACTTCAACGTCGCTTTGAGCGTCATGGAGCATTTGAGATGTTCCAGGAGTTGAAGTTTATCTTTCAGAAGAACGCCCGGATCGAGAGGTATGAGACCTCCGATAAATTCTATGCTTGCAAGATGGAGGAAAACTCGTCTGTCAGTGAACATGTGCTCAAAATGTCTGGGTACTCAAACCGTCTAGCTGAACTGGGGATTGAACTCCCGCAAGAAGCTATCACTGACAGAGTCCTTCAATCACTGCCGCCAAGCTATAAAGGCTTTGTGTTGAACTACAACACGCAAGGGATGAACAAGTCTCCCGGCGAGTTGTTTGCGATGCTGAAAGTCGCAGAGTCTGAACTCCGTAAAGAGCATCAAGTGTTGATGGTGAGCAAGACCACTAGTTTCAAGAGAAACGGCAAAGGCGAGAAGGGCAATTCGAAGAAGAGCGGCAAGCCTGTTGCCAATCCGCCGAAGAAACCCAAGGCTGGACCTAAGCCTGAAACAGAGTGCTTCTATAGCAAGGGTATGGGTCACTGGAAGCGCAATTGCCCCAAGTATCTGGCAGATAAGAAGGCGGGCAAAGAAAAATCAGGTATATTTGATATACATGTTATTGATGTGTACTTAACCGGCTCTCGTAGTAGTGCCTGGGTATTCGATACCGGTTCTGTTGCTCACATTTGCAGCTCGAAGCAGGAACTGCGGAATAGACGAAGGCTGGCGAAAGACGAAGTGACGATGCGCGTAGGAAACGGTTCCAAGGTTGATGCAATCGCCGTCGGCACCGTGTCACTTCAACTACCATCGGGATTAGTGATGAACTTAAATCATTGTTATTTAGTGCCTGCGTTGACAATGAACATTATATCTGGATCTTGTTTATTGCGAGACGGTTACTCTTTTAAGTCTGAGAATAATGGTTGTTCTATTTCTATGAGTAACATCTTTTATGGTCATGCACCGAACGTGAGAGGATTGTTCATATTGAATCTCGATAGCGATACGCATATACATAACATTGAGACCAAAAGAGTTAGAGTAAACAATGATAGCGCCATATTTTTGTGGCACTGCCGCTTGGGTCATATTGGTGTAAAGCGCATGAAGATACTCCATGCTGATGGACTTTTGGAGTCACTTGACTTTGATTCACTTGACACGTGCGAACCATGCCTCATGGGCAAGATGACTAAGACTCCGTTCTCTGGAACAATGGAGCGTGCAAGTGACTTGTTGGAAATCATACATACCGATGTGTGTGGTCCAATGAGCGTGGAGGCACGCGGCGGATATCGTTATTTTCTCACCTTCACTGACGATTTGAGTAGATATGGTTATGTCTACTTGATGAAGCACAAGTCTGAAACATTTGAAAAGTTCAAGCAATTTCAGAGTGAAGTAGAAAATCATCGTAACAAGAAGATCAAGTTCCTACGGTCTGATCGTGGGGGTGAATATCTGAGTTTCGAGTTTGGTACTCACTTAAGACAATGTGGAATTGTTTCACAGTTAACACCGCTTGGAACACCACAGCGTAATGGTGTGTCCGAACGTCGTAATCGTACTTTGTTAGAGATGGTGCGATCTATGATGTCTCTTACTGATTTGTCGTTATCATTTTGGGGTTATGCATTAGAAACAGCTGCATTCACTTTAAATAGGGCACCATCAAAATCCGTTGAGACGACACCATACGAACTGTGGTATGGCAAAAGACCAAAGTTGTCGTTTCTTAAAGTTTGGGGATGTGATGCTTATGTCAAAAAGCTTCAGCCTGAAAAGCTGGAACCCAAAGCGGAAAAATGCGTCTTCATAGGTTACCCAAAAGAGACAGTTGGGTACACCTTCTATCTCAAATCCGAAGGCAAAGTGTTTGTTGCTAAGAACGGAACTTTTCTCGAGAAGGAGTTTCTCTCGAGAGAATTGAGTGGGAGGAAGATAGAACTTAACGAGGTTGTCGAACCTCTCATCCCTCTGGATGGTGGCGCAGGGCAAGGGGAAACCTCTGTCGTTGCAACGCCGGTTGAGGAGGAAGTTAATGATGATGATCATGAAACTCCAGTTCATGTTTCTGTTGAACCACGCAGGTCGACGAGATCACGCGCTGCTCCAGAGTGGTACGGTAATCCCGTCTTATCAATCATGTTGTTAGACAACAATGAACCTGCAAATTATGAAGAAGCAATGGTGGGCACAGATTCCAACAAATGGCTAGAAGCCATGAAATCCGAGATAGGATCCATGTATGAGAACAAAGTGTGGACTTTGGAGATACTACCTGAGGGCCGCAAGGGTATTCAGAACAAATGGATCTTTAAGAAGAAGACGGACGCTGACGGTAATGTGACCGTTTATAAAGCTCGACTTGTGGCAAAGGGTTTTTCACAAGTTCCAGGAATTGACTACGATGAGACTTTCTCTCCCGTAGCAATGCTTAAGTCCGTCAGAATCATGTTAGCAATAGATGCATTTTTCGATTATGAAATCTAGCAGATGGATGTCAAAACGGCGTTCCTTAACGGTTTCCTTAAGGAAGAATTGTATATGATGCAACCCGGAGGTTTTGTCGATCCTAAAAATGCTGACAAGGTGTGCAAGCTCCAGCGATCCATTTATGGACTGGTGCAAGCATCTCGGAGTTGGAACAAACGCTTTGATGAGGTGATCAAAGCATTTGGGTTTATACAAGTGGTTGGAGAATCTTGTATTTACAAGAAAGTGAGTGGGAGCTCTGTGGCGTTTCTAATACTATATGTGGATGACATATTACTGATTGGAAACAACGTGGAGCTCTTGGAGAGCATAAAAGGTTACTTGAATAAAAGTTTCTCTATGAAGGACCTAGGAGAAGCTGCTTACATTCTAGGCATTAAGATCTATAGGGATAGATCAAAACGCCTGATAGGACTTTCACAAAGCACATACCTTGATAAAGTTTTGAAGAGGTTCAAAATGGAACAGTCCAAGAAAGGGTTCTTGCCAGTGTTACAAGGTACAAGATTGAGTAAGACTCAGTGCCCAGCAACTGATGAAGATAGAGAGCATATGCGCTCCGTCCCCTATGCTTCAGCCATAGGCTCTATCATGTATGCAATGCTGTGCACTAGACCGGATGTTAGCCTGGCCATAAGTATGGCAGGCAGGTTCCAGAGTAATCCAGGAGTGGATCACTGGACAGCGGTCAAGAATATCCTGAAGTACCTGAAAAGGACTAAGGAGATGTTTCTCGTGTATGGAGGTGACGAAGAGCTCGCCGTAAAAGGTTACGTTGATGCAAGCTTTGACACAGATCCGGACGACTCTAAGTCGCAAACCGGATACATATTTATTCTTAATGGGGGTGCAGTAAGCTGGTGCAGTTCCAAGCAAAGCGCCTTAGCAGATTATACATGTGAAGCGGAGTACATGGCTGCCTCAGAGGCGGCTAAGGAGGGTGTCTGGATGAAGCAGTTCATGACGGATCTTGGAGTGCTGCCAAGTGCACTGGATCCAATAACCTTGTTCTGTGACAACACTGGTGCCATTGCCTTAGCAAAGGAACCAAGGTTTCACAAGAAGACCAGACACATCAAACGACGCTTCAACCTCATCCGCGACTACGTCGAGGAGGAGGACGTGAATATATGCAAAGTGCACACGGATCTGAATGTAGCAGACCCGCTGACTAAACCTCTTCCACGGCCAAAACATGATCGACACCAGAACTGTATGGGTGTTAGATTTATTACAATGTAAATCACATAGTGATGTGAGGGCTAGATTATTGACTCTAGTGCAAGTGGGAGACTGTTGGAATTATGCCCTAGAGGCAATAATAAATGTATAGTTATTATTATAATTCCTGTATCAAGATAATAGTTTATTATCCATGCTATAATTGTATTGAATGAAGACTCATTTACATGTGTGGATACATAGACAAAACACCGTCCCTAGCATGCCTCTAGTTGGCTAGCCACTTGATCGATGATAGTCAGTGTCTTCTGATTATGAACAAGGTGTTGTTGCTTGATAACTGGATCACGTCATTGGGATAATCACGTGATGGACTAGACCCAAACTAATAGACGTAGTATGTTGATCGTGTCATTTTGTTGCTACTGTTTTCTGTGTGTCAAGTATTTATTCCTATGACCATGAGATCATATAACTCACTGACACCGGAGGAATGCTTTGTGTGTATCAAACGTCGCAACGTAACTGGGTGACTATAAAGATGCTCTACAGGTATCTCCGAAGGTGTTAGTTGAGTTAGTATGGATCAAGACTGGGATTTGTCACTCCGTGTGACGGAGAGGTATCTCGGGGCCCACTCAGTAATACAACATCACACACAAGCCTTGCAAGAAATGTAACTTAGTGTAAGTTGCGGGATCTTGTATTACGGAACGAGTAAAGAGACTTGCCGGTAAACGAGATTGAAATAGGTATGCGGATACTGACGATCGAATCTCGGGCAAGTAACATACCGAAGGACAAAGGGAATGACATACGGGATTATACGAATCCTTGGCACTGAGGTTCAAACGATAAGATCTTCGTAGAATATGTAGGATCCAATATGGGCATCCAGGTCCCGCTATTGGATATTGACCGAGGAGTCTCTCGGGTCATGTCTACATAGTTCTCGAACCCGCAGGGTCTGCACACTTAAGGTTCGACGTTGTTTTATGCGTATTTGAGTTATATGGTTGGTTACCGAATGTTGTTCGGAGTCCCGGATGAGATCACGGACATCACGAGGGTTTCCGGAATGGTCCGGAAACGAAGATTGATATATAGGATGACCTCATTTGATTACCGGAAGGTTTTCGGAGTTACCGGGAATGTACCGGGAATGACGAATGGGTTCCGGGAGTTCACCGGAGGGGGGCAACCCACTCCGGGGAAGCCCATAGGCTTTTGGGGGACACACCAGCCCTTATTGGGCTGGTGGGACAGCCCCAAGGGAGCCTATGCGCCAAGATAAGAAAATCAAAGGAAAAGAAAAAAAAAGAGGGAAGTAGTGGGAAGGGAAGGGGACTCCTCCCACCAAACCAAGTCCAACTCGGTTTGGGGGGGAGTCCTCCCCCCCTTGGCTCGGCCGACCCCTTGGGAGTCCCTTGGACCCCAAGGCAAGGTCCCCCTCCCTCCTCCTATATATATGGGGCTTTTAGGGCAGATTTGAGACGACTTTCTCACGGCTGCCCGACCACATACCTCCATAGTTTTTCCTCTAGATCGTGTTTCTGCGGAGCTCGGGCGGAGCCCTGCTGAGACAAGATCATCACCAACCTCCGGAGCGCCGTCACGCTGCCGGAGAACTCTTCTACCTCTCCGTCTCTCTTGCTGGATCAAGAAGGCCTAGATCATCGTCGAGCTGTACGTGTGCTGAACGCGGAGGTGCCTTCCGTTTGGTACTAGATCGTGGGACTGAACGCGGGATTGTTCGAAGGGCGGATCGAGGGACGTGAGGACGTTCCACTACATCAACCGCGTTCTCTAACGCTTCTGTTGTGCGATCTACAAGGGTACGTAGATCACTCATCCCCTCTCGTAGATGGACATCACCATGATAGGTCTTCGTGCGCGTAGGAAAAATTTTTCTTTCCCATGCGACGTTCCCCAACACTTCAACCAATCTATCAATGGATGCATTAGATCATCCAACCTATTCTTGTCATGCCATGATCATGCATCATATTGTTGCACTTGTCGTATACTTATTGTTACCCGTTTGTATTGTGGTAGGCTTTTCTCCGTAGGATACTCACAAGTATCCAACTAAAGGAGTGTATCCCTCCGTTGATCCGCAAGGCAAGCACCCCTTTTGAGCATTCCGATAAAATCCCATGTTCTCGCTCCTGCTCTCATTTACTGTATTAGGAAACATCGATTCAAATTCTAATTGCTTCGGTAGTTGAACCCATTCCTCTGCATGACCTGTCATTGACACAGTAAATAGCTAAACCATGGAACCTAGCATAACCGGTAGTTTCTTCAGCCATGATGTGCCTTACCTTGCTATGCTTCTTATGCTTAGATTTGTGTGAGGCCTGTTTCATCTGGATGATGAACAGGAGTGAATGAATGTGTTCTGGTGGCAAAAGTTCCGTACTGAACCTCATGTGGTAAAGGTACCAATGAGAGGCTGTGTAGGAGTACATGGCGGGTTGTCTCAATGAACCGTTCTTAGGAACTGAGTTCCGTGTATGTGATCCAAGACTAGGTGCTACCATACATTGGGCCCGAAACCAATGGACCCTCTCGACTTATTAATCGCCTAGTACTTGGTCCAGGAGTTGCAAGTAGTTTCTGGTGTTTGTAACATATGCTGGGGCCATGCATAGCCCTGAACATAGAGGTGGGATGTGATGTCGTAGGTAGTGGCACGGTCTACCAAGTGGCACCCGGATAGTGGGCTTGGGAACCCTACGCACATCATTTGAGGCCGCAGTGGAAATTTAGGTCGGATTTCCATGCGGGTTCACTCTCAAATAGGCGATAAACCTCGACTAGGCATTAGTGTCGTTAACGGTCGTGGCCAACTCCTTTGCAGGGCTTCCGCTTGAAGGTTGCTGAGGTGCATGAAGTGCACATGGCGATAAGTGGCGAGAGCATGTGTGAACTACACCCTGCAGGGTTATGATCTATTTGAATAGCCGCGTCCACTGATATGGGCTACTTGGAAATATAAGTTTTTCATAGATAACTTTAATGGCTATTCATAAATGTATCAAGACAAGTGTGAGTATCGTGGATGGCATTCTCGTAGGGTGAAGAGAAAGGATCCATGGTAGTGTATTATTGTGGAGATAGTGGACTCGTGTACGACTTCCGAAATTTTTACAGAAGTACTCGTAGTCGTAGTACAGGTTAGCCAAGAGTCAAAGCTGGCTTGCTGCATGAAACCCCACAACCCCCTTGTTGATACATGTGCATGAGGAGATGGATCTGATTTAAAGTCTTGCTGAGTAGTTTCGTATTCATTTTGGCTTAATAACTATTGCAGAAGACACCCACTAACCATCATGTGGGTTCTACCTAGACGTTGACAACGTTGAGTAGCTCGTGTTGCAGCTACGACCTGGCCCCGTTGGATTGGAACTGTAGATAGTCAGGCTTTATACCCTTTTACCTTTCATATGTCTGTACTCAGACAACTTTAATGCTTCCGCATGGCTTGTATGGCTTTGTGTGTATGACTTGAGTGTCGGGTCATATGACTCCTACCTGTATGAACATATTATGCAAGTCTCTTCTGAGACTTCTAAATAAATGTTGTAATGTTGTATGGTTATGTTGTGATGACATTGTTGTATCTATACATATTGAGTATGTCATGCGTACGTGTGATGTGTTGTGATATGTATGGCGTTCAACACCTAGTTGTGTGACTTTAGTAGTACTCTTTAAATGGAAACGCCCCTTTACGATTCCGCTGGGCCTTGGTAGCTTGCTACCTCTCCAGACACATTGGTTGACCGACATGTATCCTTCTTTACTACTGTGTTTGTCCCTTCGGGGAAATATCTTGCGGTGTAATTGAGTCCCTGTAGCTTGTTATGACTCGTCTAAATGCAGTGATGACTTTAATGTCCCACGGTGTAAAGGAGTCCTTTTAGCTTGCTATGACTCGTCTACACACGCTGATGACCGACATTTGTTTTGTTGGGTTATGTATGCATGTCTCTGTATGGATGTGCCATTTGGGTTTATAACTAGTTATGTCAATTCGGGTTCTTTGACATTGGAATGCTAGGGACACAATTTCATACGTGAGTCAAAAGACGCAAACGGTCCTGGCCAAGGTAACCTGGCAGTCGTGGGGATAGCTGCCTGTGAGACCGCAAAGTGATGTGATGTGTTAGAGGTTGGATTCCTATGACTTAGAATCGGGGTCCCAAGAGCATTGGTATCAAAGCCTAACTGGTTGTAGGATTACCAAGCCAAACTGGTTGAAGTCGAGTCTAGAACTGCTTTAGTTATATAAGGAAATTCATGGTGGAAGGGAACGTAAGGCTCTTTTAGCTTCTCTTCTCAAGTCATTCAATTCTGAGTCACCCTCATCTTTTCTACGAGTATTAATAACTAGGCTTCTTATCTATCTCTCACGATCACATGTTACTACTCCGTAGACTTGCAGGGAAAATTGTTGAGAGTCAACTGGATTTTCAAGTTTTTCTTTTGTTAGTAAAATTGTTGACCATGGAATCGTGAGCTTGAAAGTTGAGTGGTTATGCTATACAATATTTTGGAGGATGTCTCAAAATTGTTTTTTAGCATTTTCAGCTGTTATGCTGCCCATTATATACTAGAGCTCTAATGTCTTTCATTATCCTCTATTTCAGATGCCTCCTTGTCCTTCTTGTTAGGTGGTCCATTTGACTAGGTGCATCAATGTACCGGGTCACACGGCCACGATGGTAAGGGTGATGACAGTACTCGGTTACCGCTGGTACCCAGATTATATGATGACGAGTTGATGTATATACTTCTCGCCCCTCATTGGTCCCCAAGTGGAAGGTGGAGATGTATTCAGCAACAAATTTCCCTTGCACGGAGACTGTAAGGTTTATCGAACCAGGAGGACTCCTAGGCTCAACAAGTAGGTGTCTTCCACCCTAGCGCTAGCAGAAGACGTGCACCTGGACACATAATAAATAACTTTGCTCCCAACGAGTACAGAGATGTTGTCAATCTCTCCGGCCTTGTAGTTTGCAAAGGATCAAAACACAAGCGGGAATGTAATAATGATTTCAACGGAAAAGTAAATCAAGCGTTAAATGATGGAGGTGTAAGCAATGATGGCTAGTGATATCTCTCTCCCAAAAGACGATAAACAACTATGCTAGGGTAAACAAATCACAGTTGGGCAATTGACAGAATTATGATCACACCGCAATGCTAATTATGCTCCTTGATAGTATGAGGTTCAATAGTAATGGGCAATACGCCAAGACAAGCAGAACGTTTATTCATCAGCATCTACTTACTAATCATCCACCTTGAGATATCTATCCAGAACATCTCTCCGATATTAAGTTGCGAGCCCCACCCAAAGTGTAAACTCAAAGCAACGGATAACTGCATTAACAAACTATGCGTAAGGTAAACAATCCTTGCAACCGTGGTCACAAGCACCGTTGGTTTATCCCTGGTGGCAACAAGCACATCCCCTAGTCTCATGTTTTTTTCACTCAAGCTAGACATCGAAGGGCCCGAACCCGCAATCATGCATAACGCTCCCTCCTGGAGTTACGATCTACTCCTTGGCCCAAGCAATAAAAAGCAGCGGAGAACATGCAAGAATCACTTAGGAACATAATATAAAAGGATAATGAAATATATAACTCAGAACAATCTAAACATAATCTCATAATCCATCGGATCCCAACAAATCGAGCATAGCAATAGCAAGAGAATTACATAGATGCCTTGACCATGTAGGGAAGCTCACAAGGACTAACCATTGAAGCACACGATTGGAGAGAAGTCATCACATAGCTACTGGTCATGGACTCATGGTCCAAGGGAAACTACTCACGATACACCCTGGAAGCGGCCATGGTGGTGCAGAAGGTCTCGGAGATCAATCCTCCCTCCGACAGGGTGCCTGGAAGAGGTCTCCTGACGCTAATGATCTTGGAAGCGCTACGGCGGCGGAACGATGGAGAAATTCGCGATTCCAGAAAGTCTGCGAGGGTTTCCTCACGGAACTCTCAATATAGGCCAAAGGAGGTGGGGCCCACAAAGGCGACCTCCTTGCGCGGCCTGGGCCCTGGCCACGCCAGCAGGCCCCCTGGAAGGCCACTGGCCCCCTCTGGCCCTCCTTCGGTGATCCCGAAGCTTCTGTTTTGCTGATTTTTTTATATGTGTTTCTCGATTTTTTCGGGCTTCGGAAAATTGGGTAAAAGACCCTGCAAAAAAGACATCAGCGGACAGAAACGGGCATTGGGTGCACTCAGTTAGTAGGTTAGTCTAAATATGCGTAAAATAATATAAAAGTGTAGCAGAACATGTAACAATGCCACCCAAAAGATCATGGAACAAGTAGAAATTATAGATACGTTTGGGATGTATCAACATCCCCAAGATTAATTTCTGCTTGTCCTCGTGTAGATAAATGATAACACAATAATTTCTATGTTGACATGCTAACACACATATAAGAACTTCAAATAGAGGTTGCACACTGTAGAACTTCAAATGCTAACAAGTAGAAATTATAGACACGGCTATTCGAATAGTTTTACACTCTCTAGAGGTTGCACGCTGTATCCACAAGGCTCGGGGAGCTTCTGTGTCTTCCACGACTCGTTGTATATAACATACCATAGGTAAGCACCTGAACAATGGCTTTCCCCTAATGACACTAAACAACGAGTCCACTCGATTGGTACCCAACCCACATGATGTACATCTTACAAGCCTCGCTCTAGATTAGATCATCCAAGCAGGGACCAAAGGTGTGCCCGGAACTTGTAAAAATAGCATAGTCGTCCTACCTGGCACGACCCCATCCCGAGAGTGACCATGTCACTCTCGTCACTAGTAATGAGGGCTCTTTGCTAGCATCGACCAAAGTAATCAACAAAGCCCCATCCCATAAGAGGTATCGTGGTCGCACATGTAAGGTTCGGATGGTCAACACATCTTAAATCTCTGCTTGTCTTCGAAACCACAAACACAAATCCTTTTCCCGGTACACCAATTCTTTCTCAAGTGGTAACCATCTCAACACCATCACCCTCAGGCATTAGTGGCACCCGACTGTATTTTTGAAAACTTTTGAAATCACCTCCGTGTTACCATAACCATGCATATGCTCATCTTATCCATAGCACTACTATCAACCTATCAACATCTTATATGCGTGAACCTCATAGATGGTAGGGTCATGCTCAAATGCAAGTGTTATCGAGGAAGCACTGGAAACACCATACCGAGGGTGGTACCGATTCAATCATGATCACATGCATCGTAATGAAATAATGAACATGGCATGCATGAAAGTCTTTTCTCACACATGCTCAAAGGGCTGCTTCCTTGGTCAGCAAAGTCTCCGGCGTCTTCTAGGTGTTCGGGTCCAGGTACTTTGTCAACCACGTGATCTATCTCGTGATAGTAATAACAATCACAACAATCACAACAAAAAGAAAGCACAAAATGAATTCTAAAATGTTACCCTACTCTACAACATACCAACTTCACTTGTAAAAATATTTCCTTCTCGTTTTGGAGTGAAAAATATTTTTAAAACCATTTTCACAGAAGAGGAAATTACTCCATACTAGGTTTTAATATAAAACCATATATAAAAGTTTCCATAAAAATTACATAGATAGTTTTATTAAACTGCTCATATTAAGATATATGGTGGAAAAATAATTGGATTCGGATGCATCTTTAATCCTGTGGAATCATTTTAAAAACATAAGAAAAGGAAAAACAAGGCACTGTGCCCGAGCCATAGCCGGCGAGTAGCTGGGCTAGCCCAGCTAGTGAGCCAGCCAACCAGCCGAGGTGCGCGTACACCATTAGGTTTGAACCTGATGCGCGGGGTCGTGCGGCCAGTGACTGGGACTGGGGAAGAGAGAGAGACACACACTGACAGGTGGGGGTCCCCTATCAGGTCGTCTTCTACCTCGGGACAGAGAGAGGGGAGGCTCACGGGCGGCAACTCAGGCGATGGCGATGAAGGGCGAGTGCATAAATGGATTCCTGGCACTCCCACCTTTCGGGTGGAGGTCGAGGGAGAGGCTGAGCTGGCTGGAGATGCTCGCGGCGAGGAGGCCACGGTGGAGGTCTTCGGGAGTTGTCTAGTAACGATGCTCAAAGGGGGAGAAGGTCGGGGATGAGGTGGAGCCGAAGCAGGAGTCGCCTTCGGTTATCAAGGAGGCAAAATGTGCGCCGGAGCGGGCATATGACCCGAGATCGACTAAGCCCCAATGCGGCGGCCCAACGATCAATCATGAGCATTGGTGCTTGAATAGCTCGATTGGGAGGTTGGGGAGATTGATTGCAGGTGTGTGAGAGGTCCAAGAGGGCTTAAAGGAGGGACGCGGTCCACCGAGAGGTGGCGCCGGCGAGTCCGCAGCAATGGCTAGCAAGGGAGAGACGATCGAGCGGCGTGTCTATGGCCTTCGTGGGTGTGGTCTACGCATGTAGGAAGGGTTGAAGGGGAGCGAGGCTGCTTCCAGGCATGCCGCGGTAGCAAGCTCCACCTGATGGCTTCGAGCACGCGAGGGCACGCGTTGCCGGGGCAGAAGAAAGGGGAAAGAGGAGGGCTCGGCGTGATGCTGGAGCCGGCCGTTGATGTAGACAATGCTGGACAGACGGTGAGGGCGAAGCCTGGTCGGGTCTAGCGTCCCTTGATGCAGGCGCGCTCAATGGCACGTCCAGAGCGCAGCTTTGGCATGCCACGACATGCTGGCATGCTCTAGCGTGTCTACGTCATGTATGGCAGTGTGTGGGGGTAGAGGAGATGCTCTTTGGTTGCATTGAGGCCGAGGAGAACAGTGGTGATCAAAGAGCGAGAGGACAACAGTGGATACCAGAATGAGACTACAAAAGTAATTGAGGTTTTTGTCCTCCTCCTTTTGAACTAGAGCTGGGGGTTCTCTGCTGCAAGTGTGGGGCTACACAGGTAAGCCGTGAAATTGATTTGGAGTGCAGGAATGGAGTGGAAGGGGTGATAGTTGCTAATTTTCAAAATCAGGAGAAGGTATTTGATGTTGGTTTGGGGAGGTTAACTTACTCTAGAGGGAGTGAAACTTAACACGATTAAATGACGGGCAAAATTTATAGGTTTACCAAGTTTGAGATTATTTGAGCAAGGTTGACAATGTAGACTTTAAAAAACCTAGAAATGGGTAGAAATACAATCATGTGGACAAGTGCGATCAAATCAATACCCACAAATGCAAAACTTGGCATGTCATCCTCATTTGGTGTCGATCACACCTGCAAAGTTTTGGACGAATTGTACAAACTGGGCAATGTAGAGTTGTTCAAACTTGGTTATGTACAGAAGGGTTTTTTGAATTATTAGGTGGACCAAAAGATCAAAATAACTTGGGTGGAGATGAAACTTGGTATTATCACCAGATATAACGTGTGGGTCATGCTAGCATTTTCCTGGTATTTATTGAGAATATTTCTCTTGGAAATATTTCAAAAGATCAAAATAGGCAGAAATGTTTTTTAGGGGTTTTGCCATTACTTTGAACATGACCATGTGTTCAAACTTACATATATGGAAATTATATGTGGTGTGAGTTTCTCTAAATCTTCTCAAATTTTTCTAAGGTAGGAAAATATTTTTGCCTGTGAAATACCATTTTCGGCCTCGGAAAAGGACATTTAAGTAAAATAGGAAAATAACTTTTAAAATAATTATTTTATGGTTTTGGGATGATTATACATGTAAAATGAAGAATGATGAACGTAGCACTGAAGCATCTTCACAATGAACCACCTGATATGACATAGAAGAAGAGACAGCTGAAACATCAATGAAAAGAAAGGCACTTGGATGATAATTTAATCACTGAAGAAAAGGGTTGTGAAAAACAACTGCAACATGGAACATATGAGATGGACTCCAGAAAGAAATATGAAGATGGATCTTGCAATTATTGGAGATGATAGAATTAACTCGAAGAGAACTCTAGTTGAAAAGAATTGACAAGACAACTTGATTGAGCAAAAGACTTGATTAGTACTCCCATAGAAATATGAGAAGATCACCTAGGAAAGATATGAAATCATCACTTGACATCGAAGCAGCTCGAATTACCACATTCCAACAAAACAAAGGACGAGGCTTACGAAACAAGCCGGAAACAAATATATGACAGAGATTTCGCTCGATATTTTCTTGGTAAGGTTTGCACGGGCTCGATCATACATTGGATTGTCATATTGAAATGACGCTCGAGTATGCTCCCTAGGTGTAGTGAACTACAAGGCTTGATGAAGCATATGTGATGACATATATCTAGACTGTCCTTTGTAAGAAAGGATGTGAACAAACGAATACACTAGATGTCAAACCCCAACCTTACATCATGCATCTGTTGGAAGATATCCTAGCTAAATACTTGAATTCCCACCTAAGAATTTCCGAAATTTTCCAGTTGCAATCGGGTCCACGGATACAAGCAGTAAAAGCCATCACTCAACTCCTAGCAATAAAACTACCCGTCCAGTGTACCACATCCGTGAAGACATAACCAACGATCTCAGAAACTCATCTACCTCAGACCTCCGTAATCACAATGATACCAAGTATGGCAATACATCTGGACACTGTCCACCAATACTGGGGATGTCAGACTCCTCTCACCACTACTAGTATTGAAGAACTTTCAAACATCCTCCGTCCTAAGATACTAAGGAAACTGAACAATAGCGATGTGTCAAGAGTCCCCTAGGGCTCATCTACTCGATAACATAAGGCACAAAGAACAAAATCCAGGTCACAACGACATCGTAGAGGTTCCAAAATAACCGCGTGATCCTAATTTTTTTGAGTCAGAACAGGAGTAGAATTAAGATTCCTAAATCATAAACCTCACCAGAGCAGGGAAGAGGAGTAAAAAGAATTCTAGTCTTCGACATATAACTTTAATCAAAGTAGTTTTTCACTAGACTCGACTAGGCCAAGTTCGATCAATCAATGGAGTCCTAGGTCGGTACTGCTCTTATACCAACTTGTAACACCCAATATGCGATCCCATCCTTATTATGGCACGAGGGCCTCGACAGGGATAGAAATGCATCCCGTTTTTTTTGAAAAAATGGATATAATTACAAGTACATGTATAGAAGAGGTGAGTGTATGGAGTTGGCTTACCCTCGCCACAAGCTACAACATAAACAAATCAATACAACAATATATACAAACACCATGTAGAAGAGTAGGGTCCGACTACACACGAAAACAAATGATAAAAGAATGTCATCAGCCTTGCCATCACGGGCTACTGGCCTGGAACTCATCCTAGATCGATGATGATGAAGAAGAAGAAACTCCAAATAGCACAATCATCGCACTCACGTCAAAGTGTTGCTTTATTTGTACCTGCAACTGTTGTTCTAGTAATCTGTGAGCCACGGGGACTCAACAATCTCATTTCCAAAGGTATGAAGACTAGCAAAGCTTAATGGTTGAGGTACGGTTAAGTGATGAGCCTACAACAAGCAAGTAAGTATTTATTTGAGTGACTAACTAACGAGTACAAGAAATATGAGGGGGTGATCTACGCACAAACGGACATCACTAATGATGATCAAATGATTGATCCTGAACACCTACATAAGTCATACATAACCCCATCGTGTCCCATTCTAGATGTAGAACTTACAAAAAGATACAGTAAAGGTTACACATAGTTGGCATATTTTAATTAAGTTTACTTCAAGTTATCTAGAACTGAATCTTAAACAAAGTCTCCAAGTTGCCACATAACCGCGGGCACGGCTTTCTAAAAGATTTAACCCTTCATGGTTGCTCCAACTAGTCCATCACAAACTACCACAAGCTATGTCGGAAACCTCGACCCGAAAAAAACCGTGATCTCCTTAGCTTCCTAGTGGAAAACCTCAACCTCGAGATAACCCAAAGTATCCTCGGAATTCCTCGCACAAGATGCTCAAGAAGGGTAAAACCAATCTAGCAAGGCCGCATCACGTCCCCACAATCCCGATAGGAGCCGCGTATCTCGTTCTCAGGTCACATCTGGATGGGTCTAGCTATGAATAAAATGTGTTCAGTATTCTTATGTTGAGAAAATAGTACGAATGTTTGGCCTTGCCAAAAGAGTTTTATCCTAAAATGAAAATCTAGGGGTACCCATAACAACCCCACGAATGTTACGAGCACTCAATTATGGAACATAACACCGGTAGATAAAACTAAGCAGCAAAAGCGCGACAAAATACCCAGCCAAAAGGCCAAACCTTCTGCCTTTTATCAACTATATAGGTGCATTAAATTAATTAGCAATAACATGGTGATATAACAAGGAATCCATGTTTTCACAACGAACCAACTGCACCTGCAACTAGCAATGATATAAGAAGGCTCAGCAAGCGGTAACATAGCCAAACAGTGGTTTGCTCGGTTGTGGAAAGGTTAGAGGCTTTTCATGGCAATGTTGGGATGGTGACATTTAAGTGGTAGGCAGCAAGACATAGCGATAGAAATGAGACAACAAGCATGATAATGATAGTAATTGTTTCTTGGAAAAAGATCATCTTGCATGTGATCCCGTTTAGAAGAAGAATGAATCCGTGAAGTAGACGAACCAACATAGTCAAACGAATCCTCACATTCCGACATGCTTCTGGGACTCTATCGCGAAGAAGCATACCCGGAATCAACAATCAACACACAATAACACCGCAACATATACATGACATGATGCACAACACATATGATGCATGTACGATTTAATTATGCAAGGCATAACAATCACCACAATCAAGTACTACACATTAAATAAAGCTCAATGTGCAACGAGTTGCATATTGACGAAGCTCCACGTTCCAAATATTTAGTTCACTCTAGTTTAGGAACTCATCAATGTTAAATATTATTAAATATGGCAAGAGGTGAAGCATAAATAAACTACACTATCTAGGCATTTGAAATGAGGTCGGAAAAAAATTATAGCATTTCCGAAATGACCCCATATGTTAATTTCAAAATCTATGCAGTTCTAAACTAAACACTTTTATATTTATTAAACAGAAAAATAAAGAGAACCATGTGATTCTAGACGTCATTCTAGTCTATCTACATATACTCATCATTGGAAACTGAGCTATGGTCTAAAAGATATGATCAACACAGATAATATATCATGAAAGCAAAATGGTATGCAAATGACAGCCCCAACAAGGTAAATCATGGATGCACAAAATATTATGAAGCTACAAGTTTAAATGAGGCTGGAACAACAAATAACAATTCGGGGAAGTCCCCATATGCAAATTATGATTCGATAATGTTCTACCTATAACACATTTTTAGTGTTCTTACGGAGGAAAATAAATGTCACCATGTTATTATACACATTTTTCTAACCAAGTTACATATGTGGATCATTTTAATAGGAGCTGCACTTATTTAGTTATGAAATATATCATTTTAACATGGCATCTAAGCATGTTAAACTTTTTTGAACATGCATGAAAGTGTGATATTAATAATCTATACTAAATTCTAGGCATTTTACATATATAATTTATTTTCATCTGTTGCACGGTTAAATAATTATGAGCATTTTAAAATTATGGAATAATCTGTAATACACTCGTTAAATAACAAATTGACAGAATGAAAAAACCTACATGGGCCGAAATTGGGCTACACAGCAGTATGCATAGGGCAACTATGCATCGCTTGGGCGGTGTGTAGGTGCTCACATGCTCACCTTGGGCCTAGGAGGCCGATCGGTGGAGTGGGCCGCAAGGCAGGCCAGGGTCCAAGCGAGGCAGCCAGTCCATGCACGGAGGCGAGATCCTCCCGATCTGATCTGGATCGAGGGTTTACCCAGACGGCTGCATTGTTGCTGGGGGCGACACAGACAGACGGCAACACGGCTGGGGACAACGGGGAAGACGACCGAGATGGGAGGCGACTGGAACTGGGCCGATTGGAGGCGAGAAATCCAATCCCAGCTGCTAAGGGCGGATGTGAAGTTCCATGAGGGCGCCATAAGAGCTCATGTGAAGAGTAGAAAGAGATATCAGGGAAGAAAGGAAACGAAGACGAGCTGATTCAGGTCGTGCAGCACCGAGCGCTCACCAGCGAGATCGTCGGCCGGCGACTGTGGCATGGCACCATGGGAAGAAAGAGCGGAGACCAGGCACGGGAGCTAGCGGGCGCCTCGGCACAGATCGGGCTCGGGGTGGGCCTGGCCTGGGTTTCGACAGACTGCGCGGGGAAGAGATGGAGGGTGGCTCAGCGATGACATGGCAGGCTCCCGTTGGTGAGCAGCGGCTGCCCAGGTGGCGGCGGGGCTGTTTTTGGCAGGTGGGTGTGGTTTAAATATGCAGGGGTTAGGGTTTGAGGGTTTGTAGCTCCGATTTAGACCGTTCGATCATAATCGGACGATTCCGGTTGAGGTGATTTCTTAGGTGGGCTATGTTGGGATATGTAAAGGTGGTGGGCTGAGATGAGAGGGAATTTTACGGCCCGACACAGACATTATAAAAACAAAACGTCTGACAATTAAATCGGCTATAGTACCGCTATACCTTCAAGTGTTCGGGTATCAAACGACATCTTATTCCGACGAAATTTGGTAGGCGATCTACCTACACCGTATTAAAACCGCATGTCAACTTTCAACCCAAATCGAGAAAGTTTAATACAGTCTTTTAAAATGAAGATTTTTTAGATGCCGCGGGCGAATGCATGTGTGGTCGGTCTCGAAACAGTCAACGACAAGAACGGAGAGAATCAACAATTAATATTAATAATTGATGTAAGTTTTGAAAAAATTGACGGCACCGGAGTGCTGATGCTATGCAGAGGATGCACATGATGCGATGATGAATGCCACAACCAAATAAATCACATGGCGACAACGGAATAAAAGGGGAATCTTCTGGAGCGTCGGTTCCGAGTTGTTACATAGAGAGACCGCATTTCTAGTAGCAGGAATGACGTGGTCACTCTCGATATGAGGTTGTGCCATGAAAAGGGCGACCATGGGCTGTTTCATGGACATCAGGCACACCGTTGCGTGCCCTTGTGGATGATATGTGTGATGTACATCACGAGGATATGTTACCAATACATGGTCTCTATGCTAGTATCGTCATGGGAAAGGTGATGTTCGGCTACTTACCTTGGGTGTGAGAAAAAGCACGAGATGTGTCTTGACATGGAAGTTTCCCGAGTCTTGTGGTTAAAGTGTGCAACCTCAAGAGATTGTAAAACTATTCGAATAGCAGTGTCCATGGCCATGGACAGTTGGATGACCGCTCTAAGGCTACGTCCATGTTTATCAAATATTGTGCGTGTGTGAGAAAGGTGGTTATGTGAGAAAAATGATACGTGAGCTAAGTCAAATGACTTGGCATGATGGCCAAACGAGGGTTGTTTAGCCCTTAGTTGATATTGATATCTATAACCTGTTCACACAGATATCACTTGCCTTATGATGCATGCCCACACAATTAATTGACCATGTCATTGCATGAGTGTAAAATCTGCTTACGCAAAATACTTATTAATGCTATATCATGCTTCATTACTGCCTTGTTCCACATCATGGGTTGCTTGCCAGTACATTCAAAGTACTCATTTGCTTGCCACTCGTTATTTAATTGGCGAGGCATGGAAAAGCAGGGACTTGGAGAATAGTTTGTCGATGACGAACACGTGAACTAGGATACTTCCGAGTCATATTGAGTGTAGGTTAAGGCAGATGGCATGGCTTCACGCTTTCATTCAAGATTTCCTCCACTATTAGTGTTTGGTGTGCCGGCCTTTGAGGACATATCTATGTAAGACTTGACCTTAGTGGTCTCTATTTGTATCAGACGGTATGTACAGATGTAAGACTCATGTTATTCAGGTTGTGTGTGTTAGTGAGTGTCGGTGCACTAAAGAATGGGGTCTCTAGTGCCCCGGACTAGTGCGCGGACACCGGCAGCCCCTCTGCGGCAACAAGGCGCGTCGCTAGAGCTTAGGGCGGAAGGAAAACTCAGAGGCCCCCCAAGCACAGATTGCAAGCCCCCGGCAAGCACTAGCTTGCTGGGAATGAAGAAGAGACCCCGTAAGGAGCTCCCTGTCGGGGAGAAAGACAATGCCAACTAGAGACCCTCCCAACAAGGAAGGAGGAGTGACCCCAGCAAGCCATCCTTGCCGGGAAGACTGACAAGGCCTCGGCAGGCCATCACCTTCGTGCCGAGAGGAACAAAAAGAGCCCCCGGCAAGGTAACCCTGCCGGGAAGGAAGAGAAGGCCCGAGGAGAGGCGCGGGCCCAGGGCACCTTCGCGTCCTGTGAGCGCCTCCACCGACGAACACGCCACCGCCGATGCATGGACCATGCGTCCGCCCACACGCCAGCGCAACACTCCGAAGTTGGCACGTGTGGGTACGTGTCCACCCCCCCTTGACAAGGTCAAGGAAGTCTATCGAAGCATTTAATGAACCACAGTAACACTGTGGCTGTCGGTCGGCGCTGTTTCACTCGTGAACCCACCGTTCACCCGCTGAGCCACTAGGTGACCCCTTCGCCTATAAAAGGAGGCCCGTGGCTCAGTAGAAAGGACTTTTTGGATTTTTGACCAATCGAAAGGCTGTAAGAGGGACCAATCTACAATAACCTAAAATGAATAACTAAACACATGCAGGAGTAGGGTTTTACGCACCACACGGCCCGAAGCTGGGTAAAAAAGACCTTGCCGGGCCCTGACTGTTGGTTCTGCTCTTCCCGCGACTCCTCTCCCTGCCAAACCAGCGAAGGGGGACCTTTGGGGCCCCTATAGGTGTCGATCCTTTCACCGACAGTGAGCATTTTTATCTGGGATCACTGTACACGTACATTCGATGATCGTGACTTATTAGTAAGGGTCCCCACAGAGCTAATATCAGAGCCATCGTGACTCTAGGAAGCCTTAGCGCGGGAGAGGAAGGTGGATCCCGGGAACTTTGGCGCGCTAGGTAGGGGAAGGAGGGTCGTGTCGACCTGATCTAGTGGACAGTGGCCGGATTTCTTCATCCGCACCACTGCCATGCCTCCCAATAGGAGGAGCGCGACAGCGGCCGAGACACTCGCGTGCAGTGCACCTGCCATGGCGCAGGCAGGAGGGGGCATGAGCGCAGGAGAGGAAGGTGGATCCCCGGGACTCCCACAACATTCCGGGAATCAGACGCGGGCGAGCGGGATCGTCTGCGGCCCTGGCGACCCCGCGTGCATCGAACGTCCATGGACGGAGCTGCGTAGCCAACTGGCGGCGTGGCTACTTCTAAGGACATTGTAGGGCCCGCGGCGACAACCATGCCGCGGCCTTCCCAGGCCATGCATGACGGACGGCCCCGGGATGGCGATCCTTCGCCACCGAGACGACGACCCCTGGTCCTCAAACCCAAGACACTCACGGGAGGCAAGGCACACCGCGGCGGGGAAGGGCGGTGCACGATCGTGTGGCCAAGGAGGGGCCACTTCTCGCACTGCCAGGAGCAAGAGCCCCTCGCGTTCCACCCACATGTCTCCTCCCCCCTCGCAGGCGGAAGCTCTGAAGCACGCACAACTTGTCCTAGATTTTCCTCCGACGGCGGACAAGCTCCAAGAATAGAGGGCCACCATTCAGAGCATCATCGCCTTCTCCAATGAAGACGGGCCAGAGCAGATGGAGACGTCGAAACGACCCTCCAACAGGCCTGCCCACCACCGTGTGGAGGAGGGCGGGGATGCTGCCGCCATGATGCATTCCCCTCCGAGGTGGAGGCAACAGGTCGTCGTCTCCGATGACTCCACTAGATCCTCCGACCCGCGCACCCGCCGCGGCTAGCGTCACGTCCTGCGAGAGAGACGCAAGGAAGATGCTAGGACTCTCATCGAGCGGCGGCGGGAGATGCGCAGCCAGTAAGACAAGTGAGCTGAGATTATCACGGACACGCCGTCCCGGGGGTACGCCGATGCTCTACCCTACGAGGTGGGTTGCCTTTCCTTAACCCCCGAGCTCCGACGAGTCAAGTGGCCCAGCTCCCGTACTTTTAAGCCATAGATACCCGAGAAGTAGGACGACAAGACACACCCGTCCGAGTTCCTCAACATCTACACCATCGTAGTACAAGCTGCCAGGGGCCAGGACGACAAGATACTCGCCAACTACTTCCTGTTGGTGCTTAAACCTAACGTGAGGTCTTAGGTGATGCACCTGCCCAAGAACTCAATATATTCCTGGAAGGACCTGCGTTAGGATTTCGTCCACGCCTTTACTGGCGGCCACCGAGCCCCTGGCCAGGAGAGCGACTTGCATATCATCCCCCAGAAGGACGGAGAAACTCTGCACAAGTACATCCAGAGATTTAGCCACATTCAGCACAACATCCCGGATGTCCACCCAGCCGCCGTCATTAGCGCGTTCCATCAGAATGTGCGCAACCGGAAGATGCGGGAGGAACTGGCGATGAACAACGTCCCCGACGTCGCCGAGCTCTACATTCTGGCCGACAAGTGCGCGCGGGCAGAGGAAGGGAGGAGGCTGCCTGGCAAACGCGCCACTACAGAAGCTGACTCCAAAGACGATGATGCTGACCCTCCATCAAGGAAGGGGAAGAAGCGCAAGAATAAAAGGAAGAGCAAGGCCGTCTTTGCTCTCGAGAGTTCCGGCGACGTCACCGCCGCCAAGAAGGCTAAGGCGAAGACCCCCGGTAAAGGCGCTGCTGGGTGCGACTCCTGCCATGCCTTGGCGGCCGCTGACAAGCCGGACAGCTCCGGCAAACACTACTGCAAGAATCCATCGTACCAAGGGCCACGACATCGAGGACTGCCGCCAAGTCGAGGAACTCACCAAAAAGCAAAAGGCTGAGTACGAGCAACGCGACAAAGAGAAGGCCCGAGATGGTGCGGAGGGGTCCAGCAGGAAGAACGGTGGCCGTGGAGGGTACCCCGGCAAGGCTCGAAACAAGCGGGAGGCGCCTGCGCGACGATGAGACAAGGAGGAAGATGAGGACGAAGGTGGCCGAGAGGACGACTCTAGCGACCATGAGTTTCAGAGGGACAATCATATGATGTGCCTCGCCGGAGACGCGTCGCTGCACTCTTCCCACCGCCAACTAAAAAAGTGGGTGTGGGAAGTGAGCGCGGACGAGCTCTCCGTCAGGGTCTATAAGCCCCTGAAATGGTCGAGCATGCCCATCATCTTCGACTCTGAGGATCGCCCTGACTGAATTACCGCGGTCGGGTGTTTGCCATTGTTGGTTTCTCCAACGATCCGCAACCTCAAGGTGACAAAGATGTTGGTGGATGGCGGGTCCGACCTGAACCTCATATCTCCTGACGTCATCCGGAGGCTGCAAATCCCAGACGAGGATTTCGAGGAAATGGGAGCGCTTCAAGGGATCAACCCTGGGAAGATCCAGCCAAAGGGGAAGATCACGCTGCCGGTAACCTTCGGCAGTGACCAGAACTACAGGACCGACAAGGTCGTCTTCGACGTCGCCGACAACACATTCGCCTACAATGGGATCCTCGGGCGCCCCGCATTGGCCAAGTTCATGGCGACATCACACTACGCCTACAATACATTGAAGATGCCCGGTCCTATCGGTGTCATCAATGTTAATACCGACAAGAAGGACGTGCTTGTTTGCACCAACCGCCTCTACCAGGAAGCCGCCGCGGAGTCCGCCGACAAGGAACCCTCTCCCACCACCACGGCTCCCGGAAGTAGGAAGAGGACGACCGACAAGGAGGCCCGTCAAGCCGGCCCCGGCAAATGCACCTCCTCAGAGTACTGTGTTGCCGGAGCAGAGGTGCCAGAGAGATCCGCCGGCAAGGACAAGAAGTCAAAGGCTGCCCCTCCTGAGACCAAGAAGGTGCCCGCCAAGGAGGATGGTACGGGTGGGACTTTCACCATAAGTTCCACCCTGGACAGCAAATAGGAAAGCGCGCTCATCGGCTTCCTGTGGGCGAATCTCGATGTGTTTGCCTGGCTACCATCAGATATCCCCGGAGTTCCCAGGAAGGTGATTGAGCACCACCTAGTTGTCTGCCCTCACGCGCGGCCGGTCAAGTAGAAGGTGAGGAAATAAGCTCTGAAGCGGCAAGAGTTCATTGTCGAGGAGATCAGGAAGCTAGAAGCAGCAGGCCTAGTTAGGGGAGTCATCCATCCTACGTGGTTGGCCAATCGAGTCGTGGTGCGCAACGCAAATGGGAAGTGGCGGGTGTGTATCGATTTCACCGATGTCATTAAATCTTGCCCAAAAGATCCTTTTCCTTTGCCGCGCATTGACCAGATTGTGGACTCCACTGCTGGTTGTGATCTGTTGTCCTTCCTCGACGCCTACTCGGGATATCACCAGATTTTCATGGCCGAGGAAGATGAAGAGAAGACCGCGGTCATCACCCCGTGCGGCACATACTGCTTCGTGCGTATGCCTTTCAGGTTGAAGAATGCCGGGTCCACA
The DNA here is from genome assembly GCF_904849725.1 of Hordeum vulgare subsp. vulgare. Classification (NCBI taxonomy): domain Eukaryota; kingdom Viridiplantae; phylum Streptophyta; class Magnoliopsida; order Poales; family Poaceae; genus Hordeum; species Hordeum vulgare. The sequence continues at coordinate 277,599,861 of NC_058521.1, read as the reverse complement.
TTCGCGAGGGTGATCTAGATTGGTTTTGAGCCCCAGCTCTGCACAAACATGGAAGCTTATATGGATGACATAGTGGTCAAAACCAAGGACAAGGCGACGCTCATACAAGATTTGGAGGAGACGTTCGCCAACCTACGCAAGAACAACCTCAAGCCCAACCCTGAAAAGTGTGTCTTCGGTGTCCCATCCGAAAAGCTTCTCGGGTTCTTCGTGTCCCAGCGGGGAATCGAAGCTAATCCCGACAAGATCAAGGCCATCGAAAAGATCGAGGCACCAAAGCGCGTCATGGATGTGCGGCGCCTAGCCGGCTGTGTTGCCGCTTTGAACAGATTCATCTCCAAGTCCGCTCAGCATGCCTTGTCCTTTTTCAGAATCTTGTAAAACGGAGGGTCCATGCAGTGGACCCCGGAGGCAGAAGCAGCGTTGCAAGACCTGAAGAAGTATCTTTCCACTATGCCAACCCTGGTCACGCCTAGGCCACATGAGCCGCTGCTCATGTACCTGGCCGCGACCAACCAAGTGGTTAACGCCGCTTTGGTGGCACAGAGGGAATAGGCTGAAGCTATGCTGGCAGAAGATACACCATCAGGCGAAGCAGGGACGGCTCGTGAGCCAAGGTCCCCAACAGAGGAAGGGATCGACAATGCCAGACCGCCGCGATCCGAAGAGCCGACGCGAAAGAAGAGAGTGGTGCAGCGCCCCGTCTATTTCGTCAGCTCTCTCCTACAAGGGGTGCGGTCGAGATACTCGGGGGTGCAATAATTGCTCTTCGGCCTCCTCATGGCCTTGAGGAAGCTGCGCCATTAATTCCAGGCACATGAGGTCATCGTTGTCACCAGTTTCCCACTACAGAGGGTTCTACGTAACGCTGATGCCACTTGAAGGATAGTGGAATGGGCATTGTAGTTATTCAACTGCTTAAAGTTCCAGAGCACTTCAACCATCTAGAGAATAACACTGGCATAGTTTATTGCTGAGTGGACTCCAACACCCGACGACGAGATTCAAAAATCAGCCCTCCCGGGCAAGGAAGCAAGCCAAGAGTGGAACATTTACTTTGACGGCGCGTTCTCGCTCCAAGGGCAGGGGCCGGCGTGCTACTTGTCGCCCCCACCGGAGAATACCTGAAGTACATGGTGCAGATGTACTTCCCTCGGGAGAAGTCGACCAATAATACTGCAGAGTACGAGGGGCTCCTCGCTGATCTAAGGATCGCAGTAGACCTCAGAATAAGAAAGTTGGTCTTCAGAGGCTACTCGCAGCTGTTCGTCCAGCAAGTCAACAAGGACTACCAGAGCCCGCTGATGGAGGCATACGTCCAAGAAGTGAGGAAGCTGGAAGAGCGCTTCGATGGGCTACAAGCAGAGCACATCCCCCGTGCCGAAAATACTATCGCTGACGACCTGTCGAAGCGTGCAAACCTTAAGTTACCTGTGGAACCAGGGACTTTCGGGCTACAACTCACCCAACCCTCCATGACGACATCATCTCGGCAAGAAAAGATAAGGAAGTTTGACTCCAGCAATTACTTCCCAACAGACCTGCCGGCAAATTCTGGCAAGGGTCTTGCTGGGAGAGAGATTGCCGAGGAAGACGTCAAGCTTGCCCGGGGGGATACCACCCCGGCAAAAGACATGAATTTGGTCCTTGCCGTCGAACCACGCGCTCCGGCATGGGCACAACGAATCGTCCAGTACCTTCAGACTGGGGCCTTCCCAAAGAGCAGGAAGAAGGAGAAAGAGTAGCCATCAGTCCAATATGTATAAGTTCATCGACAACACTCTATACATAAGACGAGTGAACGGAGTGAAATTGAAGTGCATTCCCCAAGACGAAGGCCTGGAGCTGTTGGTCAAGATACACGGAGGCATATGTGGCTCCCACAAAGGGTCAAAAGTGCTGACCGGCAAATAATTTCGGCAATGCTTCTTTTGGCCCATAGCTCTCTGGGATGCAATGGCACTAGTAACCAAGTGTGAAGTGTGTCAGTTCCATTTGAAGAAAGGTGATCATCCAGCTCAAGCACTCCAGACAATCCCTCTCTCCTGTCCATTTTCGGTCTAGGGGCTCGATATACTCGGCCCCTTTCCCTGCGCTGCCGGGGGCTTTGAGTACTTGTAAATGGTAATCGACAAGTTCGCAAACTGGCCGGAAGTGGAGCCTGTGAGGAAGGTGACTGCACAATCAGCCATTAAGTTCTTCAAGAGGACAGTCTACTGTTTTGGTGTCCAAAATAGGATCATCACAAACAACAACACTCAATTCACAAGCCGTGCCTTCATGCAGTACGCCCAATACCTCGAAAGCCGAATATGCTTTGCTTCTGTTGTCCACCGAAGGAGCAATGGGCAGGCGAAAAGGGAAAATGTTGAAGTGCTGCGAGGGCTGAAAACGAGAACTTTTGACAAGCTGCGCAAACATGGAAGGAGCTGGATTGACGAGCTGCCGGAGGTTCTTTGGTCGACTAGAACAACGCCAAATTTTGCCATCGGCCAGACACGCTTCTCCCTGGTCTACGGGGCGGAGGCAGTTCTTCCCACGAAACTCATTTACGGATCACCTCGGGTGCTCGCTCGCGATGAGCTCGAGGAAGAGCAACAACACCAAGACGACGCCATGCTCCTTGAGGAAAGTCGTCTTCAGGCAGGTGTGCGAGCCTCTCGCTACAATCAAGCCCTGCGTCGCTACCACAGCCGCAAGGTGCGAGCCCGAAGTCTTGAGGAAGGCGACCTTGTACTTCGGCACGTTCAGTCAGCCAAGAACTCAAACAAGTTGACGCCAAAGTGGGAAAGCCCATATCGGGTAGTGTGAGTCACCAGGCCTGGCGCAGTCCGGCTGGAGAAATAGGATGGAATTCCGGTGAGCAACTCGTGGAACATCGAACATCCTCGCAAGTTCTACCCATAGGGAGAGGCCGCCGGGTACACCGGGGACCACCTTTCGTAGAAGTCTTGCCGATGTTGCATTTAATCCTTACAAAGCCAGGCGAAGACCCTGAGTGCAGTCAAATAAGGTTTAGCATCATGCATCATCTAGATTTCTCATGATTAAAACATGCATGCATATAATCTAGGGTTTGGTGTAGGGCATAAAATGACAAGCACCGAGATATCTATGTCTATTTTCTCTTCTCTCTTACCGCAAAGGACAGGTCCTCCTCCGCACACAAGTTTGCCTAGGGGAGAAGAGGAGGAGGCATACAACATACGGAACAAGAACGAGCCCGGAGTCAAAAGGAGAGTGGCGGTCCAAGTGATAGGTGACAAAAACTCCGAATAAACTCCTGGCTCAAGGTGTGGCTCCTTACCAGCCCCTTCAAAACACTTATATGGAAAACTTGTGCGCCGAAGAGCCTAGCCGTGGGTGCCCTAAATACTATCTGGAAGCGCGCCTGTCAACTAGCGGCCTCTAATCGGAGCCTAGTTGAAAAAAGACGTGCTCGATAGTGCGAAGTCAAAACAGAGAGGCGGCAAGGCGCCTCCTCGGTGGTGACGACTCCGTCAAGGAGGCCGACGCCTATCTCCCGTGACATCCCCGGCAAGACATACCGGTGGAAACACAACACAAGGATAAACCATATAAAGAAAGGGCGGCTGAAAGGAAATCACAGCGAGTCGAGAAAAATAACTAGTATATTACAAACGCTGATAAGCGCATTTTAAGATTAAAAGTGCCCATGAGTTTAAGATCGCAGGGACAGGGGTACGCGAAACCGTTCATCCCGGCGCGATCCTTGCACCCTCTTCGAGCGCCTTGAGGTCCACGCCCTCTAGTATGCGCCTAGGGGTGACGCTCATGCCGGGGTTTCGGTACGCCAGTTTGGTGAGCACCTTCAAAAGAACGCCTCGGCAGAGCCCGCGGGACTCGTCAGCAAGGCGCGCTGACTCACCAACCAGGCGCTGCTCCAAAGCATCCTCCACGCCTTCGAAGAACAAGGTCAACCAGACGCTATGGGACACCGCTGGGTCTGAAGGGTAGCCGAAGCCCTGGATGCCCATGGCGGACTTTTGTGTGTCAACCCTTCCGGCCACGTCGACAAGATGCTCAGTCCACAACTGCACGTCGCGCGCATAAGCTGAGCGGGCCGCTGAAATGGACTTGAGCTCGTCGGCCTCGCCCTAGAGCTTCATGACCAGGGCCTCCTCGCTAGTTCGACTGTCTTGGAGAGCTTGCTCCGAAGAGGCCAGTTTCTCTTGCAGCGTGGCGACAACGTTGTCGGTGTAGAGGAGCTTGGCGGAAGTGTTGGAGGCAGCGGCTTGAGCCTCCTTCAAGCTAGAGAGGGTCTTTTCCCTCTTGTTCCTCAGCTCCAATACCTCCTTCTTGTGCTCGGCAAGGTTTGCTTCAAGCTCCCTCGCCCGTGTGACAAGCTCCTCCTTGGCCCCTTCAGCAGCGACGACCCTGCCCGCCATGTTCTTTAACTCCACAGTGAAGTCGGAGGCCTCGGTGTCAAGGGCATTTTTGTGCTGCTCCGCCAACTCTTGGGTATGCTGCACCACGAGACGCTCGACCTCCTCTTCTTTTGCACGAAGGCGGCCGTTGAGCGCCCTCTCGCGGCCAGCAATGTCCTCCTCGGCTGCGTCAAGGCTGATACGGAGGGAGTTGAGGCGAACCTGTTCGGAGGTGTGGCGAGTTTTCAAAGGGATACCTGGATTGAGCTACTTGAACGTTGAGCATCAAGATCTATGGAGATAGATCGAAACGCTTAATAGAAGTTTCAACAAGATGCATGCCTTGACAAGTTTTTGAAGGAGTTCAAAATAGATCAGCAAAGAAGGAGTTCTTGGTTGTGTTGTAAGGTGTGAATTTGAGTAAGACTAAAAACCCGACCCCGACAGAATAAAGATAATAGGCGAAGGTTGTCTTCTATACCTTAGCCGTAGACTCTAAAGTATGCCATGCTGAGTACCGCACCTGATATCTGCCTTGCTACAAATCTGTTAAGAGGTACACAGAGTGATCCAGGATTGAATCACTGATCAGCGGTCAAAGTTATCCTTAGTAACTAATGGACTAAGGATTTTTTTCTCGATTATGGAGGTGGTTAAAGAGTTCGTCGTAAAGGGTTACGTCGATGCGAGCTTTGACACTAATCCGAATAACTATGAGTAGTGAAACGGATTCGTATGGTAGAGTAGATATTTGGAATATTTCCGAATAACACATTGTAGCAGCATCTATAAGATGACATAAATATTTGTAAATCTCACTCGGATCTGAAAGGGTTCAAAACCGTCGACTAAAACCTCTCTCACAAGCAAGACATGATCAAACCCAAGAACTGTAAGGGTGTTGGATTCGTTAGAATCACATAGTGATGTGGACTAGATTATTGACTCTAGTGCAAGTGGGAGACAATTGGAAATATGCCCTAGAGGTAATAATAAATTAGTTATTATTATATTTCTTTGTTCGTGATGATCGTTTATTATTCATGCTAGAATTGTATTGATTGGAAACTCAAATACATGTGTGGATACATAGACAACACACTGTCCCTAGCGAGCCTCTAGTTGACTAGTTCGTTGATCAAAGATGGTCAAGGTTTCCTGGCCATAGGCAAGTGTTGTTACTTGGTAACGGGATCACATCATTAGGAGAATCATGTGAATGGAAAAGACCCAAACTATGAACGTAGCATATTGATCGTGTCGTTTTATTGCTATTGTTTTCTGTGTGTCAAGTATTTGTTCCTATGACCATGAGATCGTATAACTCACTGGCACCGAAGGAATACCTTGTGTGCATCAAACGTCGCAACGTAACTGAGTGACTATAAAGGTGCTCTACAGGTATCTCCGAAGGTGTCCGTTGAGTTAGTATGGCTCAAAACTGGGATTTGTCACTCCGTGTGACGGAGAGGTATCTCGGGGCCTACTCGGTAATACAACATCACACACAAGCCTTGCAAGCAATGTGACTAACTGTAAGTCACGGGATCTTGGGCTACGGAATGAATAAAGAGACTTGCCGGTAACGAGATTGAAATAGGTATGTGGATACCGATGATCGAATCTCGGGCAAGTAACATACCGAAGGACAAAGGGAATGGCATACGGGATTATATGAATCCTTGGCACTGAGGTTCAACTGATAAGATCTTCAGAGAATATGTAGGATCCAATATGGGAATCCAGGTCCCGCTATTGGATATTGACCGAGGAGTGTCTCAGGTCATGTCTACATAGTTCTCGAACCCGCAGGGTCTGCACACTTACGGTTCGGTGACGTTTCAGTATATTTGAGTTATAGGTGTTGGTAACCGAAAGTTGTTCGGAGTCGCAGATGAGGTCTAGGACATCACGGGGAGCCCCGGAATTGTCCGGAGGTAAAGATTGATATATAGGAAGTCCTGTTTTCGTCACCGGAAAAGTTTCGGGCTCATCGGTAGTGTACCGGGAGTGCCGGGATGGGTGTCGGGGACCATCGGGAGGGGTGTAACGCCCCAAAGGGTCTCATGGGCTATGGGAAGAGATAAACCAGCCCCTAGTGGGCTGGAATAATTTCCCACTAAGAACCATAAGGTTTGAGAAGGAAAAAACACAAGGTGGAAAGAGTTTCCAAGTGGGAAGGTGGAATCCTACTCCAAGTAGGGTTGGAGTAGGACTCCTCCACCTCCAATTTCGGCCAAACCTTGAGGGTTTGAGGCTGCCTCTTCCCCTCCGTCCCTCCTATATATACCAGAGGTATTGAGGGTTTTTGAGACACAACTTTGCCACGTGCTGCTCGACCCTATACCATGCAGTTTTTCCTCTAGATCGTATTTCTGTGGAGCTTAGGCAAAGCCCTCCCGGAGTAGATCATCACCACCACTGGCGCGCCGTCACGCTGCCGGAGAACTCTTCTACCTCTCCGCCCCTCTTGTTGGATCAAGAAGGTCGAGATCGTCATCGAGCTGTACCTGTGCTAAACACGGAGGTGTCGTCCATTCGACACTAGATCGGAACAGATCATGAGACGGATCTCAAGACGGTTCGTGCAACGGATAGCGAGATGGTTCGTGGGACAGATCGCGGGACGGTTGATGTTTGGTGTGTATCCCCGGCAACGGTGCCAGAAATACTTCTGCTACTGCAACAAAAGACCTTCCAATAGTGCCAGAAATAGGCACGTCGACGGGAGAATACTTGGCTTGATCCTTCTGCTGCGGCTACGCCTTAAGGGACTTCCTAGGCAAGTATGCAAAGAATTTCCCCCATGGCCTTGGAGCCTTGCGTTGGTGTTCCCTCGAAGCGGAAAGGGTGACGTAGCATAGCGGTGGTAAGTACTTCCCTCAGTTTGAGAACCAAGGTATCAATCCAGTGGAGGAGTATCTCAAGATCCTACACAAACACAAAAACTTGCTCCCAACGCTATGAAGGGGTTGTCAATCCCTTATAGATTATTTGCCAAGTGAGAACTGCAAGCAACAAGTAACAAAGCAAAGTAAAAGCGAAGGTGTAAACGATGGATGTGAATATACCCGGGGGCCGTAGTGTTTACTAGTGGCTTCTCTCATGAAAGCAAGTAGACGGTGGGTGAACAAATTACTGTCGAGCAAATGATAGAACCACACAAAGTCGTGACGATATCTATGCAATGATTATTTCTATAGGCATCACGTCCGAAACAAGTAGACCGATACTTTCTGCATCTACTACTATTACTCCACACGTCGACCGCTATCCAGCATGCATCTAGTGTATTGAGTCCATAAGAACATAGTAACGCCTTAAGCAAGATGACATGATGTAGAGGGATAATCTCAAACCAATGATAAAGACCCCATATTTTTACCCTTGATGGCAACTACTTGATGTGTGCCTTGCTGCCCCTACTGTCACTGGGAAAGGTCACCACATGGTAGAACCCAAAACCAAGCACTTCTCCCATTGCAAGAATCATAGATCTAGTTGGCCAAATAAAACCCAAGACTCGGAGAGACTTACAAGGATATCAAATCATGCATATAAGAAATCAGCAAAGACTCAAATATATATCATAGATAATCTGATGACAAATCCACAATTCATCGGATCTCGACAAACACATCGCCAAAGAAGATTACATCGGATAGATCTCCATGAAGATCATGGAGAATTTTGTATTGATGATCCAAGAGAGACAAGAAGCCATCTAGCTACTAACTACGGACCCGTAGGTCTGAAGTGAACTACTCACGAGTCATTGGAGGGGCGATGATGATAATGAAGAAGCCCTCCAACTCAAAAGTCCCCTCTAGCAGGGTGCCGGGAAGGTTCTCTAGATGAGATCTCGCGGAAACGGAATCTTGCGGCGGCGGAAAAGTATTTTCGAGGCTCCCCTAATTTTTTGCGGAATATTTGGGAATTTATAGGCCAAAAACCTAGGTTAGGGGGCGCACAGGGAGGCCACAAGCCTGCCCACCGCCGCCTCCCCCTGGTGGCGGAGTGGGGGCTTGTGGGCTCCCTGGAGCCCACCTGGCTTGGCCCAAAAGCCCCCTGGTCTTCTTCCGTTCGGGAAAAAATCATTTTGGGGTTTTTCTTCCGTTTGGACTCCATTCCAAAATCAGATCTGAAAAGAGTCAAAAACACGGAAAAAACAGGAACTGACACTAGGCACTGAATTAATAAGTTAGTCCCAAAAAAGGTATAAAAGGTACAAAAAAAAACCAAAGAAGACAAGATAACAGCGTGAGACCATAAAAAATTATAGATACGTTTGAGAAGTATCAAGCATCCCCAAGCTTAACTCCTGCTCGTCCTCGAGTAGGGAAGTGATAAGAATGAATTTTTGATGCTTTAATGCTACCTAGCATAGGTGTCCTTTGTAATTCCTCTTATGTGACATGAATGTTCAGATCCATTATATTCAAAACAATAGTATGCTATTTACGCAGGAACAATAATAATTCAAGCAAACTAGCAAAGTAATCATGAACTTTCAAAATAACAAGGACAAAAGAAAGTTATCCCTATAAAAGCATATAGTCTGGCTATGCTCTATCATGAGTGCACAACGATTTTAAATCAAGCACAACCCCGGTATTTGCTAAGTAATTGTTTCACATCTTTACTTTCTCAAACATTTTCAACCCTCACGCAATACATGAGCGTGAGCCACGATTATAGCACTATAGATGGTGTGGAATGTAGTGGAGGTTGCAAGACAAAAAAAAGAGAAGATAGTCACATTAACTAGGCATATCAATGAGCTGTGGAGATGCTCATCAATAGATATCAATGTGCATGAGTAGGGATTGCCACACAAATGATGCACTAGAGCTACGAGTATGTGAAAGCTCTTAAAGAAAACTAGTGGGTGTGCATCCAACTTGCTTGCTCACGAAGACCTAAGGCAGTTTTGAGGAAGCCTATAATTGGAATATACAAGCCAAGTTATATAATGAAAATTTCCGACTAGCTATATGGTGGTGACGAAATGAGAGACTCTCAATCATGAAGATCATGGTGCTTAATATGCACAAGTGTGGAAAAAGTGGTAGCATTGTCCCTTCTCTCTTTTTCTCTCATTTTTTTATTTTGGTGGGCTTCTTTGGCCTCTTTTTTTTTGGTGGGCTTCTTTGGCCTCTTTTTTTTGGTGGGCTTCTTTGGCCTCTTTTATTTCCTCACATGGGAAAATGCTCCATTAATGATGATCATCACACTTTCAACTCAAAACTTAGAGTAACGATGACTCTAAATGGAATGCCTTCGGTAGTGTACCGTGGCAATGATCTAGCATGGCATAGACATCAATGGAAACATCATGCTAGCTATCTTACGATCATGCAATGGCAATGTGGACGTGGTGGCATATGTCATGGTGGTAGTTGCATGGCAATATATCTTGGAATGACTTTGAAAAAGCCATAGTAGGTAGGTATAGTGGCTGTTTTGAGGGAGGCTAATGGTGGGTTTTGTGCACCGGCGAAAGTTGCACGACACTAAGAAGATAGTGATGCTGGTAGGTGAAAGTGCATCTAAACCATGGACTCAACATTAGTCATGAAGAACTCATATACTTGTTGCAAAATTTTGATTAGTAATCGAAACAAAGCATTCAACGCATACTCCTAGGGGAAGGGTTGGTAGGTATAAACCATCGAATGATCCCGACTGCCACGCAAAGGATGACAACCAAAAGACTAATCATGCTCAGTTTTCATCACATAGCGGTTCACCATACGTGCATGCAACGGGAATCACTAACTTCAACACAAGTATTTCTAGATCCACAACACCTTACTAGCATGACTTCAATATTACCATAACCACAACTCAAAACTAATTGAGATGAATCAAACTTCTCTAACTATTCAATGCACATGAAGGTGGAAGTTTTCGTATCCCTTAGGATAACTACCTCTTTTGAGACTACTTTTAAAGCATAGATCAACTACCAAGCCACACACCGCTGTGATCTAAAATATATAAGTGAAGCACATAGAGAAAAAGTATCTAGCTCAAAAGATATAAGTGAAGCACATGTGAGTTGAATTGTCTACCAAAAGATATAAGTGAAGCTCGACAAAGTCATGGTGTGTGCATGTCTCTCTCTCTAGGTTTGCAGTAAGGATGATTGTGACACAACAAAAAAAAAGACTCCTACGATACAAGACGCTCCAAGCAAAAACACATAACATGTGGTGAATAAAAATATAGCCCCAAGTAACGTTACCCATGGATTGAAGACGAGACAGGGGATGCCTTCCCGGGGCATCCCCAAGCTTAGGATTTTACGGCATCCTTGAATCTCTTGGGGTGCCTTGGGCATCCCCAAGCTTGATCTTTTGCCACTCTTTATCTCTTTGTCCATAAGAACTTCATCCAAAACTTGAAAACTTCACAACACGAAACTTAAACAAAAACTCGTGATAACATTAGTACAAGAAAGCAAACCACCACTTCCTTAGGTACTGTAGCAACTTAAATTCTACTTGTGCTGATGTTGGGTTACTGTACTTTCTATCTTCCATGGCTAATACCACCCGATACTATCCATAGTTTCATCAAAATAAGCAACCAACACAACAAAAACAGAATCTGTTAACAGCAGACCAGTCTGTAGCAATCTGTATATTTCGTATGCCTATGGTACTTCCAAAATTCTGAAAACTTACGACAGTCTGAAGAATTTGCATATAAATCAGCAGCAAGAAGAATCAACTCAAAATCTCTTACAGAAAAAAAATGAAAATTCTTTTCGTGAGCAGAAAGTTTCTGTCTTTTCCAGCATGACCAAACGATCATCCCCAAGACTAATCATAACGGTTTTTCTTGGCACAAATGCAAAAGAAACAAAAAAACACAATCATAACAGAACTATGAAAGTGTGGAAAGCACAAAAAAGAAATAAAAAGGAGAGATTCGTTGGGTTGGCTCCCAACAAGCGCTTTTGTTTAACGCCCTTAGCTAGGCGAAAGTGATGGAATCACGTATAGTCATCTTTGGTGCTCAAACCATAGGTAGCCCTCATCATAGATTCATAAGGCAATCTTATTTTCTTTCTAGTAAATTATTCCATGCCCTTCTTTAAAGGAAATTGAAATCTAATATTCCCTTCCTTCATATCGATGGTAGCACCAATAGTCCTTAGGAAAGGTCTATCAAGAATAATGGGACATGAAGGATTGCAATCTATGTCAAGTACAATGAAATCCATGGGTACATAGTTCTTATTTGCAACAATAAGAACATCATCGATCCTCCCCATGGGTTTCTTGACAGTAGAATCCGCAAGATGCAAATTAAGAGAACACTCTTCAATCTCATGAAAACCAAGAATATCACATATAGACTTTGGAATCGCGGAAACACTAGCACCCAAATCACACAACGCATTGCACTCATAGTTTCTGATCTTGATTTTGATAGTAGGTTCCCACTCATCATGAAGTTTTCTAGGTATAGAGACTTCTAGTTCGAGCTTCTCTTCAATAGATTTCATCATAACATCTACGATATGCGCAGTAAAGGCTTTGCTTTGACTATAAGCATGTGGAGAGTTTGCAATGGATAGCATCAAAGAAATGCATTCAAACAAGGAGAAATTATCATAATTGAATTCCTTGAAATCCAAAATGGGAGTTTCATTACTACCGAAAATTTTGACTTCTTCTACTCCACTGTCCACATCTTTATCATCAAGATAGGTGGACTCTGAATCATTGGGGCATTTTTCAACCAAAGTGGATTCATATCCAGACCCTCCATAAGTGGGTTTGACACGCGAAAACAAAGATTCAAGAGGAGGCACACCAAGCACTTTAAGATCTTAATGATTTGCATCACTAGAACGCACCCTTTTAAACCATTCATGTCTAGCGCGAATTTGGGCGGTTCTTTCTTTGCTCTCATTCATGGAAACACGCATAGCTTTCAAAGTTTCATCCAAGTTGATCTTGGGAGGAGTGCATCTAACTTTCAAAGCATCAATATCACAAGACATCCTATCAACGCTCTTAACCAAATCATCTATTTTGAGTAGTTTTTCCTCTATGGACGCATTGAAAATCTTTTGAGAGTTGATGAACTCTTTGATATTACTCTCTAGATCAGAGGGTAATTTGTTGTGATTTCCATAAGTGTTGCCATAGGAACCGCCATAATTGTTAGAGGAGTTACTAGGAAAAGGCCCAGGAACATAGTTTCCTCTAAAAGCATTGTTGTTGCCAAAATTGTTCCTACCAACGAAATTCACGTCCAAACTAGCGTTGCTACTCTCAATCAAAGAAGATAGTGGAATGTCATTAGGATCTACGATAGAGTTTCTACTAGCAACCAAATTCATCAACTCGTCCATCTTAGCACTAAGCGAGTTAATCTCTTCTATAGCGTGCACCTTTTTGCTAGCAGGCGACCTTTCAATGTGCCACTGAGAGTAGTTGGTCATGATATTATCTAGGAATTTTGTGGCGTCTCCTAACGTGATTTCCATGAACGTTCCACCTGAGGTGGAGTCCAAGATATTGGGAGAAGCGAAATTCAAGCGAGCATAAAAGATTTGTATAATCATCCACAAACTCAAGCCATGAGCGGTACAATTTCTAATCATAAGCTTCATCCTCTCCCAAGATTGTGCAACGTGTTCATGATCAAGTTGCCTAAAATTCATGATATCGTTACGTAAGGAGATGATCTTAGCCGGCGGAAAATACTTGGATATGTAAGCATCTTTGCACTTATCCCAAGAATCGATACTATTTTTAGGCAAAGAAGAAAACCAAGTTTTTGCGCGATCTCGCAACGAGAAAGGAAAAAGTTTCAACTTAATCACCTCATTATCCACATCTCTTTTCTTTTGCATATCGCAAAGCTCAATGAAGGTATTGAGATGGGATGCGACATCTTCACTAGGAAGGCCAGAGAATTGCTCTTTCATAACAAGATTCAGCAAAGCTGCGTTGATTTCATACAATTCCGCACTAGTGGCGGGAGCCATCAGAGTACTAATAAAATCATTATTATTAGTGCTCGAGAAGTCGCAAAGTTTGGTGTTTTCAGACATGATGTCTTCAACAACAAACAGCACACAAGCAAGCAAGAAACCGGCAAAGGCAAAAGAAAACGACGAAGGCGAAAGGCGAATGAAAATGGCAAATGTGAAGTGGGGGAGAGAAAACGAGAGGCAACTGACAACAAAAGTAAATGCAAGAGATGAGTTTGTGAGACCTACTTGGATAGATCTTGATTTCACCTCCCCGGCGACGGCGCCAGAAATACTTCTGATGTTTGCTGTGTATCCCCTGCAACGGCGCCAGAAATACTTCTGCTACTCCAACAAAAGACCTTCCAATAGCGTCAGAAATAGGCACGTCGACGGGAGAATACTTGGCTTGATCCTTCTGCTGCGGCTACGCCTTAAGGGACTTCCTAGGCAAGTATGCAAAGGATTTCCCCCATCGCCTTGGAGCCTTGTGTTGGTGTTCCCTCGAAGCGGAAAGGGTGATGTAGCGTCGCGGTTGTAAGTACTTCCCTCAGTTTGAGAACCAAGGTATCAATCCAGTGGAGGAGTATCTCAAGATCCTACACAAACACAAAAACTTGCTCCCAACGCTATGAAGGGGTTGTCAATCCCTTATAGATTGTTTGCCAAGTGAGAATTGAAAGCAACAAAGTAACAAAGCAAAGTAAAAGTAGAGGTGTAAATGATGGTTGTGAATAGACCCGGGGGACGTAGTGTTTACTAGTGGCTTCTCTCATGAAAGCAAGTAGACGGTGGGTGAAAAAATTACTATCGAGCAATTGATAGAACCGTGCAAAGTCGTGACGATATCTATGCAATGATTATTTCTATAGGCATCACGTCCGAAACAAGTAGACCGATACTTTCTGCATCTACTACTATTATTCGACACGTCGACCGCTATCCAGCATGCATCTAGTGTATTAAGTCCATAAGAATAGAGTAACTCCTTAAGCAAGATGACATGATGTAGAGGGATATTCTCAAACCAATTATAAAAAACCCCATCTTTTTACCCTTGATGGCAACTGCTTGATGTGTGCCTTGCTGCCACTACTGTTACTGGGAAAGGTCACCACATGGTAGAGCCCAAAACCAAGCACTTCTCCCATTGCAAGAATCAAACATCTAGTTGGCCAAACAAAACCCAAGACTCGGAGAGACTTACAAGGGTATCAAATCATGCATATAAGAAATCAGCAAAGACTCAAATATATATCATAGATAATCTGATCACAAACCCACAATTCATCGGATCTAGACAAACACACCGCCAAAGAAGATTACATTGGATAAATCTCCATGAAGATCATGGAGAACTTTGTATTGAAGATACAAGATAGAGAAAAAGCCATCTAGCTACTAACTACGGACCTGTAGGTCTGAAGTGAACTACTCACGAGTCATTGGAGGGGTGATGATGATGATGAAGAAGCCCTCCAACTCAAAAGTCCCCTCCGGTAGGGTGCCGGGAAGGGTCTCCAGATGAGATGTCATGGAAACGGAAGCTTGCGGCGGCGGAAAAGTATTTTCGAGGCTCCCCTGATTTTTTGCGGAATATTTGGGAATTTATAGGCCAAAAACCTAGGTCAGGGGGCGGCCAGGGAGGCCACAAGCCTGCCCACCGCCGCCTCCCCCTGGTGGCGGAGTGGGGGCTTGTGGGCTCCCTGGAGCCCACCTGGCTTGGTCCAAAAGCCCCCTGGTCTTCTTTCGTTCGGGAAAACATTATTTTGGGGTTTTTCTTCCATTTGGACTCCGTTCCAAAATCAGACCTGAGAAGAGACAAAAACACGGAAAAACAGGAACTGGCACTTGGTACTAAATTAATAAGTTAGTCCCAAAAAAGATATAAAAGGTACATAAAACAACCAAAGAAGACAAGATAACAGCCTGAAACGATCAAAAATTATAGATACGTTTGAAACGTATCAACGGTTCGTGCAACGGATCGCGAGACGGTTCGTGGTACGGATCGCGGGACGGTTCGTGGGACGGTTCGTGGGGCGGTTCGAGGGACGTGAAGACGTTCCACTACATCAACCGCGTTTCTTAACGCTTCCTGTTGTGCGATCTACAAGGGTACGTAGATCCAAATCTCCTCTCGTAGATGGACATCACCATGATAGGTCTTCGTGCGCATAGGAAATTTTTTGTTTCCCATGCGACGTTCCCCAACAGCTAAAGGTATATATGATATACAGGTTATTGATGTGTACCTTACCAACACTCGTAGTAGCTCCTCGGTATTTGATACCGGTGCTGTTGCTCACATTTGCAACTTAAAGCAGGATTACGGAATATGCGGAGACTGGCCAAGGACGAGGTGACGATGCACGTCGGGAATGGCTCCAAGGTCGATGTGATCACCGTCGGCACGTTCCTCTACATCAACCGTCGAGATTAGTTTTAAACCTTAATAATTTTTATTTAGTACCAGCTTTGAGCATGAATATTGTATGAGGGTCTTGCTTAATGCGAGGCAACTAATCATTTAAGTCAGAGAATAATGGTTGTTCTATTTATATGATTGATATGTTTTATGGTCATGCTCCGCTGGTGAATGGTTTAATATTGATGAATCTCAATCGTGATGTTACACATACTCATAGTGTGAGTATCAAAAGATGTAAAGTTGATAATGATAGTCCCACATACTTGTGGCACTGCCGCCTAGGTTATATCGGTGTCAAGCACATACTGATGGACGATTAGAGTCTCTTGACTTTGAATCATTTGTCACATGCGAACCGTTCCTCATGGGCAAGATGACTAAGACTCCATTCTCAGGAATAATGGAGAGAGCAACCGACTTATTGGAAATAATACATACTGATGTGTGTGGTCCAATGAATGTTGAAGCTCGCGGTGGCTACTGTTATGTTCTCACTCTCACCGATGATTTGAGTAGGTATGGGTATATCGACTTGATGAAGCACAAATCTGAGATGTTTGAAAAGTTCAAGAAATTTGAGAGTTAGGTTGAGAATCAACGTGACAGAAAAAGTGTCTACGATCTTATCGTGGAGGAGAATATTTGAGTCACGAGTTTGGCACCCACCTAGGGAAGTGTGGAGTTGTTTCAAAACTAACGCCGCCTGGCACACCGCAATGTAACGGAGTGTCCGAAGATCGTAATCGCACTTTATTGGAAATGGTACAATGTATGATGTCTCTTACCGACTTACCGCTATCATTTTGGGGATACACATTGGAAACTGCAGCATTCACTTTAAATAGGTGTGACGCCCAAGATGCGACCCTATCCTTAATTTGGCACGAGGGCCTCGTCAGTGATAGAAGCGCATCTCGTCGTTTCGCAAGAATGGATATCGTTACAAGTACATGTACTGAAAAGAAGAGATATATGGAATTGGCTTACACTCGCCACAAGCTACATCAGAATCACAGCAGTACAATACATAAATATCACGAAGAAGAGCAGGGTCCGACTACGGACGAAAACAAACGAGAAAACAGAATGACGTCCATCCTTGCTATCTCAGGCTGTCGGCTTGGAACCCATCCTAGATCGATGAAGAAGAAGAAGAAGCAACTCCAAATGAACAATCAACGCGCTCGCGTCAAGTGACCTTTACCTGTACCTGCAACTGGTGTTGTAGTAATCTGTGAGCCACAGGTGACTCAACAATCTCATTTCCAAAGGTATCAAGACTAGCAAAGCTTAATTGGTGAGGTATGGTTAAGTGGTGAGGCTGCAGCAAGCGACTAAGCATTTATATTGTGGCTAACTTACGAGTACCATAATAAAAGGGGGATGATCTACGTATAACGGACGTGAACTACTGATGATCAAAAGAATGATCCTGAACACCTACCTACGTCAGGCATAACCCCACCGTGTCCTCGACCGGAGAAGGAGCTCACGAAAGAGACAATCACGGTCACGCACTCTGTTGGCAAGTTTTAATTAAATTAACTTCAAGTTATCCAGAACCAGTGTTAAACAAAGTTTCCATGTTGCCACAAAACCGCGGGCAGGGCTTTCCGAAAGATTTAACCCTGCAGGGGTGCTCCAACTAATCCATCACAAATTACCAAAATCCACATAGAAATCCTCGATCACGAAATTCGCGATCTCGTCGGACTCCTTAGTGGAAAACCTCAACTGTGAGTTTACCCAAAGCATCATCGGAATCCCGATGCACAAGACATTCGTCAAAGGTAAAATTGATGCAGCAAGGCCGCCCGGCGTGTTGACGATCCCGATAGGAGCCGCGTATTTCGTTCTGAGGACACGACGGATGAGCGCAGCGTACA
Source organism: Hordeum vulgare subsp. vulgare (assembly GCF_904849725.1). Lineage (NCBI taxonomy): Eukaryota > Viridiplantae > Streptophyta > Magnoliopsida > Poales > Poaceae > Hordeum > Hordeum vulgare. Next base: position 277,582,161 of record NC_058521.1, on the reverse strand, counting down.
GTGGCCTGATAGACATCTCCCGAGTTGCCCCTGGTTGGCCCCGCAAATGGCTCTAGTTTGGACCAACACCAACAACACTGGCCCCCCTGTATTATATAGAATTACTCCTCGGGTAGCGCTAACTCCCTATGCAATTCAGTATTAACAGAATTATTATGTTGGGCAAATGTAGTACCAATGTTTGGCCTTGCCATACCAGCTTTAATCTAAAATGAATTATCAAGCGGGTCCCCATAACAACCCCGGTCGTGTTAGGAGCGCTCAATTATGGAACATAACACCGGTAGCCGAAACGAATGGGCAAAGGTGGAACAAAACACCAGGCTAGAAAGGCCAAGCCTTCCACCGTTTACCAAGTTAAATAGCATTTGATAGGGTGATATAACAAGGAACCCATGTTTTCACATGGAAGGAACTGCACCTGCAACTAGCAACGCTAACACATGGTTAAGCAAGTGGTAACATAGCCAATCAATAGTTTTCTAGGTTGTGAAAAGGTTGAAGGTTTTTCATGGCAATGTTGGGAGGCTGATATTTAAAATGTGGTACGCAACGAGACATAATCGATAGAAACGGTAAAACTAGCATGACAATTATAGTAATGGTATATGGGGAAATGGTCATCTTGCCTGAGATCCCGCTTGTAAGAAGAATGTCTCCGTGAAGCAGACGAACCGATGTAGTCGAACGGGTCTTTACTCTCCGACACGCTTGCGGAACTCTATCGAGACGGAGCAAACCGGAAACAAGGATCAACACACGATATTCACCACCCGATGCACAACACATATGATGCATGATCAGGTGAATACATGCAAGACATGGCATGTCAATTCACAACAAACAAACACTACACATTAAGTGAAGTTCAATATGCAACGAGTTGCATATTGACGAAACTCCACGTACGAATTATTTAGTTCTATCTCGATTAGGTAAACAACAATATTAAATGTGGTTAATCATGGCAAAAGGTGAAGCGTCATTAATCTACTTATCTAGGCATTTTAAATGAGGTCGGAAATAACATATAGCACCTCCGAAACGACCTCACATGTTAATTTACAATTCTGTCCAGATCTGAACTAACATGTTTAAATGTTTCTTAAACATAAAAAAAAACAGGTTCACGTGATTCAGGGCGTTGTTACAAACAATTTACACATACAGAACATCTCCAACGGAGCTACGGTTCAAAAGATACAAACACCCCAAGATATGATGGCATGAATGCAATATGTGTGCAACACCAGCACAAACATTCCAATACACACCACCAGCAAGATATTATGAAACTACACGAGATTCTAAGAAAGTTTCATATAGGACATGATCAAAATGGAGCAACGGTTCAACAACTACGAGCTAAACAAGATATAGACAAAATCGGCCAAAAGCAGCCACATAGCATTTTCTACACCCCACAACTACGAGCTACAAAATTCCAATATGCTCAACCAAGGCATGCGACGATAGAGGGCAAGAAGCACTACAACATACAACTAATAACACCTAGCATGGAAGCATGGATCACTAGGAAAAGAAGTCACAAAATGGCATCTCACACACTGTTTCAGACTTAGTGAAAACCACAGTTTATGAAAGTGCAGTTTTCGATCTGAAGGCATATTGACAGCAGCAAAACCATAAGATACAAGACTCCAAATGGCATGAAAATTGACAGCGTGCTAGACAATCCTAAGGTCTAGAACTAACTCCATTGCACCAAACCTCACAAGATAAACTGAAGGCAAGACAACAACAAAATATAACAGATTTCACACTTAGAAATATTTCAGCTTCTACAAATCAGCACGATTTCGTAGCAAGTTGAGAGCACGCAAACCACACCTAAACATGGATTGCTATTGCAACCAAAAATACCAGAGGCTAGCCTACAGATCCAAGGGCATATCTCTAGTTGAAAACTCCTTCATATCATGCACGAATTAAATCCCACAAAATAAACAAAAGGGCAACATGGAAAAATATCACGCGATTTAACTTGCTCAGAAGATAAAACTAAATGCACAGTTATATTCTATGGATTTTTCTAACCCGAAAACATATATAACATGTGGGATTGCAACACAAAAATATCGCCACACGTATATGCGAGAATATGTCCTAAACACGATATAGCAAACTAGCTACGGAATCCTACATGCAAAAATACAAAAAACCAAACTAAAATACATGGAGAAAGGGGTCCTAAAACATGAGCATTTAAACTACAGTGTTCGAGCAATCAGGACACGCGCGAAAAATAAATACGGGACAATCCTCTATTAGGACATCACGTGTTTCTAGGCAAACAACGGGTCTAACCACACCAAACATGCATGCAAGTTTCAAAATAATAATCTACGCGGAAAACTAGTCAAGTTACATATATATTGCGTCGCGATTCGATACACGGTTAATAAACTACGGGCATTTGAAAATCTAGCCTTTTTCTGAAACTACTAATTCACACATACATCCTAAAAAACTACGAGCCGAAACGCATACAGTCCTAAATAGTTCGTGGGCGCGGGATAGCTAAAAGGCGCACATGCGCGAAATAGGGCCTGGGTGTTGGCTCACCTGGTGGCCATCGGGCCGGCTGGGAAGTAGAGCCGGGGCGCTGGACTGGGGCGGCTTGGCGCGGCAAAGGGGCGAGCTGGGCCGGGAGGCGAGGCCGGCCTGGGCCTCGGGGCGCCGGCCCACGCGTGCGGGAGGGGCGAGCGGGCGAGGCTGTCATCCTCCTCTGCCTCGATCTGGGCCGGAGGCGGCGGCGGCTTGAGGTGTGTGCCGGCGAGAGAAGAGGGCCGGCGACAAGAGGAGAAGGCGGCTGGGCGAAGGATCCGGGCAAATCCAGGGCGACCGGATCCATTCCCGCCGGCAGCGACGAACACGGGCAGGAGGTCGGCACGGGGAGAGGCAAGGCACGACGCGACTTGCGGGTGCCATGGTGGGGCCAGCGTAGGACGGCGCGGTCGGGGCGCGGGCAGGGAGCTCCGGCAGCGGCCCGGGCACCAGCGGGAGGTGGCAACAGGTAGGTTGGCGCGGCCGGTCGGAGGCAAGGCAGAGCAGCCATGGGAGGAGCTCGGGAGGAGGAGAAGGAGGAGGAGGAGAAGGATAGAAGGTCCTTGGCCTTCTCCTCGTCCTCCTCCTCCTCCTTCTCCTTCTGCTCTTCTTCTTCTTCTTCTTCTTCTTCTTCTTCTTTCTTTTCATTTTGCCTATTTCTTCTCCTCTTCTCCTCCTGTTGGAGCTAAATTACCTAATTATGTCTTTTTTGAGCTAAATGGGCTAATTATCCCATTTTAGAGGAAAACAAGCTAAGTATATAATATTAATGAGCTAACCAAGGTTTTTATGCCATTTTGAGCTTATTATGGTATTTTGGAGCTAAATGGACTAATTGTGTCATTGTTGGGGAAATTAAAGCAAGGATAATATGAAAGAGGAGAAGAAAGAGGAGGAGGAGGAGAAGAAGAATAAATCAAGGAGGAGAAGGAGGAGGAGGAGGAGGACGAGAAGGACTAGAAGGTCCTTGGCCTTCTCCTCCTTCTCCTCCTCCTCCTCCTCCTCCTCCTCCTTCTCCTCCTCCTCCTCCTCCTCCTCCTCCTCCTCCTTCTCCTCCTTCTCCTTCTTCTCCTCATGTTTGAGCTAAATTACCTAATTATGTCTTCTTGGAGCTAAATGGGCTAATTATCTCATTTTAGAGGAAAACAAGCTAAGTTTGAAGGAGAAACTTAACGTAGTGGTCATCAAGGAGGAGAAACAACATGGTTGCTCGCGCCGGCTTCGTTTGGAGACGGTTGCCCTGGAGAAGGGTCTTGCGATGCCGCTCGGGAGTTATTCTGCAACAAAGATATTTTGCAATGTCTCAGTTAGCATGATGACACTCAATTATTAATACTAGTTTATAATGAAACTCACCGTGCCAATCGAAGAGAAGACGGGCATCGGCGAAGGGACTTGACCGCTCTTCTCGCACAGACCCTGAAGAGTGGGTCATATTAGTTAGTATTGAAACAGACATTACACACATGATTTGGCTAATGTGAAAAAAAACATACCACAAAAATCTCGTACAGGGCCCGTTGACCCGCCTCATTCCGGGCCCTCTCCTCCTCAAGCAATCGTGTCGTGGTCTGGTCCCTCTCATCAAGAGCAGCCTGGCTTGCCAATCTCTCTTTCTCAAGAGCAGCCTGGTTTGCCTCTCTCTCTTTGTGAAGAGCAGCCTAAAAAACCATTCCTCGTTACCATAGTAATGATCTATGGTGACACACATAATGAAATGGATGAAAGTGTTCTTAGTCCGTACAACTAACCTCGATGGCAAGTTCGACTGGCCGTGGACGAGGCGTTATCCCAGGACATCTGCTCGACTAGCGCGCCTTGATCTCCGGAAGAGTGAGTGGACAACGTATTATCCCATCTCCAATGGCTATCGAGCCATGGGGCCTCCCGCCACCAGATATCATCACCAGCTCTGGATCCAAAGGGTCCTGGCTAGGGTTAAAGTCATCCCCTTTCGTAGCCTTCCCCGCGTCCCTGTATGCCACGAGCTTCTGGTGGGATGATATGTTGGTGAAGTTACTGGGATCATCCAGGTCAGACTCAGAGAATGTCTTCGCCTTCTTGTACGAGGCAGTATGGGCCATGCCATAAAGGTCGTACAAGTGTGGCATCTCAGTCTTATTGTGATGCGCCTAAAAGAGAGGAACAAAATATTAGTATCAAGAATGAATTGCATGAATCATGAAGCAAATCACATACCCAGTTTCGTCCAAACTGAAGTAAGTTGGCGCTGCCTTGATGGTGTGGCACACCAACCATTTGGCTATGCCGATCCTTCGCATTCTCGTGGACGGCTCGCCAGCTGCCTGTGCATCACTCATCAACCAACGCCTCCCAACAATCCATCTTATCCGCACACCATCTCGGGGGCACCTGTAAGTTATTAGAAAGAATTTTCAGCGCTACGCCTATGAATGAAATCAAGAAAACTACGTAGAAGGACTTAAGAATAGGTAATTACCTTCATGTATTGCTCCTTCTTCAGAAACATTCCGCGGCAATCCTTATTCTCCTTCTTAATACCACGCGTGGCGTACTAATCTCGAATAGCCTGCGGCCGAGTCTCGTGGCGCAAGTTCTGTAGTAACCGCCTACACTCGACCTCGAGAACCCTGGCCGCCTCCTCCTCATATCCATCCTCACACCTATAGAAGGTCTGCAATCAAACGTGAAAACACCGATTAGTACAATAATTAGGTATATTGTTAATTTTAGATTCTGTAAAAGGATAATTTACCCAAAAGCTCCTGATCACCATCTCGGCCCTCGTGTGGCACAAGACACCATCTATAATCTCCTCCGGCGGGGCCTGCGCAGCCTGGTAGTGCTCCCAGGTAAATCCTAGAGTAGGAACCTGACCCTCACCAGGCAATGTGACAAACCCCGAGAAATTTTTCCGGCAAAGCACACCAAGGACGGAGTTCGGCCTGCGGACTCCAAGAGGGTGTACCCATCCCCTGCAGTATGATAAGGTCAGTGCATTAGATATTTGAACAAACTTGAAGGCAAAAGCTAAAAAAAGGGTAAATGTACTTACCTATCTCCTTCAGGTTTAATCACCGGCCTCTGCTCGCGGGTAGCCGGGGCGACCGGGAGACGTGTACTACCACGCTTGAACACGGTGGCCCCATCCACCTGCACATCGCCCTCACTATCCGTAAGCTCATCCCCGCCATCCCCGCCCCCTGAGCCACCCGGACCCTCGGTCCAATCCGGCAACTCGGTACGATCCGGCCAAGGCTCCTATCCGGGCCTCTCCACGTCGGGTGAAGCCTCCGGAACCGTAGTCTCCTCCGGCTGCTCCTGGGCCGAATGCACCTCGACCCGAGGCTGCTCCTGGACAGGAGTCTCATGCGAAAAATGCCCGTGAACACCAGGCTCCTGGACCGGAGTCACCGTAGCCTCCTCCGCAAACGGGTCGACCATACTAGTCCTATGCTCGGTTGAATGAGCTGGTGGTGGTGGCGAGGACGGCTCAACAGTCCTCCTGGATCTTCCGCTGCCACCACCTCTCCTTGTACCCTTCCCCTTCTTCCATACCCGACCAGCACCTCTCCCAGTGGGCAATGCCGCCGACAAAGAAGAACCCCCGGCTGGTGTCGAAAGACTGTCTGCCAAGGATCTACGGAGAGATAGGGGTGGAAGGGAAGTACCACCCCTCGTGCGGGGCGCCTGGGCAGAACCCGTCCAGCGCTCTGGACCCGCGCCCACTATCTTTCAACACCTTCCATGATAAAGATTAAAGCAAATTAGTACCACATAAAAAAATTGAATGTCTGACATGAATAATAATATGTACATGAGTAATAAAGATTAAAATATATATAATTTAAGTTGTGAATCTTACAAACTAATAATCATCATCAATAAATGCATCATCATCATCACTATCACGCATGTCTTCATGAATGACGTGCTCATCGGGTTCAATGGCGTGAAGTTGTGAAAGGCCTTCCTTTAATCATTGAAGCATTGACAGGTCATCCAAATCAGTAACCTCTACGAGTTCCAGGTCTTCTGGTTCCGGCTCAGGGCTGGAGTCGGATTCATTGTCGCTGTCTACTTCCATGTTCTTGGATGAAGCACGGCGGTTCTTGAGACGTTTCTTGGAAAGACGTGCTTCTTGGAAGAATTCTCCATCATATGTGTCTGGGTTAATGTGAGGTTCATAATCTTGTTCATTTGGGAGAGGTGGTCTGACATGTGGCGGCACTTCATAAGCAACATACCAACCTTCCAGATTCTTATCCGTTTGGCATGCCCACGGTAGATCGAAAACTTGGGTCGCCTGTTGAGCCGTAATATAGACATCGGGAACATCTAAATGGGTGTTTGGATTGATTTCGACTAGTCCTATATGTTCATGAGTCCTTCTAGTCTTTTTCGACTGGAACCAATAACATTTGAAGACTACGACGTTCGCACAGCAGACCTCACAGCGACGAGACAACTATCAAATGTCATTTTAGAGGAAACAAGCTAAGTATATAATATTCATGAGCTAAGCAAGGTTCTTGTGCCATTTTGATCTTATTATGGTATTTTGGAGCTAAATGGGCTAATTATGTCATTGTTTGGTTAATTAAAGCAAGGATAATATGAAAGAGGATAAGAAAGAGGAGGAGGAGGAGAAGAAGAAGAAATCAAGAAGAAGGAGGAGGAGGAGGAGAAGGATAGAAGGTCCTTGGCCTTCTCCTCCTCCTCCTCGTCCTCGTCCTCCTCCTTCTCCTTCTCTTCTTCTTCTTCTTCTTCTTCTTCTTCTTCTTCTTCTTTTTCTTCTTCTTCTTCTTTCTTTTCATTTTGCCTATTTCTTCTCCTCTTCTCCTCTTGTTGGAGCTAAATTACCTAATTATGTCTTTTGTGAGCTAAATGGTCTAATTATCCCATTTTAGAGGAAAACAAGCTAAGTATATAATATTAATGAGCTAACCAAGGTTCTTATGCCATTTTGAGCTTATTATGGTATTTTGGAGCTAAATGGACTAATTATGTCATTGTTGGGGAAATTACCCTGCTGCATGGACATGCACCTACCACGCAAAGTTCGCAGGTCCAGAAGTTGCCCTTTTGGTCCACAGGACTTTCCAGGTTACCTATACTACTTTTCAGTTTATATAAAACTTTTCGATATTTTCTACATTTGAGGATGGCAATATTATTTAAGTTGTCCTGTTTTGCTCCGGTACCAATAAATATAGACGATACATTATTTTGACACACTTGATTTCAACAAAAGAACATGTGATCTTCTTTGAAGTAATCTTGAACCTAAGCAATAATGATGGGCGAATAAACTAACATAATCTACCACTAAATCTACTAATTAACTAATAGAATCTACCACTAAAACTACTAATTAATTCCAAAAAACTAAATACCAAACATGTGATCTTCTTTTTGTCTTCTCCTCCTCCTATTCTTCTTCTTCTTCTTCTTCTCCTCCTCCTCCTCTTCTCCTCTTCTCCTCCTCCTCCTCTTCTTCTGCTTCCTATTCTTTCTAGTAAGCTAACTAACTAACTAACCTAACTAACCAAGCTAACTAAACCTATCGCTAAACCTAGATAGCACTAAACAGCAAAAAAATAACAAAAGCAGAATCTACCACTATAACAAAAACAGAATCTACCACTAAGTAACTAAAAAAGAATCTAGCTACCACTAAATACCAAACTATAAAAAATCAACTTCTTCTTCTTTTTTCTCTTCTTCTCCTTCTTATTTTTTTCTTATTCTCTTCTTCTCTTCTTCTTCTCGTCTTCATCACTTCTTCTTTACTTCTTCTCCTTCTTATTTTTTTCTTCTCTTCTTCTTCTTTTTCTTCTTCTTCTCCTTCTTATTTTTTTCTTCTCCTCTTCTTCTTCTTTTTCTTATCCTCCTCCTACTCCTCTTCTTCTTCTCCTCTTCTTGTCCTCCTCCTCCTCCTCTTCTCCTCTTCTCCTCCTAACTAAATCTACTAACCTAACTAAAACTACTAACCTAACTAAATCTACTAACCTAACTAAAACTACTAACCTAACTAAATCTACCACTAAAACTACTAACAATAACAACTACTAAAACTACTAAAAAAATAATAAAACTAGTAAAAAATAATGCGGGTGGGGGGTGGGGGTGGGGGTGTGGGGGCTCACCGAGAGGGGCGGCTGTGGAGGGGCCGGGGTGGCGGGGGTGGCGGGGCTGCGCCGGGGGCGCCAGGTGCGGCGGCGCGACGGTGGTGGGGCAGCGGCAGCGGGGGCGAGGTGGGGAGAGAGAGAGGGGCGGCGGCGGGGGCGACAGGGCCGACAGGGGCGGCAGTGGGGCGCGACAGGGGCGGCGGCAGGGGCGGCGACGCGACAGGGGCGGCGGCGCGACGGTGGTCCTTCCGGCCGTTACGGAGAGAGGAGCGCACGGGGTGGGGAGAGAGAGCGAGGGGCGCCCGGGGATGAGCCGTTACAGAGAGAGAGAGGGGCGGGGTGGGGGGGGGAAGGAGCCGTTAACGGAGTTAGCGCTTTCCCATCTGCCGGCGGACGGCAAAGAGTCTAGACTCTTTGCCGTATGCCTCCGGACTCTTTGCCGTCCGCTAGCAGACGGCAAAGGTCCGGCTCCTGTTTGACCTAGCCACCCCGCGGTCAGGTGGGCCTATCTACATCTTTGCCCTCAGCCTCTCGACTATTTGCCGTACGCTAGCAGACGGCAAAGAGTTGACAGATGGCAAAAAGACTGTATGCCATCAGCCTGTGCTTTACCGTCTGGTTTGTTGAAGCTGACGGTAAAGAATATCTTTGCCATCAGCTAGCAGACGGCAAAGACTAGGCAGATGGCAAAATACTGATTTCCAATAGTGATACCAGAGGTCTTCTGGAAAGAGATGGGGTCTTTATCTTGAGCAGAAGTATAACAAGAGGGGTATAATAGTGTTGCCAAGGAAGAAATGAGAGAGATATAGATGGAGTCACCCTCCAATAATTCACTAGAGGCCATGGCGAAGTTACTCGAGGTGAAAGGGGTTTAGTGAGAGTTGTGGTAAAAATATAAGCCCAAGGGAAATAGTGGAAGGGGCCAAAGCAACAACTTTTGTAAATGGACGGAAGGTGTTTGATGGATGTTAGGGCTAACAAATGGATTCCAATTGCTATGAAACTTAACAAGATCACCTAATAGAAGAAAATAAGCTTGGACATCAAATTTGGGATTTCGTGGACAAAGTTTCCAATGAAGACTTGAAAAACCCATGAAATGGGCAGAAATGGCTTTCTGCTTACAAAATTATGCAAATCAATTCCCACTAATTTACAACTTGGTGTGGGGGCATTATTTGAGCATTAAAGCATGCCCAAAAAGTTTGGCATCAATTGGAGAAACTTTGTAATGCAAAGTTTCCCAAAGTCAGAAATCAACATAGAAGGTTTTGAGGGGTTTGGGACAAGTTCTTCTATTCTCCTTGATGGACCACTTGGTGTGGGTGCATTATTGGAGTATGAGAACATGTCCACCAATTTTGAGAACAATTGAAGATACTTGGCAAAGTAGAGTTTCTCAAATTTGGATCTGGACAGATTGGGTTTTGGGATAATTAGGTGAATCAAATCAACTTGGATTGGGATGAAACTTGGGAGGATCATCAGATATATCATGTGTGACATGCTAGAATTTTACTCTGATTTATTGACAATATTTCTTATAGAAATATTTCAAAAGATTGAAATAGACAGGAAGGGTTTTGAAGGGTTTTGCCTAATATTTTGAACATGGCCATGTGTTGACACTCTTAAATATGGAATATATATGTCCACTAAGATTCCCTAAAATTTCTCAAATATTTTTGAAAGCAATAAAAATAGCTTTTCTTCATAAGGGACCATTTCTAGGCTCGGAGAAAGCTATTTAAATAAAATAGTCAGGTCACTTCTAAAATAGTTATATTGTGGTTTTGGAAAGCCAATTTGATATAGGATTTTAAAAAATGTGCAAAATAACCTCCCTATTTTGAGGACCTGTAGTACAAATCCCATCTTAGGGGTTTTGAAAGCTTAAATTAAGGTAATACTTTTTGGTCAAAATAATGTTTGATAAAAATAGTTTCTAGTCCCATACACATGATCATTAGGCAAGGGTTTGGGTTAAGGAGGTGAGACTAGAGAATAGCAAGAATAATGGGATTCAAACACCAGAAAACAAGCAAGCAAGCAACAATCACATCAAGCAACACAAGCATTCACAAAAAAATTCATTGCCCTAATTTTTGAGTTAAGTTACTTTAGTCAGGATAGTCAAAACACAGGGTGTGACATTACGGTATGAGATGAAAAAAGTATTTTTAACAGGAGTTTAAAATACTTAAACTACGTTTTAAAATAAACATGTGCTCAAAAGTTTATATAAAAATTCTACAAACAGCATTATTAAATACTACACAATTTCACAAGAACTATGGTGGAAAATACTTAAGTTTCGATAAGTAGTTAATCCTGTGGATTTATTTTTAAAAATGGAGAATAAAATAAAGGAAAAAGTCCAGCTCACTAGCCTAGCTCGGCCAACAGGTCGGCCGGCCTAGCTGGCCAACTAGCGAGCCAACCAGCCCAGGCACGCGCGCCTTTAGGTTTAAACCTGACGCGCGGGCCCCTGCGGCCAGCGATAGAGAGGGGGGAAGAGAGGCCGCCGATTGGTGGGGTCCTCCTATCGGGGTCGTCTTCTTCCTCCAGACAGAGGAGAGGGGTGGCTCATCGGAGGCAGCTCCGGGGTCCTCGCGGCGAGGCGAGCACGACAATGGACCCGTGGCACTTCCACCTATCTGATGAGGGTCAAGGGGTCGACCGAGATGGCCTGAGTCGCCGGCGACGATGAAGCCGCAATGAAGACCTTTCGGGATGTTGCTGGGAACGGCGCTCTGAGCGGGGAGAAGGACGGGGAGTGGTGGAGAAGGCTCGCGGGGCTTTGTGGTCACAGCGTAAGCGAAAGGAGCTCGAGAGCGTGCGTGTAGCCCGGGATCAACGGAGTCCAAACGCGGTGGCGCCTCAGTTGATCACGAGTACTGGGGCTCTTTTAGCTCGAGGGGGTGCTCGGGGTGGTCGATTTTAGTGGAGAGGGAGGTTCTGGTGGTGCGGAGGGATGCGACGGAGCCTTTATATAGGTGGTAGACGAGTCACCGAACGGTGGTGCGCTGGTGGTTTTGCTGCGGCGGCAGGAGAGGGAGAGAGTGCTCGAGCGCGAAACCGTGGTATTGGGGACATGGTTTAGGACCGCACGACATCTTCAGGAGGTGCACCGGTAGACCCTTTGCGCATCGAGGTGGCGGGGTCCTTCTGGCCGCTTCGGTCGTGCGCACGCACACGTTGCCAGGGGCATAGGACAGGGGGAGAAGAGGGGTTCGACGCTGCCCTCGACTCGTTCGTCGGTGTGGTCAAAGAGGGCAAAGGGTGGAGATGAGAACTGGCCGGTGCTGGTCGCCTGGGGCTCGGGTGCGCCCTATAGAGCGTCCCGAGCACAGCTTGGTCATGTCATCGCGTATTGGCACGATTTGGCACATCTTTGCTGTTCTTGAGGTGTTTGGGAGATGGGGTACATGCTCCTTGGATGCTAGGGACCAAGAAGAATCAAGCCGGCCAAGGGGAGAGAGTTGAAGTTGTGTTGTCAGCCTTTATTTAGGAGCTAAAGTGATTATTTTGGCTCCCTCTCATTGAACCAGTGTTTGGCCACTCGTCTGCAGTTGAGGAGGGGCACACGCCATTTGTGACAAGAGTCTCGAGCGAAGGGAGTAAGTGTGGTGGTTGCTAGATGTTCTTTTTCAAATCTGGCAGAAGGTGTTTGATGCATGTTTGGGGAAGTTAACCTCCTCCAAATGCATTGAAAGTTAACAGGATTTGGTTTTAGATATAATTAGGAGGTTCTACCAAATTTGAGTTCCATTGGACAAGTTTGACAATGTAAACTTCAAAATACCAACAAATGGGCAGACTTGCATTCTTGTGAGAAGATGCGAGCAAACTAACTCCCACAAATCCAAATATTTGCATGATCGCCTTATTTGGGGTATTGAGCACTCCTGCAAAGTTTGAGACCAAATGGACAAACTTGAATATGTAGAGTTTCTCCAACTTGATTCTGGATACAAAGGGTTTCTGAATTATTTGGTGAATCAAATGACCTTGGATGGAGGGGAGACATGGCATGATCACCAAATATGGCATGTGGGAATTTATTGAGAATATTCCCTTTGGAAATATTTCAAAAGGTCAAAACAGATTCTCGGCGTTGCTAGGTCAACACCTATGGGAATTAACGTATACCCTTGTGATCGTAGGGTGGGGAAAGACGACGTTAACAACGGAGCTAACGATCAGCACCCATCAAGACTTTTTACCCAGGTTCGGTCCACTTACACGTAAAACCCTACGTCCTGCTCGTCTCATCGTATTAAGTGTTTCGTTGTTCGTTACAGTGACTGTTGATAACCGTCTTTTGGCCAATGTCCAAAGAGTCTAATCCCTTTTTGAATGAGCTAAGGGCCTCCTTTTATAGGCAAAGGGATCACCCACAGTGCTCGGTGGTAGGTTCACGAGAAGTTACAATGAACCTACAGCGGTGCTTATCCATCTACCGATGTCAGGTGAATTAAATGCATGTCTTTTTTTTGTCTACAACCTGCTGGTGAAGACATGTGTCTAGGTGTTTCGACACCTAGACGCCGCGCTGGCGCATGCAGAATGCTCTGGAACTTGGGGGGCTGTGGCACTGTGGCAAGGGCGGCTGCCCTCCAGTGACTAGCTCGTCATCCTCGCAAGGAAGCTTGCCGGGGGCTTCGGATGTCGTCCCGGCAAGGGAGGTTCGCCGAGGCCTCGTGCCTAGTGGGTTCATCACGCCTTCTAAACGGGCGTGGCCTTGGTTATCCTCCCGGCAAGGCAGGCTTGCCGGGGCCTTGGTAATTGCTACTGTGACAACAGACCTTCCCTGACAACGGCGCCAGGAATCCTGCTGCTACGAGCTACGCCTTTGGGGACTTCCTTGGCAAATATGCAAAGGATTTCCCCGCGGCCTTGGAGCCTTGCGTTAGTGTTCCCTTGAAGAGGAAAGGGTGATTTAGCACAGCGGCGGTAAGTATTTCCCTCAGTTTGAGAACCAAGGTATCTATCCAGTGGGAGGATTACGTCGAGTCACAAGTACCTGCACAAACACAAAGAGCTTGCACCCAACGCTATGAAGGGGTTGTCAATCCCTTATAGATTGTTTGCAAAGTGAGAACTGAAAGAAAAAAGGAAACAAAGCAAAGTAAAATTAAAAGTGGAGACAATAGTTGTGAATAGACTCGGGGGCCGTAGTGTTCACTAGTGGCTTCTCTCATGAAAGCAAGTAGACGGTGGGTGAACGAATTACTGTCGAGCAATTGATAGAACCGCTCAAAGTAGTGATGTTACCTATGGCAATGATTATATCCATAGGCATCACGTCCAAAACAAGTAGACCGATACTTTTTACATCTACTACTATTACTCCACATGTCGACCACTATCGAGCATGCATCAAGTGTATTAAGTTCATAAGAACAGAGTAACGCCTTAAGCAAGATGACATGATGTAGATGGACAATCTCATATCTATGATAAAATCCCATCTTGTTACCCTTGATGGCAACAACACGATGCGTTCCTTGCTGCCCCTTCTGTCACTGGGAAAGGTCACCACACGGTATGAACCCAAAACCAAGCACTTCTCCCATTGCAAGAATCATAGATCTAGTTGGCCAAACAAAACCCAAGACTCGGAGAAACTTACAAGGATATCAAATCATGCATATAAGAAATCAGCAAAGACTCAAATATAATTCATAGATAATCTTATCACAAATCCACAATTCATCAGATCTCGACAAACACACCGCCAAAGAGGATAACATGGGATAGATCTCCATGAAGGTCATGGAGAACTTTGTATTGAAGATCCAAGAGAGAGAAGAAGCCATCTAGCTACTAAATACGGACCTGTAGGTCTGAAGTGGACTACTCACGAGTCATTGGAGAGGCGATGATGTTGATGTAGAACACCTCCAACTCCAAAGTCCCCTCCGGAGGCCACCGGGAAGGGTCTCGAGATGAGATCTCGCGGAAACGGAAGATTGTGGCAGGGGAGCTCCAGGGGGTCCACAAGCCTCGTAGCCGCCGCCCCTGGTGGCGGCTACAGGGCTTGTGGGCCCCCTGTGGCGCTCCTGCCTTGGCCCTCAAGTCCCCTGATCTTCTTCTATTATGGAAAAATTTATTTCAGGGATTTTATTCCGTCTGGACTCCGTTCCAAAATCAGATCTGGAAAGAGTCAAAAACACAGAAAAAACAGGAACTGGCACTCGGCGCTGAATTAATAAGTTAGTGCCAAAAAAGATATAAAAGGTACATAAAACATCCAAAGTTGACAAGATAACAGCATGAAACCATCAAAAATTATAGATAACAGCATGAAATCCAAAGTGGGAGTTTCATTACTACCCAATATTTGGATTTCTTCTACTCCACTCTACACACCTTTATCATCAAGATAGATGGACTCCGAATCATTAGGGCGTTTTTCAACCAAAGTGGATTCACATCCAGCCCCTTCATCAATAGGTTTGACACAAGAAAACAAAGATTCAAGAGGAGTCACACCAAGCACTTTAAGATCTCCGTGATTTGCATCACTAGAACCCACCCTTTTAAACCATTCATGCCTAGCGCGAATTTGGGCGGTTCTTACTTTGCTCTCATTCATTGAGACACGCATAGATTTTAAAGTTTCATCCAAGTTGACCTTGGGAGGAGCACATCTAACTTTCAAAGCATCAATATCACAAGACATCCTATCAACTCTCTTAGCCAAATCGTCTATTTTGAGTAGTTTTTCCTCTATGGACGCATTGAAAATCTTTTGAGAGTTGATGAACTCTTTGATATTACTCTGTAAATCAGAGGGTAATTTGTTGTGATTTCCATAAGTGTTGTTGTAGGAACTGCCATAATTGTTAGAGGAGTTACTAGGAATAGGCCTAGGAACATAGTTTCCTCTAAAAGCCTACCAACAAAATTAACGTCCAAACTACCGTTGCTACTCTCAATCAAGGAAGATAGTGGCATGTCATTAGGATCTAAAGGTTAATTTCTACTAGAAACCAAATTCATCAACTCATCCATCTTAGCACTAAGCGAGTTAATTTCTTCTATAGCGTGTACCTTTTTGCTAGCAGGTGACCTTTCATAGTGCCACTGGGAGTAGTTGGTCATGATATTGTCTAGGAGTTTTGTAGCGTCTCCTAACGTGATTTCCATGAACGTTCCACCTGAGGCGGAGTCCAAGATATTGCGAGAAGCAAAATTCAAACCAACGTAAAAGATTTGTATAATCATCCACAAACTCAAGCCATGAGCGGGACAATTTCTAATCATTAACTTCATCCTCTTCCAAGATTGTGTAATGTGTTCATGATCAAGTTGCTTGAAATTCATGATATCGTTACATAGAGAGAGAACCTTAGCCGGCGGAAGATACTTGGATATGTAAGCATCTTTGCACTTATCCCAAGAATTGATACTATTTTTAGGCAAAGAAGAAAACCAAGTTTTTGCGCGATCTCGCTACGAGAAAGGAAAAAGCTTCAACTTAACAACGTCATTATCCACATCTCTTTTCTTTTGCATATCGCAAAGTTCAATGAAGGTATTGAGATGGGATGCGGCATCTTCACTAGGAAGGCCAGAGAATTGCTCTTTCATAACAAGATTCAGCAAGGCAGCATTGATTTCATACGATTCCGCACTAGTGGCGGGAGCAATCGG
The DNA here is from genome assembly GCF_904849725.1 of Hordeum vulgare subsp. vulgare. Taxonomy (NCBI): domain Eukaryota; kingdom Viridiplantae; phylum Streptophyta; class Magnoliopsida; order Poales; family Poaceae; genus Hordeum; species Hordeum vulgare. The sequence continues at coordinate 277,565,815 of NC_058521.1, read as the reverse complement.
AGTACTAATAAAATCATTATTATTAGTACTCGAAAAGTCGCAAAGTTTGGTGTTTTCAGCCATGATGACCTCAACAAACCAATAAGAACACAAGCAAGCAAGAAAACTGGCAAAGGAAAGTGGCAAAAGACAAAAGAAAATAGCAAAGGAGAAAGGCAAAAGAAAACGGCAAAGGAGAAAGGCAAAAAGGCAAATGAAAACGGAAAATGTGAAGTGGGGGAGAGGAAAACGAGAGGCAAGTGGCAAAAAAGGTAAATGCAAGAGATGAGTTTGTGACACCTACTTGGATAGATCTTGACTTAATCTCCCTTCTCCGCGCCAGAAATAGGCGTGTTGACGGGAGATTATTCTTGTCTTGCTCTCCTCGGCAAGTGATCCTCCTCCCCGGCAACGGCGCCAGAAATCCTTCTGCTACTGCGACAACAGACCGTCCCTGACAACGGCGCCAGGAATCCTGCTGCTACGGGCTATGCCTTTAGGGACTTCCTTGGCAAATATGCAAAGGATTTCCCCGCGGCCTTGGAGCCTTGCGTTGGTGTTACCTTGAAGAGGAAAGGGTGATGTAGCGCAGTGGCGGTATGTATTTCCCTCAGTTTGAGAACCAAGGTATCGATCCAGTGGGAGCATTACGTCGAGTCACAAGTACCTGCACAAACACAAAGAGCTTGCACCCAACGCTATGAAGGGGTTATCAATCCCTTATAGATTGTTTGCAAAGTGAGAACTGAAAGCAAAAAGGAAACAAAGCAAAGTAAAAGTAAAAGTCGAGACGATAGTTGTGAATAGACCCGGGGGCCGTAGTGTTCACTAGTGGATTCTCTCATGAAAGCAACTAGACGGTGGGTGAACGGATTACTATCGAGCAATTGATAGAACCGCGCAAAGTCTTGACGTTATCTATGGCAATGATTATATCTATAGGCATCACGTCCAAAACAAGTAGACCGATACTTTCTGCATCTACTACTATTACTCCACACATCGACCGCTATCCAGCATGCATCTAGTGTATTAAGTTCAAAAGAACAGAGTAACGCCTTAAGCAAGATGACATGTTGTAGTTGGAAAATCTCATATCTATGATAAAAGCCCATCTTGTTACCCTTGATGGCAACAACACGATGAGTGCCTTGCTGCCCCTTCTTTCACTGGGAAAGGTCACCACACGGTAGATCTAGTTGGCCAAACAAAACCCAAGACTCGGAGAGACTTACAAGGATATCAAATCATGCATATAAGAAATCAGCAAAGACTCAATTATAATTCATAGATAATCTTATCACAAATCCACAATTCATCAGATCTCGACAAACACACCGCCAAAGAGGATTACATCGGATAGATCTCTATGAAGATCATGGAGAACTTTGTATTGAAGATCCAAGAGAGAGAAGAAGCCATCTAGCTACTAACTACGGACCTGTAGGTCTGAAGTGGACTACTCACGAGTCATTGGAGAGGTGATGATGTTGATGTAGAAGCCCTCCAACTCCAAAGTCCCCTCCGGCAGGCCACCGGGAAGGGTCCCTAGATGAGATCTCGCGGAAACGGAAGATTGCGGTGGTGGATAAGTGTTTTCGTGGATGCCCTGATTTTTTCTGGGATATTAGGGAATTTATAGGCGAAAGAGCTAGGGGAGGGGAGCTCCAGGGGGTCCACAAGCCTGGCAGCCGCCGCCCCCTGGTGGTGGCTACAGGGCTTGTGGGCCCCCTATGGAGCTCCTGCCTTGGCCCTCAAGTCCCCCGATCTTCTTCTATTCTGGAAAAAATTATTTCGGGGATTTTATTCCGTTTGGACTCCGTTCCAAAATCAGATCTGGAAAGAGTCAAAAACACAGAAAAAACAGGAACTGGCACTTGGCACTGAATTAATAAGTTAGTCCCAAAAAAGATATAAAAGGTACATAAAACATCCAAAGTTGACAATATAACAACATGAAACCATCAAAAATTATAGATACGTTTGAGACGTATCAGTAATCTTGGTAGCGCATCTTGTATGGACTCTGCCACGCCCTGCCGTCAGGGGCCCTTTGTGCCTGGGCACAGGTCTAGGGCACTAGGGACCCCAGTCTTTAGTGCACCGACAGGAGCCCCCAGGCGTGGGACATACACGCGCGCGGAGCGTTGTTGGGCCAGACCCAAAGAGGTGCACGGGCCTTCGTGGCTGGATCTGCTCACGGTTGCCTTTCCCCACGACGAGCATCGGATGCGCAAAGTGGGAGGTCGTGCACGGAGTGGCCTCTCCGCCTCCTGAAACACCTCTGCCACGCACGTGGCATGCGCAGTCATGGATGGATAGGTGACAAACAAGGCCTTGAAAGGCGTAGTAGTGGTTGGGCCCGCCCATGCATGCATTGGCGCATCAGGGTGGTTCTCTTTTCGCCAGTGAGCTCGAGCGATTAGGTATGAGGGGTGGTGGCTTCTGGAGCAAGGGAGGCTAGCCCCCGCCCCCCGTCCTATAAATTGGAAGGGTTTGCGAGGGGTTTTGCTCACCCAACTCCTTTTGAATCCACCAACTCCTCGGTCTTGGCCTTCAGAATCATCTCTTGTTTGTAGGTGGCGCTCGCCCCTAAGCATGGTTAGGGGACGAGGTCGGCCACCGTCGGTCTCCAAGGCGGCGAGGGGATCCCGTTCGGATCATGCCACAACTTCTGGGGGTGCTGCAGCGGAAGACGGCCCGAACGCCCGTGGTGGAGGAAGGGCGAGGGGCCGAGGTCGCTGCAGAGGTTGAGGCGGAGCGCTACTCCAATGCCTCTGCCTTCCTCGGTGCTCGCTCCTATGGCGGCCCTGCACGTTGCTTTAGGGGGCCCACGTGTTCTTCTTGACTGTTGCGAAGGTCGCTCGAGTGGCATTGGGAGCTCCGCTTCGAGCGACGGTGACGAGGGTGATGGCGACGGTGAGGGTGCCGGGCCTAGTCAAAAGCGTGGGGGAATTGAATCGGATAGTGATTCCCCCGACTGGGACTGAGTGCTTCCTGCTCTAATGCGGCCCAGCTACGCCCCTCCCTCGCCTCGGAGGGGGGATCTCAACCGGATCCGTCGCCCCCTTCTCGCAGCTGGATGAGGCCAAACCCGCTTCCTTTGGTACAGTGCTGGGGAGCCAGCATGGATGTACCGCGGGCCTTGCCGCGTCCTGTCCTCATGAACTCCAATTACCCTGCGTAGGTTAATCCTCGTGAAAATACAGAGTCTTTAGGTTAGGATAACAACGCTATGTAAGTGGAGCCAAATGTATCCATTCATATGAATGAAAAAGACTGTTTTTCCCTTTTTTTGATTCCATTCTTTTCTATGATACGTTTTTGCATAATCTGGTACCGTGCCGGCGACTACCGGCAAGGCTCCTTGCCACGTTTGGTGCAACCATGGAAATTGCGAAGCGCAACTGGAGAGAAAATCGGGTTGTACGTAGCCGCTTGCTCTATTGATCAGGTTTGCAACAGTTTGAAGGCGCTCTATGACCATTTAGGTCGTTTGAACGAGTTCAAAACAGAGATAAGGTGCACCGAGCTTTGGGAAAGTCCCAGTACGCGCAAACTCCACACACAAAGGCCGGAAACTTTCGAAGGGAAAAAGCAAAGGATCTATCTACTTTAGATCTGAATCTTAAACTTAAAAACTTCTCTTCTCATGTCGTGGTCGCATGGCGTTTGAGTCTTTTGCCATGGTGTCGGAGCCCTCGGCAAGCAGGGAATCACCGCTCCCGATGGCTTTTTCCTCCAGCAAAGTCTTCTTGCTGACGGTCCTTGACCGTCGTTTGGAGGAAAATTCGGCCCGGGGGTGATCCCTTCGCTTTTCTCTTGCTAGGCTGTGCTTGCGGAGCCCCCGAGCGCGTCTTTGGGGGACGATGCGACACTCTCAGGGGCACAACACTCGCAGTGGAGCGCATGCTGGGGCTTCAGGACCGTGTGGCGCATCCTCAACGACTATGCATCGCTCCGCGGAGGTGCGTCTCCTGGTGGGTTTCGTGCACCGGCGAAATTTGCACGGCACTAAAGAAGATAGTGTTGGTGGAAGGTGAAAGTGCAGATAAACCATGGACTCAACATTAGTCATGAAGAACTCATATACTTGTTGCAAAAGTTGTAGTAGTAATCGAAACAAAGCATTCAACGCATACTCCTAGGGGAAGGGTTGGTAGGTATAAACCATCGTGTGATCCTGACCGCCACACAAAGGATGACAATCAATAGACTAATCATGCTCCGACTTCATCACATAGCGGTTCACCATACGTGCATGCTACGGGAATCACTATCTTCAACACAAGTATTTCTAGATCCACAACACCATACTAACATGACTTAAATATTACCACAACCACAACTCAAAACTAATTGAGAGGAATCAAACTTCTCTAACTATTCAATGCACGTCAAGGTGGAAGTTTTCCTATCCCTTTGGATAACTACCCCTTTTGAGACTACTATCATAGCATAGATCAACTACCAAGCCACGCGCTTCCGTGCTCTAAAAGATATAAGTGAAGCACACAGAGAAAAATCAACTAGCTCAAAACATATAAGTGAAGCACATGTGAGCTGAATTGTCTAACCAAAGGATATAAGTGAAGCTCGACAAAATCATGGTGAGTGCATGTCTCTCTCTCTAGGTGTGCAGTAAGGAGGATTGTGACACAACAAAAATAAAAGCCCCTAGGATACAAGACGCTCCAAGCAAAAAACATAACATGTGGTGAATAAAAATATAGCCCCAAGTAATGTTACCGATGGATTGAAGACGACAGAGGGGATGCCTTCCCGGGGCATCCCCAAGCTCAGGCTTTTACGGCATCCTTGAATCAACTTGGGGTGCCTTGGGCATCTCCAAGCTTGAGGTCTTTCCGCTCTTTATCTCTTTGTCCATAAGAACTTCACCCAAAACATGAAAACTTCACAACACAAAACTTAAACAGAAACTCGTGATATCATTAGTACAAGAAAGCAAACCACCACTTCCTTAGGTACTGTAGCAAACTTAAGTTCTACTTATGTTGATGTTGGGTTACTGTATTTTCAATCTTTCATGGCTAATACCCCCCGATACTATCCATAGTTTCATCAAAATAAGCAACCAACTCAACAAAAACAGAATCTATTAACAGCAGACCAGTCTGTAGCAATCTCTACACTTCATATACTTCTGGTACTTCAGAAATTCTAAAACATTACGACAGTCTGAAGAATTTGCATAGCAATCAGTATCAGAAAGAATCAACTCAAAATCTCTTACATAAAAAAAACGAAAATTATTTTCGTGAGCTGAAAGTTTCTGTCTTTTCCAGCATGACCAAACGATCATCCCCAAGACTAATCATAACGGTTACACTTGGCACAAACGTAAAAAGAAACACAAAAAACACAATCATAACAGAATTATGAAAGTATGGAAAACAAAAAACAAAAATAAAAAGGATAGATTCGTTGGGTTGCCTCCCAACAAGCGCTATTGTTTAACACCCTTTGGTAGGCAAAATGTGATGGAATCACGTATAGTCATCTTTGGTGCTCAAACCATAAGTAGCCCTCATCATAGATTCATAAGGCAATCTTATTTTCTTTCTAGGAAAATGCTCAATGCCCTTCTTTAGAGGAAACTGAAATTTAATATTCCCTTCCTTCATATCGATGATAGCACCAATAGTCCTTACGAAAGGTCTACCAAGAATAATGGGACATGAAGGATTGCAATCTATGTCAAGTACAATGAAATCCACGGGTACGTAGTTCTTATTTGCAACAATAAGAACATCATCGATCCTTCCCATGCGTTTCTTGATAGTAGAATCCGCAAGATGCAAATTAAGAGAACATTCTTCAATCTCATGAAAACCAAGAATATCACATAAAGACTTTGGAATCACGGAAACACTAGCACCCAAATCACACAGAGCATTGCATTCATAGTTTTTGATTTTGATTTTGATATTAGGTTCGCACTCATCATGAAGTTTTCTAGGTATAGAGACTTCTATATCGAGTTTCTCTTCAAGAGATTTCATCATAGCATCTACGATATGTGCGGTAAAGGCTTTGCTTTGGCTATAAACATGTGGAGAGTTTGCAATGGATTGCATCAAAGAAATGCATTCAAACAAGGAGCAACTATCATAATAGAATTCCTTGAAATCCAAAGTGGGAGTTTCATTACTACCCAATATTTGGATTTCTTCTACTCCACTCTACACACCTTTATCATCAAGATAGGTGGACTCCGAATCATTAGGGCGTTTTTCAACCAAAGTGGATTCACATCCAGCCCCTTCATCAATAGGTTTGACACAAGAAAACAAAGATTCAAGAGGAGTCACACCAAGCACTTTAAGATCTCCGTGATTTGCATCACTAGAACGCACCTTTTTAAACCATTCATGCCTAGCGCGAATTTGGGCGGTTCTTTCTTTGCTCTCATTCATGGAGACACGCATAGATTTTAAAGTTTCATCCAAGTTGAACTTGGGAGGAGCACATCTAACTTTCAAAGCATCAATATCACAAGACATCCTATCAACTCTCTTAGCCAAATCATCTATTTTGAGTAGTTTTTCCTCTATGGACGCATTGAAAATCTTTTGAGAGTTGATGAACTCTTTGATATTACTCTGTAAATCAGAGAGTAATTTGTTGTGATTTCCATAAGTGTTGTTGTAGGAACTGCCATAATTGTTAGAGGAGTTACTAGGAAAAGGCCTAGGAACATAGTTTCCTCTAAAAGCATTGTTGTTGCCAAAATTGTTCCTACCAACAAAATTAACGTCCAAACTACCGTTGCTACTCTAAATCAAGGAAGATAGTGGCATGTCATTAGGATCTAAAGGAGAATTTCTACTAGAAACCAAATTCATCAACTCATCCATCTTAGCACTAAGCGAGTTAATTTCTTCTATAGCGTGTACCTTTTTGCTAGCAGGTGACCTTTCAGTGTGCCACTGGGAGTAGTTGGTCATGATATTGTCTAGGAGTTTTGTAGCGTCTCCTAACGTGATTTCCATGAACGTTCCACCTGAGGCGGAGTCCAAGATATTGCGAGAAGCAAAATTCAAACCAACGTAAAAGATTTGTATAATCATCCACAAACTCAAGCCATGAGCGGGAAAATTTCTAATCATTAACTTCATCCTCTCCCAAGATTGTGTAATGTGTTCATGATCAAGTTGCTTGAAATTCATGATATCGTTACATAGAGAGATAACCTTAGCCGGCGGAAGATACTTGGATATGTAAGCATCTTTGCACTTATCCCAAGAATTGATACTATTTTTAGGCAAAGAAGAAAACCAAGTTTTTGCGCAATCTCGCTACGAGAAAGGAAAAAGCTTCAACTTAACAACGTCATTATCCACATCTCTTTTCTTTTGCATAACGCAAAGTTCAATGAAGGTATTGAGATAGGATGCGGCATCTTCACTAGGAAGGCCAGAGAATTGCTCTTTCATAACAAGATTCAGCAAGGCAGCATTGATGTCATACGATTCCGCACTAGTGGCGGGAGCAATCGGAGTACTAATAAAATCATTATTATTAGTACTCGAAAAGTCGCAAAGTTTGGTGTTTTCAGCCATGATGACCTCATCTATGGCAATGATTATTGTCGAGCAATTGATAGAACCGCGCAAAGTCGTGACGTCATCTATGGCAATGATTATATCTATAGGCATCACGTCCAAAACAAGTAGACCGATACTTTCTGCATCTACTACTGTTACTCCACACATCGACCGCTATCCAGCATGCATCTAGTGTATTAAATTCAAAAGAACAGAGTAACGCCTTAAGCAAGATGACATGTTGTAGATGGACAATCTCATATCTATGATAAAAGCCCATCTTGTTACCCTTGATGGCAACAACACGATGAGTGCCTTGCTGCCCCTTCTTTCACTGGGAAAGGTCACCACACGGTAGATCTAGTTGGCCAAACAAAACCCAAGACTCGGAGAGACTTACAAGGATATCAAATCATGCATATAAGAAATCAGCAAAGACTCAAATATAATTCATAGATAATCTTATCACAAATCCACAATTCATCGGATCTCGACAAACACACCGCCAAAGAGGATTACAACGGATAGATCTCCATGAAGATCATGGAGAACTTTGTATTGAAGATCCAAGAGAGAGAAAAAGCCATCTAGCTACTAACTACGGACCTGTAGGTCTGAAGTGGACTACTCACGAGTTATTGGAGAGGTGATGATGTTGATGTAGAAGCCCTCCAACTCCAAAGTCCCCTCCGGCAGGCCACCGGGAAGGGTCCCCAGATGAGATCTTGCGGAAACGAAAGATTGCGGTGGTGGAAAAGTGTTTTCGTGGATGCCCTGATTTTTTCTGGGATTTTAGGGAATTCATAGGCGAAAGAGCTAGGGCAGGGGAGCTCCAGGGGGTCCACAAGCCTGGTAGCCGCCGCCCCCTGGTGGTGGCTACAGGGCTTGTGGGCCCCCTGTGGCGCTCCTGCCTTGGCCCTCAAGTCCCCCGATCTTCTTCTATTCTGGAAAAATTTATTTCGGGGATTTTATTCCGTTTGGACTCCGTTCCAAAATCAGATCTGGAAAGAGTAAAAAACACAGAAAAAACAGGAACTGGCATTTGGCACTGAATTAATAAGTTAGTCCCAAAAAAGATATAAAAGGTACATAAAACATCCAAAGTTGACAAGATAACAACATGAAACCATCAAAAATTATAGATACGTTTGAGACGTATCAGTAATCTTGGTAGCGCATCTTGTATGGACTCTGCCACGCCCTGCCGTTAGGGGCCCTTTGTGCCCGGGCACAGGTCTGGGCACTAGGGACCCCAGTCTTTAGTGCACCGACAGGAGCCCCCAGGCCTGGGACATACACGCGCGCGGAGCGTTGTTGCGCCAGACCCAAAGAGGTGCACGGGCCTTCGTGGCTGGATCTGCTCGCGGTTGCCTTTCCCCACGACGCGCATCGGATGCGCAAAGTGGGAGGTCGTGCACGGAGTGGCCTCTCCACCTCCTGAAACACCTCTGCCACGCAGGTGGCATGCGCAGTCATGGATGGACAGGTGACAAACGAGGCCTTGAAAGGCATAGTAGTGGTTGGGCCCGCCCATGCATGCATTGGCGCATCAGGGTGGTTCTCTTTTCGCCAGTGAGCTCGAGCGATTAGGTATGAGGGGTGGTGGCTTCTGGAGCAAGGGTGGCTAGCCCCCGCGCCCCGTCCTATAAATTGGAAGGGTTTGCGAGGGGTTTTGCTCACCCAACTCCTTCTGAATCCACCAACTCCTCGGTCTTGGCCTTCAGAATCTTCTCTTGTTTGTAGGTGGCGCTCGCCCCTAAGCATGGTTAGGGGATGAGGTCGGCCACCGTCGGTCTCCAAGGCGGCGAGGGGATCCCGTTCGGATCATGCCACAGCTTCTGGGGGTGCCGCAGCGGAAGACGGCCCGAACGCCCGTGGTGGAGGAAGGGCGAGGGGCCGAGGTCGCTGCAGAGGTTGAGGCGGAGCGCTACTTCAATGCCTCTGCCGTCCTCGATGCTCGCTCCTATGGCGGCCCTGCACGTTGCATTAGGGGGCCCACGTGTTCTTCTTGACTGTTGCGAAGGTCGCTCGAGCGGCATTGGGAGCTCTGCTTCGAGCGACGGTGACGAGGGTGATGGCGACGGTGAGGGTGCCGGGCCTAGTCACAAGCGTGGGGGAATTGAATCGGATAGTGATTCCCCCGACTGGGACTGAGTGCTTCCTGCTCTGATGCGGCCCAGCTACGCCCCTCCCTCGCCTTGGAGGGGGGATCTCAACCGGATCCGTCGCCCCCTTCTCGCAGCTAGATGAGGCCGAACCCGCTTCCTTCGGTACAGTGCTGGGGAGCCAGCGTGGATGTACCGCGGGCCTTGCCGCGTCCTGTCCTCATGAACTCCAATTCCCCTGCGTAGGTTAATCCTCGTGAAAATACAGAGTCATTAGGTTAGGATAACAACGCTATGTAAGTGGAGCCAAATGTATCCATTCATATGAATGAAAAAGACTGTTTTTCCCTTTTTTTGATTCCATTCTTTTCTATGATACGTTTTTGCATAATCTGGGACCGTGCCGGCGACTAACGGCAAGGCTCCTTGCCGCGTTTGGTGCAACCATGGAAATTTCCAAGCGCAACTGGAGAGAAAATCGGGTTGTACGTAGCCGCTTGTTCTATTGATCAGGTTTGCAACAATTTGAAGGCGCTCTATGACCATTTAGGCCATTTGAACGAGTTCAAAACAGAGATAAGGTGCACCGAGCTTTGGGAAAGTCCCAGTACGCGCGAACTCCACACACAAAGGCCGGAAACTTTCGAAGGGAAAAAGCAAAGGATCTATCTACTTTAGATCTGAATCTTAAACTTAAAAACTTCTCTTCTCATGTCGTGGTCGCATGGCGTTTGAGTCTTTTGCCATGCTGTCGGAGCCCTCGGCAAGCAGGGAATCACCGCTCCCGACGGCTTTTTCCTCCAGCAAAGTCTTCTTGCCGACGGTCCTTGACCGTCGTTTGGAGGAAAATTCGGCCCGGGGGTGATCCCTTCGCTTTTCTCTTGCTAGGCTGTGCTTGCGGAGCCCCCGAGCGCGTCTTTGGGGGACGATGCGACACTCTCAGGGGCGCAACACTCGCACCAGAGCGCGTGCTGGGGCTTCAGGACCGTGTGGCGCATCCTCAACAACTATGCATCGCTCCGCGGAGGTGCGTCTCCTGGAGTATGCGCTGGGGCCTCTGTGAAGCGCCCAGGCACGCGCTCGACAGCTGCGCATTAGCCCCTCGAGCGACACATCGGCCTCATGACGCTGCTCTTGGAGCTTCCGCCTCCCTGCCCCGCGCGTGCGTGTAGCAACGCGCTCGCATGGGCCTTGGGAAGCCGTAGCAGAACAGGGCGCCCGCCGCGGTACCCCATTTCCTGGGGAACGCGGCATAGCGCCCAAACTTCGATGGAGTCGGTGCTGAGTTTGCTCTGATTCATGCGTCTCTCCGCCGCCCCCTACCTGGCGCGACGAAGATGTCGGCGTTGCTAGGTCGACACCTGTGGAAATCAACATGATAACCTTGTGAATGTAGGGCGGGGAAAGACGAAGTTGAGAGCGAAGCTAACGATCAGCACTCGGTAAGACTTTTTACCCAAGTTCAGGCCCCTTACGCGTAAAATCCTACATCCTGGTCGTGTGATCGTACTAAGCGTTTCGTTGTTCGTTACAGTGACTTTTGGTAACCGTCTTCTGGCCAATGTCCAAAGAGTCTAACCCATCTGTGAATGAGCTAAGGGCCTCCTTTTATAGGCAAAGGGATCACCCACAGTGCTCGGTGGTAGGTTCACGAGAAGTTACAATGAACCTAGAGCGGTGCTTATCCATCTACCGCTACAGGTGCATCTGTGAATGCCTTGTCTTTGTCTGCAACGTACTGGTGAAGACATGTGTCGAGGTGTTTCGACACATGGACGCCACGCTGGCGCATGCGGAATGCGTTGGAACTTGGGGCCTTGGGTCTTCGTCCTCACAAGGGAGCTTGTTGGGGCCTTGGGTCTTCGTCCCGGCAAGGAAGCTTGCTGGGGGCTTCGGTTGTCGTCCCGACAAAGGAGGTTTGTCGAGGCCTCGTGCCTTCTGGGTTCATCACGCCGTCTAAACGGGCGTGGCCTTGGTTATCCTCCCGGCAAGGCAGGCTTGTTGGGGCCTTGGTAGTCTTGGGGGTGCATCTTGTCGGGACTCTGCCACGCCCTAATGTCAGGGGCCCTTTGCGCCCATGCACAGGTCTAGGCACTAGGGACCTCAGTATTTAGTGCACCGACAGGAGCCCCCAAGCCTGGGCCATACACGCGGGCGGAGCATTGTTGGGCCAGGGCCAAAGAGGTGCATGGGCCTTCGTGGCTGGATCTGCTCGTGGTTGCCTTTCCCCTCGACGCGCATCGGATGCATGAAGTGGGAGGTCGTGCTTGGAGTGGCCTCTCCGCATCCTGAAACGCCTCTGCCACGTGTGTGGCATGCGCAATCATGGATGTACAGGTGGCAGACGAGGCCTTCAAAGGCGTAGTAGTGGCTGGTCCCGCCCGTGCATGCATTGGTGCATCAGGGCGGTTCTCTGTTCGCCCGTGAGCTCGAGCGATTGGGTGTGGGGGGTGGTGGCTTCTGGAGAAAGGGAGGCTAGCCGCTGCGCCCCGTCCTATAAATTGGCAGGGTTTGCGAGGGGTTTTTCCCACCCAACTCCTTCTGAGTCCATTAACTCCACGATCTTGGCCTTCAGAATGTTCTCCTGTTTGTAGGTGGCACTTGCCCCTAACCATGGTTAGGGGATGAGATCGGCCACCGTCGGTCGACAAGACGGCGAGGGGATCCCGTTCGTATCATGCCACACCTTCTGGGGGTGCCGCGGCGTAAGACGGCCCGAACGCCCGTGGTGGAGGAATGGCGAGGGGCCGAGGTCGCCGCAGAGGTCGAGGCCGGGGGAGGCGGAGCGCTACTCGAATGCCTTCGCCTTCCTCGGGGCTTGCTCCTATGGCGGCTCTCCATGTTGCTTTAGGGAACCCCACGTGTGCTTCTCGACTGCTGCGAAGGTCGCTTGAGCGGCATTGGGAGCTCCGCTTCTAGCGACGGTGACGAGGGGGACGACGACGGTGAGGGTCTAGGGCCTAGTCACAAGCACGGGGAATTGAATCGGATAGCGATTCCCCCGGCTGGGACTGAGTGCTTCCTGCACTAATGTGGCCCAGCCACGCCCCTCCCTCGCCTCGGAGGGGGGATCTCAACCGGATCCGTCGCCCCCATCTCGCGGCTTGACGAGGCCGAACCCGCTTCCTTCGGTACAGCGCTGGGGGAGCCAGCGTGGATGTACCGCGGGCCTTGCTGCGTCCTGTCTTCATGAACGCCGATTCCCCCGCGTAGGTTAATCCTCGTGAAAAGACAGAATGTTTAGGTTAGGATAACGACGCTATGTAAGTGGAGCCAAATGTATCCATTCATATGAATGAAAAACACTATTTTTCCCTTTTTCGATTCCGTTCTTTTCTATGATACGTTTTTGCATAATCTGGGAGCCTGTCGGCGACTACCGGCAAGGTTCCTTTCCGCGTTCGGTGCAACCATGGAAATCGCCAAGCATAGCTTGAGACAAAATTGGGTGCTACGTAGCCGCTTGCTTTGTTGATCAGGTTCGCAACTGTTTGAAGGCGCTCTATGGCCATTCAGGTCGTTTGAACGAGTTCGAAACAGAGACAAGGTACACCGAGCTTTGGCAAACTCCACACACAAAGGCCGGAAACTTTCGAATGGAAAAAGCAAAGGATCTATCTACTTCACATCTGAATCTTAAACTTAAAAACTTATCTGCTCACGCCGTCGTCGCATGGCGTTTGAGTCTTTTGCCATGGCATCGGAGCCCTCGGCAAGCAGGGAATCACCGCTCCTGGCGGATTTTTCCTCCAGCAAAGTCTTCTTGCCGACGGTCCTTGACCGTTGTTTGGAGGAAAAGCCGGCTGGGGTGTGACCCCTTCGCTTTTCTCTTGCTAGGCCTTGGGTCTTCGTCATGGCAAGAAAGCTTGCCGGGGGCTTCGGTTGTCATCCCGACAAAGGAGGTTTGTCGAGGACTCGTGCGTGGTGGGTTCATCACACCTTCTATTTGTAGTCTTGGGGTGCATCTTGTCTGGACTCTGCCACGCCCTGCCGTCAGGGGCCCTTTGCACCCGTGCACAGGTCTGGGGCACTAGGGACCCTAGTCTTTAGTGCACCGACACAGACATAATTGGTTTTTAAATGTTTGCTGAAATATTTTGAACAGGACTAGGGGTTGAAACTCTTTTCTATGGAAAATATATGTCATGTGAATATTCCCAAATTTTCTCATATTTTCATAAGGTAGAAAAATAATTTTTCATGCAGAAATACCATTTCTGGCCTTAGAAAAGGACATATAAATAAAATAGGAAAATGACATTAAAAATAATCATTTTATGATTTTGAAGAGTTATATTAATGTTAGAATCAAAATACAATGTTTGGGTGATGGCACTCCCTAAAATTAAGTGACTTGCAGTGCAAACCCCAAAGCAAATTTTGGTTTACCAAAATAATTAAAAAGGATTTTTTTGGAAATAATATTTTATGAAAACTGTTGACATCTACTCACAAGCACACATACAACAATGACAATCAAGGCACTCATGGCATTCACTTAAAAAGTTTTAACTTACAAATTTTGAAAGAAAGAAAAAGCAAAGTGAAAACAGGCTGTGACAAATACAATTATAGCATGGATAATAAACGATTATCCTGAACAAGGAAATATAATAACAACCAATTTATTATTTCCTCTAGGGAATATTTCAAACAGTCTCCCACTTGCACTAGAGGCAATAATCTAGTTCACATTATTATGTGATTGTAATGAATCTAACATCCATACAGTTGTGGGCTTCGATCATGTCTTGCTTGTGAGAGAGGTTTTTATTCAATAGGTCTGAACCTTTCAGATCCGTGTGTGCTTTACAAATTTCTATGTGACCCTATAGATGCTGCTACCGCATGTCATTTGGAACTATTCCAAATGACTGCACCACTATACGAATCCGGTTTACTACTCAGAGTCATCCATATTAGTGACAAAGCTTGCATCAATGTAACCCTTTACGACGAACTCTTTTATCACCTCCATAATCGAGAAAAATTCCTTTGTCCACTAGTTACTAAGGATAAGTTTGACCGTTGTCCACTAATCCATTTCTCGATCACCTTTGTATCCCTTGATAGATTCGTGGCAAGGCACACGTCAGGTGTGGTACACAACATCGCATACTATAGAGCCTATGACTAAGGCATAGGGGACAACCTTCGTCGTTTCTCTTTCTTCTACCGTGGTCGGGCTTTGAGTCTTACTTGAATTTCACACCATTACAACATAGCCAATAACTCCTTCTTTCACTTATCTATTTTGAACTCCTACAAAATCTTGTCACGATATTTATTCATTTGAAAGTTCTATTAAGTGTTTTGATCTATCTCTATAGATTTTGATGCTCAATGTTCAAGTAGCTCAATCCAGGTTTTCCTCTGAAAAACACTTTTCAAACAAGGCTATATGCTTTCGAGAAATTCTACATCATTTCCAATCAAAAATATGTCAACCACATATACTAATCAGAAATTATATAGTGCTCCCACTCACTTCTTTGGAAATACAAGTTTCTCATAAACCTTGTATAAAACCAAAAGCTTTGATCATCTCATCAAAGCATATATTCCAACTCCAAGATGCTTGCTCCAGTCCATGGAAAGATCGCTGGAGCTTGCATACTTGTTAGCATCCTTAGGATCGACAAAACCTTCTGATTGTATCACATACAACCTTTCCTGAAGGAAACTGTCGAGGAAACAATGTTTTGACATCCTATCTTCAAGATTTCATAAATAATGGAGCAACTGCTAACAAAATTCCAACAGACTTTTAGCATCACTATGAGTGAGAAAGCCTCATCATAGTCAACTCTTTGAACTTGTCGGAAACATCTTTGTGACAAGTCGGAAACATCTTTGCGACAAGTCGAGCTTTCTTAATGGTGACGTTTCACCATCATCGTCTGCCTTCCTTTTAAAGTTCCATCTGTACTTAACAGTCTTACGACCATCAAGTAGTTCTTCCAAAGTCCATACTTTGTTTTCATACATCGATCCTCTCTCGGATTTCATGGCCTCCAGCCATTTGTCGTAATCCAAGCCCACCACCGCTTCTCCATAGGTCGTAGGTTCATTCTTTTCCAGCAACATGACTTCCATGACAAGATTACCATACTACTCTAGAGTAGTACGCATCCTTGTCAACCTATGAGATTTGATATTAACTTGATCTGGAGCTTTATGATCAATATCATCAGCTTCCACTTCAACTGGTGTAGGAGCCACAAGAACAATGTCATGCGCCCTGCTACTCATTGGTTGAAGTGACAGTTCAATAACCTGGTCAAGTTTCCACCAGCCTCCCACTCATTTCTATCGAGAGAAACTTTTTCCTGAGAAAGGACCCGTTTCTGGAAAAACAAACACTTTGATTTTGGATCTGAGTTAGGAGGTATTCCCAACATTTTGGGTATCCTGTGAAGATGCATTTATCCGGTTTCGGTTTGAGCTTATCAGGATGACATTTTTTCACATAAGCGTCGCAGCCCCAAACTTTTAAGAAACGACAGCTTAGGTTTCTCCAAACCATATTGTCATCTAAACGGAATTACGTGGTGCCCTATTTAAAGTGAATTCGGTTGTCTCTAACGCCTAACCCAAAAACGATAGTGGTAATTCGATAAGAGACATCAAAGTATGCTCCATATCCAATAGGGCGCGGCTATGACATTCGGTCACACCATCACACCATGGTGTTCCAGGTGGCATTAGTTTTGAAACAATTTCCACATTGTCTTAAATGTGTACCAAACTCGCAACTCAGATCTTCATCTTTACGATCATAACGTAGACATTTTATCCTCTTGTCACGACGATCTTCAACTTCACTTCGAAATTACTTGAACCTTTCAATAATTCAGACTTGTGTTTCATCAAGTAAATATACCAGTATCTACTCAAATCATGTGTGAACTAAGAACATAAAGATATCCACTTCATGCCTCAGCACTCATTGGACTACATACATCAAAATGTATAGCTCCAACAAGTTACTTTCTTGTTCGATCTCACTAGAAAACGAGGCCTTTAGTCATCTTGCCCATCTGGCATGATTTGCATGTCTTAAGTGATTCAAAATCAAGTGAGTCCAGACGATACAGATGCATGGAGTTTCTTCATGTGTTTGAACCAATAGACATGGTTCGCATGTCTCAAACCTTCAAAAACAAGGGAGTCCAAAGATCCATCTGCATGGAGCTTCTTCATGCGTTTTATCCCAGTATGACTCAAGCGGCGGTGCCACAAGTAAGTCGTACTATCATTACTACTTTGTATCTTTTGGCATCAATATATGAACATGTGTATCACTACGATCAAGATTCAATAAACCATTCATAGTAGGTGCATGACCATTGAAGGTATTATTCAAGTAAACATAATAACCATTATTCTCTTCGAATGAATAACCGTATTGCA
The DNA here is from genome assembly GCF_904849725.1 of Hordeum vulgare subsp. vulgare. Lineage (NCBI taxonomy): Eukaryota > Viridiplantae > Streptophyta > Magnoliopsida > Poales > Poaceae > Hordeum > Hordeum vulgare. Next base: position 277,548,750 of record NC_058521.1, on the reverse strand, counting down.
ATAAACACAATGTAATCATGTTCATACTCAACGCAAACACCAAACAACATTTCGGTTCTTTACTAATCTCAAAAGTAGAGGCAGTGTGCGATGGTGATCACATCAACCTTGGAAACACTTCCAACAAACATCGTCACCTCGCCTTTAGCTAGTATCCGTTTATTCCATAGTTTTTATTTCGAGTTACTAACACTTAGCAGCCGAACTGGTATCTAATACCCTAGTGCTACTAGGAGTAATAGTACGATACACATCAATATCATGTATATCCAATATACTTTTGGTGACTTTGCCATCCTTCTCATCTACCAAGTATCAAGGGAAGTGTTGCTTCAGTCACAGTTCCCCTCACATTGGAAGAACTTAGTCTCGGGTTCGGGTTCAACCTTGGGTTTATTCACTAGAGCGGCAACTGGTTTGCCACTCATGAAGTATCCCTTCCTTCCCTTGCCCTTCTTGAAACTAGTGGTTTCACTAACCATCAACAATTGATGCTCCTACTTGATTTCTACTTTGATGGTGTCAAACATCGCGAATAACTCAGGGATCATCATCTCTATCCCTGACATGTTATAGTTCATCATGAAGCTCAATAGCTTGGTGGTAGTGACTTTGGAGAACTATGTCAATCTCTATCTTATCTCGAATATGAACTCCCATTCGATTCAAGCGATTGTAGTACTTAGACAATCTGAGCACATACTGAACGACAGAGCTTTTGTCCCTTACTTCGCCGGCCAATGTAACACCCAAAAAATTTAAATTTGAATTCCTTGATTTTTGAACTATTTCAAAAAAGGATTTTTAAATTTTGGCTTTAATAAAAATCTTTGAATCTCTTTGACAACCACTTTATGAAAATTTATGCACATTTCTTTTCTCAACCTACATGGTTTAAAAAGTATTCTATTTGCCTCTTCTCAAAATAAATAGGTTTGGGAGGATATTTTATTCTTTTGCAAAACATTGGAATTTATTTCTATAGGTTCAATTGTAAATTTTCCTCAAGATTTCTTTTTCCTCCTTTCTGATTTTTACCCTTTGGCACTTCTCTAACATCTAGGATTTCATCTTCATTTATTTACGAAAGCTTCAGAAGGGTTTAACCACCTTTCATATTTTATTTTAGATAAAAGAATTTTTTATAATCAGACTTGAACCCACCAAATTTTCAAAGGAACTCAATGAATCTTTGGAATTTTGGACCCAAATTCCTGCCCTTAGAAGACCTTAGTATCGTCAACATATTTCACCAAAAACCTTGGAGCCACAAGTTTGAAAATTTCAAATTTCATTTGACCCAAAACACTGTGTTTTCAGTAAAAACGTGACCGAGACAGTTTCACAAATTTTGAAAATTTGTGGGCAGTCTTTCACCATATGAGGGACCAACCCCAAAAGATTCAACTCAAAATATTGTGTGCACGTGCAATTTCATTTGATCGAACACCTAGCCTACACTATTGCCACTATCTATCTCTAAATTTGATTAGGTCAACATTCAGACTTCACTTCAGTGATAATCACGACAGTATCGATGTCAGAGCCACTCGATCCTGTGCACGAGCTTATCCTCGCGCCGCACATCTCCTTGGACGCTTGCTAGCGTCGGTGATGAGCTGGCCGAGTGAGGCATGCTCCGGCAGCAGCACCTGCAGTAGCTGCCGCGGCCACCAGCGTCTCCCCTGCTTCAGCTCCGCACCGTCCAGCACCGCCCTTTGCACATGAAGCCTCCACGTGTCTCTCGGCCCAGCACGCCCCGCGGTTGCTGTCGCCACGCCCCGAGTAGCACAGAGCACGAACTGTGCTACCACCATGCTCAGCAGACCCGCTTCGTCGACCCGAGTCCTCTGTCGATGACGAAACAACCTTAGGCCAAAAATGGATCGCCCTCGATGAGTAGGTACGAGCCGGACCACCTAACTACCAGACTAAACCCCTAGATCATCGGAAATGCTTGTTGGAGTTAATAATCGCGGCACCTCTCTCGGGCCTCTATACATAGAGCCCCCTCTGAGCTGCCGAACCGATCACTCACCTCACCACACTCCACCCCCACGCCGAAACCATGCCCAAGCCAGAGGAGGGCCTCGGAGGGTCCTTATTCCGCAGCTTTGGTCACCCCAATCGGCTTAGGGTTCCGGTTGGATTCGTTCAAGGTGAGCAGAGGTAGGAGCCCCTGAGGTGTTTAGTAGTTTCTTGGTGACCCCCTCATCATTTGCTCCTGTTCGATTTGATCCCAGGCCAGTCCAGCGGTGAGTTCCGGTGGTGATCGAAGCTGCCGTCCACCGCAGCAAGGTCGCCAGCGATGTAAAGCCTCCCCCTCAACCCAATCCACCTCTCACCGATGCACGGAAACACGGAGAGTGCGTAGGTGCCCTCGGTTAGCTCTCTCCCTTCGACAGTCACCGCCAGCGATCACCGCAATGCCTTTGGCACGGGTGAGTTTGAACTTGACAGGTTGGGACCCCCTCGTCAGGGTTCTGTTCTTTTTGAAACGTTTTCCCCGAAGGCGTCTTCACGAGGAGCCGTCTTCGAGGTTGGTTAGCGTATTATCCTTTCGGGCGCTTTGAGTTTCTAAAACTAGCCCGTGGACAGATTATGTTTTATTACATAATAGTCACTTATCTTGTTTTGCTTATATCTAATAAACTATAACAACTTTTGAATTGATTATTTTTGCAAAATCTTGCTCTGAGGGTCTAGTTTATTTTCAGATTTATTTCAAAAATTATTTGGAGCCAGTAGCTAGGCCTCTATTCCTACAACGGTATGTGTTATATAACGTAGATTCCAACGAAGGAAACACCAACGTTCACTTCACCGAGCTTGATCCCGACTACGTGTAACCCGGAAAGCGTGTTTGAACTTCGGATGTGTTGTTTGCTCACTCACAAAAAAATTATCTTCATCCATTGCATTGTTCAAGAACATTGCATATCTTATAATAATGTTGAAAACATGACTATGGCAAGTGATGGTTGTGAGAGGTCGTGGATAACCTAGTCATGCGGAACATGATAGGTTATGACCTGTTCATGACAAGTGCATAATTGAGATGGGAAGAATGTGATAACTCCAGTATCGACCTAGATTAAGTCTTGTCAGTGTCTTACTTTCATTATCGTGCTACCACAGTTTCCTAAATGAGGATTCGGTATAGTCGGTCGTAGGCCTATTATCAGTCACACACCAAGTAGAGGGGCCGGGATGAAGGTATCCATGGCCCTGGACTAAATCCAATCATCTGATCAGGGGGCATGTGTTTTTCCGGTCTAGAACCGAGAGGGAGGGCACTCCCTTGTAGCGCGTGGTATAAATTTGATCCTATGCTAGTCGAGGTCGGAGCCTCCCCGTCTTATGGTATTGCCCTGGCAGCGTAGTCCGGGTGAAGCCGGGCTTCGCGGGGGTAAAATGGGTGTGTGCTGGTTTTGAGTGTCTTCTTCTAAAATACCGTACGCGGGATTAGTCATATGGGCTATCGGAACCCGTGAGCTATGGGTAAAAGTACTCCCTCTCCAGAGTCTCAACTATTCGAGTAGCCGTGTCCACGGTTAAGGACGGTCGTTTCACAAGTCAAGTTTTGGTTTTGAGTCGGTCCTTGGAGTACAAGCTGGTTGAACAATAATGGTTGTGGATATCTAACGATATTGTGGAAAAACTTATTTTTAACATCTTGGTTCTCAAATTATCCTCAAGGTTGGTTGTACCACCCGGATAATTCTTACTTATTTTTATGCCCTTTTTGTGGTGTCGCAAAGACGCCCGACTATGGCTTGTTATTTATTTTATGCCCTAGAGAAAACTAATCTGAAAGATGATGGCAGTAACTATGCGGACTGGGTCCGTAAGCTGAAGGTCATCCTAATTGCTTCCAAGAAGGCTTATGTCCTTGATGAACCGCTAGGTTACCCTCCCGTTCCCGCAGCAGCCCAGGACGTTCTGAACGTGTGCCAAACACGGAGTGATGACTAATCTCTGGTTAAGTGTGGCATGCTATACAGTTTAGAACCGGGGCTCCAAACGCGGTTTGAGCAACTCGGAGCATATGCGATGTTCCAAGAGCTGAAATTGGTTTTTCAGCACCATGCCCGAGTATAGAGATATGAAGTCTCCGACAAGTTCTTTAGCTTTAAGATGGAGGAGAACAGTTTGGTTAGTGAGCATATACTCAGAATGTCTGGGTTGCATGGTCGTCTAACTCAGCTTGGAGTTGAACTTCCGGTTGATGCTCTCATTGACAGAATCCTCCAGTCTCTTCCACCAAGCTACAAGGGTTTTGTGTTGAACTACAACATGCAAGGGATGGAAAGTACGATTCCCGAGTTGTACTCGATGCTGAAATCTGTAGAGGTAGAAATCAATAAAGAGCATCAAGTGTTGATGGTCAATAAGACCACCAATTTCAAGAAAGGCAAGGGTAAGAAGAACTTCAAGAAAGACGGCGAAGCTGTTGCCGCGCCCGGTAAGCCAGTTGCCAGGAAGAAGAAAAAGAACGAACCCAAGCCTAAGACTGAGTGCTACTATTGCAAGGGAACCGGTCACTGGAAGCGGAACTGCCCCAAATCTTAGCGGACAAGAAGGCCGTCAACGTCAAAGGTATATATGATATACATGTTATTGATGTGTACCTTACCAGCGCTCGTAGTAGCTCCTGGGTATTTGATACCGGTGATGTTGCTCACATTTCCATCTTGAAGCAGGAACTGTGGGATAAGCGAAGGCAGGCAAAGGACGAGGTGACGATGCGCGTCGGGAATGGTTCCAAGGATGATGCGATTGTCGTCGTCATGCTACCTCTACATCTACCTTCAGGATTAGTTTATACCTTAATAATTGTTATTTAGTACCAGCTTTGAGCAGGAACATTGTATCGGGATCTTGCTTAATGCGAGATGGCTACTTATTTAAATAAGAGAATAAGGGTTGTTCTATTTATATGAGTGATATGTTCTATGGCCATACCCCACTAGTCAACGGTTTATTGTTGATGAATCTCGATCGTGATGTTACACATATTCATAGTGTGAGTACCAAAGATGTAAGGTTGATAATGACAGTCACACATACTTGGGGCACTGCCACTTTGGTCATATCGTTGTGAAGAGCATGAAGAAACTCCATACCGATGGACTTTTGGAGTCTCTTGATTTTGAATCATTTGACACATGTCAACCGTGCCTCATGGGCAAGATGACCAAGACTCCGTTCTATGGAATAATGGAGCGAGCAACCAACTTATTGGAAATAATACATACCGATGTGTGCGGTCCAATGAACGTTGAAGCTCGCGGTGGCTATCGTTATGTGCTCACTCTCACCGATGATTTAAGTAGATATGGATATATCTACATGATGAAGCACAAGTCTGAAACATTTGAAAAGTTCAAAGAATTTCAGAGTGAGGTTGAGAATCAACGTGACAAGAAAATAAAGTGTCTACGATCTGATTGTGGAGAAGAATATTTAAGTCACGAGTTTGGCACACACCTAAGGAAATGTGAAATTGTTTCACAACTTATGCCGCCTGGCAAACCACAGTGTAATGGAGTGTCTGAATGTCGTAATCGCACTTTATTAGATATGGTGCAATCTATGATGTCTCTTTCCGACTTACCACTATCATTTTGGGGATATGCATTGGAAAACGCAGCATTCACTTTAAATAGGGCACCGTCTAAATCCGTTGAGACGACACTGTATGAATTATGGTTTGGTAAGGAACCTAAGATGTTGTTTCTGAAAGTTTGGGGCTGCGATGCTTATGTGAAGAAACTTCAACCAGAAAAGCTCGAACCCGAAGCGTAGAAATGCGTCTTCATAGGATACCCTAAGGAAACTATTGGGTATACCTTCTACGTTAGATCCGAAGGCAAAGTATTTGTTGCAAAGAACGGATCCTTTCTAGAGAAAGAGTTTCTCTCGAAAGAAGTAAGTGGGAGGAAAGTAGAACTTGATGAGGTAATTGTACCTCCTCTCGGACCGGAGAGCAGCACAACACGGGAAAATATTCCCGTGGCGCCTACACCAACTGGAGAGGAAGTTGACGATGGTGATCATCAAACTTCGAATCAAGTTTCTATTGAACCTCGAAGGTCCATGAGGGTACGTTCCGTACTAGAGTGGTACGATAACCGTGTGATGGAGATCATGTTGTTAGACAACGGTGAACCTTCGAACTATGAAGAAGCGATGGCGGGCTCGGATTCCAACAAATGGCTTGAGGCCATGAAATCCGAGATAGGATCCATGTATGAGAACAAACTATGGACTTTCGTGGACTTGCCCGATGATCGGCAAGCCATAAAAAATAAATGGATGTTTAAGAAGAAGACTAACGCGAACGGAAATGTGACCGTCTATAAAGCTCGACTTGTTGCAAAGGGTTTCCGACAAATTCAAGGAATTGACTATGATGAGACTTTCTCTCTCGTAGCGAAACTGAAGTTAGTCCAAATCATGTTAGCAATTGCCGCATTTCACGATTATGAAATTTGGCAAATGCACGTCAAAATAGCATTCCTTAATGGCTATCTTAAGGAAGAGTTGTATATGATGCAACCAGAAGGTTTTGTCGATCCTACGAATGCTGACAAAGTATGCATGCTACAGCGCTCCATCTATGGGGTAGTGCAAGCATCTCGGAGTTGGAACATTCGCTTGAATGAGGTGATTAAAGCGTTTGGGTTTATATAGATTTGTGGAGAAGCCTGTATTTTCAGGAAAGTGAGTGGGAGATCTGTAGAGTTTCTCGTACTATAGGTGGATGACATATTGTTGATGGGAAATGATATAGAGTTATTGGAGAGCATAAAGGCCTACTTGAACAAAAGTTTTTCAGTGAAGAACCATGGAGAAGCTGCATACATATTTGGCATCAAGATCTATATAGATAGATCGAGACGCCTCATAGGTCTTTCACAAAGTACATACCTTGAGAATATATTGAAGAAGTTCAATATGGATAAGTCAAAGAAGGGGTTCTTGCCTGTATTGCATGGTATGAGATTGAGTAAGACTCAATGCCCGACCACGGCATAAGATAGAGAGAAGATGAGTACCATCCCCTACGCTTTTGCCGTAGGTTCTCTTATGTATGCCATATTGTGTACCATACCTGATGTGAACCTTGCCATAAGTTTGATAGGGAGGTACCAAAGTGATCCCGGTATGGAACACTGGACATCGGTCAAGAATGTCCTTAAGTACCTGAAGGGGACTAAGTAGATGTTTCTCCTTTATGGAGGTGACGAAGAGCTCGTCCTAAACGATTACACTGATGCTAGCTTCCACAGAGATCTAGATGATTCCAAGTCACACACCAGATACGTGTATGTTTTTCATGGTGGGGCAGTTAACTGGTGCAGCTGTAAGCAAGACGTCGTGGCAACATCTACATGTGAAGCTGAGTACATAACTGCTTTGGAAGCAGCTCAAGAAGGGATCTGGATGAACGATTTCATCACCGACCTTGGAGTGATTCCAAGTGCATCAGGCCCGATGACACTCTTCTGTGACAACACTTGAGCTACTGCATTGTCCAAGGCGCCCAGATTTCACAGGAAGACCAAGCACATGAAACGTCGCTACAACTCCATCCAGGACTATGTCAGAAAGGAGACATAGATATTTGTAAAGTACATACGGATGTGAATATTGCAGACCCGTTGACTAAACCTATTCCCCGAGAAAAACATGATCAACACTAGAATGCTATGTGTGTTTGATTCATCAGAATGTAACTAGATTACTGACTCTAGTGCAAGTGGGAGACTGTAGGAAATATGCCCTAGAGGCAATAATAAAGTGGTTATTATTATATTTCCTTGTTCATGATAATTGTTTATTGCTCATGCTATAGTTGTATTAACCGGAAACAGTAATACATGTGTGAATTTATAGATCACAATATGTCCCTAGTAAGCCTCTAGTTGGCTAGCTCATTGGTCAACAGATGATCAAGGTTTCCTGATCATGGACATTGGATGTCGTTGATAATGGGATCACATCATTAGGAGAATGATGTGATGGACAAGACCCAATCCTAAGCATAGCACTAGATCGTGTTGTTCGTCTGCTAAAGCTTTTCTAATCTCAAGTATCATTTCCTTAGGCCGTGAGATTGTGCAACTCCCGGATACCGTAGATGTGCTTTGGGTGCATCAAACGTCACAATGTAACTGGGTGACTATAAAGATGCACTACGGGTATCTCTGAAAGTGTGTGTTGAGTTGGTATGAATCGAGACTGGGATTTGTCACTCCGTGTGATGGAGAGGTATCTCTGGGCCCACTCGGTAGAACATCATCATAATGAGCTCAATGTGACTAAGGAGTTAGTCATGGGATAATGTGCTATGGAACGAGTAAAGAGACTTGCCGGTAAAGAGATTAAACAAGGTATAGCGATACCGACGATCGAATCTCGGACAAGTATCATACCGATAGACAAAGGGAATTGCATATGGGATTGATTGAATCCTTGACATCGTGATTCATCCGATCATCGTGGAACATGTGGGAGCCAACATGGATATCCAGACCCCGTTGGTTGTTATTGGCCGGAGAGGTGTCTCGGTCATGTCTGCATGCTTCCCGAACCCGTAGGGTCTACACACTTAAGGTTCGATGACGCTAGGGTTATAGGGAAATAGTGTACGTGGTTACCGAAGGTATTCCGAAGTCCCGGGTGAGATCACGGCCATCACGAGGAGGTCCGGAATGATCCGAAGGTAAAGAATGGTATATAGGATGAAGGGTTTTGGACACTGAAAGCATTTCGGGCATCACCGACAATGAGCTAGGACCACCGGAAGGGTTCCGGGGGACCACCGGAGGGGCACCGGTCTCGGGAGGCTACATGGGCCAAGTGTGGGAGGGAACCAGCCGCTTGGTCGGCTGGTGCGCCTCCGACCCAGCCCAAGGCGCAAAAAGGAGGTGGAGGGGGCAAACCCTAGGCGTGGGAGGGGGCCAAGGCCCACCTAGGGCGCCGCCCTCCCCTCTCCACCCTGACAGCCGCCACCCTTGGCCCCAGATGGGGTGCCGCCACCCCCTAGGGTGGAAACCCTAGAGGTGGCGCACCCTCCTCCCTCCCTCCTATAAATACCCAGGGTATTGCGGCTGATTTGAGCCACGAACTCTCTCTCTTTCTCTCTCTCTCTCTCTCGACACAGCCCTACCTCTCTCCTTCCTCGTTCTCCGCGGTGCTTGGCTAGGCCCTGTCGGAGTTCCACGTAGCTCCACCGCCACCACGTTGTCATGCTACCGGAGTTCTCTTCCTCAATCTCTCCTTCGTCCTTGCTGGTTCAAGGTGTTGGAGACGTCACCGGGCTGCACGTGTGTTCAACACGGAGGTGCCGTGGTTCGGCACATAGATCGGAATCCACCGCGGTCTAAATTGCTACGAGTAAGACTCCATCAACCGCGTTCATAGTAACGCTTCCGCTTAGCAATATTCAAAGGTTTGAAGATGATCTTCCCTCTTGCTCGTTGCTGGTCTCTCCATAGATAGATCCTTGTATGGTGTAGGAAAAGTTTGAATTTACTACATTACCCAATAGTGGTATCAGAGCCAAGGTTTTCTATGCGTAGATTCCATGCACGAGGAGAACATAAAAGTTGTGGGCGCTGATTCTGTCAATTGCTTGCCGTTACTAGTCTGATACTTTTTAGGCGGTATTGTGGGATGAAGCGATCCGGACCTACTTTACACGTACGCTTACGTGAGACTGGTTCCACCGCCTGACATGCACATGGTGCATAAGGTGGCTAGCGGGTGGTTGTCTCTCCCACTCTAGTCGGATTGGATTCTATGCAAAGGGTCCTTATGAAGCGTAATTAGCTTTGGCATATCGATGGTGTGGCTGTCACGTAGGCAAGAAGTCGTTCTTGCTAGAAACCCAAATCATCCACGTAAAACTTGCAACAACAATTAGAGTCTAACTTGTTTTTGTAGGGTTTGCTATGTGATGTGATATGGCCAAAGGATGTGATTATACATGTGTGATTTATGAGATTGATCATGTTCTTGTAATAGGATTCACGACTTGCATGTCGATGAGTATGACAACCAGGCAAGAGCGATAGGAGTTGTATTAATTTATTGTATGAGATGCAACGCCATGTGTTTATTACTTTACTTCATTGCTAACTGTTAGCTATAGTAGTAGAAGTAATACCTGGCGTGACAACTTCATGGAGACACAATGATGGAGATCTTCATGATGTATATCATGGTGTCACGCCGGTGACGATGATGATGATGCGATGCCCCGAAGATGGAGATTAAAGGAGCAAAGATGATAATGGCCATATCATACCACGATATGATTGCATGTGATGTTTATCATGTTTTTCTATCTTATTGCTTAGAACGACGGTAGCTTAATAAGATGATCCCTCATAAAATTCCGAGAAAGGTATTCCCCTAAGTGTGCACCATTGCGAAGGACTGTTGACTCGAAGCACCACGGGATGATCGGGTGTGATAGATTCTAACGTTCGTATACAATGGGTGTAAGCCAGTTTACACTCGCATAACACGTAGGTTGACTCGATGAGCCTAGCATGTACAGACATGGCCTGATATACGGGAGACCGAAAGGTCAAACATGAGTCGTATGGTTGATATGATCAGCATGGAGATGCTCACCATTGATGACTAGTCCGTCTCACGTGATGATCGGACAGGGGCTAGTCGACATGGATCATGTAACACTTAGATGACTAGAGGGATGTCATTTTAAGTGGGAGTTCACTACATAATTTGATTAGATAAACTTGATTATCATGAACTTAGTCTAGAAGTTATCTTTACAAGTATGTAGATCCAATGGCCAACGGATCTGTCAACTTCAATTTCAACGCGTCCCTAGAGAAAACTAAGCTAAAAGATTATGGCAGCAACTATGAGGACTAGGTCCGTAACCTGAAGCTTATATGTATTGCATCCAAGAAGACTTATGTCCTTGATGAATCGCTAGGTGACACTCCTGTTCCCGCAGCAACCTAGGACGTACTGAACGTGTGCCAAACGCGGAGTGATGACTACTCTCTGGTTAAGTCTGGCATGCTATACAGTTTAGAACCGAGGCTCCAAAGGCGTTTTGAGCAACACAGAGCGTATGAGATGTTCCAGGAGCTGAAACTGGTTTTTCAGCGCCATGCCCGGGTCGAGAGATATGAAGTGCCAGACAAGTTCTTTAGCTGTAAGATGGTGGAGAACAGTTCTGTCAGTGAGCATATACTCAGAATGTCTGGGTTGCATGTTCATCTGACTCAGTTTGGAGTCGAGCTTCCGGATGATGCTGTCATTGACAGAATCCTCAAGTCTCTTCCACCAAGATACAAGGGTATTGTGCTGAACTACAACATGCACGGGATGGAAAAGACCATTCTCAAGTTGTACTCGATGGTGAAATCTGCAGAGGTGGTTATCAAGAAAGAGCATCAACTGTTGATGGTCAGTAAGACAACCAGTTTCAAGAAAGGCAAGGGTAAGAAGAACTTCAAGAAAGACGGCAAAGTTGTTGCCGCGCCCGGTAAGCCAATTCCCGGGAAGAAGAAAAAGAATGGAACCAAGCCTGAGACTGAGAGCTACATTCCAAGGGAACCGGTCACTACAAGCGGAACTGCCCCAAATAATTAGCGGACAAGAAGGCCAACAACGTCAAAGGTATATATGATATACATGTTATTGATGTGTACCTTACCAGCGCTCGTAGTAGCTCCTGGGTATTTGATACCGGTGTTGTTGGTCCCATTTGCAACTCGAAGCAGGAACTGCGGAATAAACAAAGGCTGGCTAAGGACAAGGTGACAATGCGCGTCGGGAATGGTTCCAAGGTCGATGTGATTGCCGTCGGCACGGTACCTCTACATCGACCTTCAGGATTAGTTTTGAACCTTAATAATTGTTATTTAGTACCAGCTTTGAGCATGAACATTGTATCAGGACTTCGTGGTTCATCCGATGAGTTCATCGTGGAACATGTGGGAGACAACATGGATATCCAGACTCCGCTTTGGTTATTGGCCGGAGAGGTGTCTCGGTTATGTATGTATGCTTCCCGAACCCGTAGGGTCTACACACTTAAGGTTTGATGACGCTAGGGTTATAGGGAAATAGTGTACGTGGTTACCAAAGGTTGTTAGGAGTCGCGGATGAGATCCCGTACGTCACGAGGAGCTCTGGAATGATCCGGAGGTAAAGAATGGTATATAGGATGAAGGGTTTTGGACTCCGAAAGTGTTTCGGTCATCACCGGCAATAAGCCGGGACCACCGGGAGGGGCCACCGGCCCCGGGAGGCTACATGGGCCAAGTGTGGGAGGGAACCAACCACTTGGTGGGATCGTGCACCTACCACCCAGCCCAAGGCGCAGCAAGGAGGTGGAGGGGGGAAACCATACGTGTGGGAGGGGGCCCAAGGCCCACCTAGGGCGCCGCCCTCCCCTCTCCACCCTTACCGCCGCCCCCCTTGGCCCCAGATGGGCTGCCGCCACACCTAGGGTGGAAACCCTAGAGGTGGCGCACCCTCCTCCCTCCCTCATATAAATACCCAGGGTATTGGGGCTGATTTGAGACACGAACTCTCTCTCTCTCTCTAGGTGCAGCCCTACCTCTCTCGTTCCTCGTCCTCCGCGGTGTTTGGCGAAGTCATATCGGAGTTCCACGTAGCTCCACTACCAACACGTCGTCATCCTGTCGGAGCTCTCTCCCTCAACCTCTCCTTCCTCCTTGTTGGTTCAAGGTGTTGGAGACGTCACCGGGCTGCACATGTGTTGAACGCGGAGGTGACGTGGTTCGGAACATAGATCGGAATCCACCGCGATCTGAATTGCTACGAGTATGACTCCATCAAGGGCGTTCATAGTAACGCTTCTTCTTAGCGATCTTCAAAGGTATGAAGATGTTCTTCCCACTTGCTTGTTGCTGGTCTTTCCATTGATAGATCCTTGTATGGCGTAGGAAAATTTTGAATTTACTAGGTTACCCAACAGTAGAGGGGATAGGACGAAGGTATCCATGGCCCTGGACTAAATCCAGTCATCCGATCAGGGGGCATGGGTGTTTCCGGTCTAACACTGAGAGGAAGGGCACTCCCTTGTAGCGCGCAGTATAAATTTGATCCTATTCTAGTCGAGGTTTGAGCCTCCCTGTCTTATGGTTTTGCCCTAGCAGCGTAGTCCGGGTGAAGCCGGGCTTCGCGGGGGTAAAACGAGTGTGTGCTGGTTTTGAGTGTCTGCTTCTAAAATACCATATGCAGGATTAGTCATATGGGCTATCGGAACCCGTGAGTTATGGGCAGAAGTACACCCTCTGTAGAGTCTCAACTATTCGAGTAGCCGTGTCCACGGTTAAGGATGGTCGTTTGACAAGTCAAGTGTCGGTCTTAGAGTCGGTCCTTGGAGTACAAGTTGGTTGAACAATAATGGTTGTGGATATCTACCGGTATTGTGGAAAATTTTATTTTTAACATCTTGGTTCTGAAATTATCCTGAAGGTTGGTTGTACCACCCGAATAATTCTTACTTATTTTCATGCCCTTTCTGTGGTGTCGCTAAGACGCCCGGCTGTGGCTTGTTATTTATTTTATTCCCTTTCTGCATTCTGCGGTGTCGCTAAGATGCCCAACTATGGATTGTTATTTATTTTATGCCCTTTCCGCGGTGTCGCTAAGACGCCCGACTGTGGCTTGTTATTTATTTTATGCCCTTTCTGTGGAGTCGCTAAGATGCCCAACTATGGCTTGATATTTATTTTATGCCCTTTCTGCGGTGTCGCTAAGACGCCCGACTAAGGCTTGTTATTTATTTTTATGCCATTTCGGTGGTGTCGCTAAGACGCCCGACTGTGGCTTGTTATGTATTTTATGCCGTGTACGAGGTGTCGCCTAGACACCCGACGGTGGTAAATTAGCACTTCTTAACATTTCCATGCGTCGCTCCCGACACCCGATCGGTGCATTTTTACTTTTCTGTTGGGATATCTCAGGAGGATTACCGCCCGATTTATCGAGTAACTTAAATTATTTTTAACACATCCATTTGATAAATTATGATCTGACCCATGCATATTAATAATTGGCTGCATGCATCTCATCTTTTGTGCGAACTGTTTGAGAGTACTTTTCGAAGTACTCACTAGCTTGTTGATGTGGCCAGATACGGATGAAGGAGACCTCATGGATAAAGAGTCCGATAGCGGGTCCGATGTCTATAGGAGTCCTAGTTAGTCTTGCGATCCTGGAGTCTACCGCTATATTATTTCACAGCTTCCGCCACCTCAAATAAAATGTTAAGCCTCAATCTGACACTTGGCACGTGGTAGTACTTGTCATGTCTACTCTGATGTGGCGTGCCCTGCGGGCAGTCCCCGGCAATGACGCCAGAAAAGAACTGCTTCTAGTTGCTCAACAATTAGCAATTGTCTTGCAATGGCCCACGAGCGTGTGGGATCGCGGCAGTTTTCGAGGGTGGAGTATTCAACCCAAATTTGTTGGTTCGACACGATGCGAGTGAAAGGATATTCTCCAGTATAAGCAGTTGAGTTGTCGGCTCAACCACACCTGAAAGATTAGTATCTGCAAGCAAGATATAAGCAGCAAAGGTAGTATGATAGCAATGGTGATAGGAGAGAATCTGTTGACGGCAGATTATTCCTAACTGAAGTATCAATGGCGCCAGAAAAGTATTGTAGCAAGTAGCAGCAGTGTAACGAGTAACAGTAGTGGCAAGGAACAGCAGTAGTGACTGCAGTAGCAAGTAGCAGCAGTAGCAAGTAACAACAACAGCAAGTAACAGTAGTGGCAACAGCAGCAGGACAAAGCAACTAACAGTAGCAGCAAGTAACAGTAGCACCAACAGTAGTAACAGCAGTAGAGCAAAGCAAGTAATAGTGGCAGTGGGACAAACTCGTAGGCAATGGATCGCTGATTTGTTGGATGACATTCATCATGCAACAGTTATAACATGGAGAGATATGTGGCTAGCTCCCGTTTGTCAATGTGATGTAGGCATGCATTCCGTGTGTAGTCATACGTGCTTAGGGAAAAGAACTTGCATGACATATATTGTCCATCCCTCCCGTGGCAGCGGGGTCCAAATGGATACTACGGGATATTAAGGTTCTCCTTTTAATAAAGAACCGGATCAACGCATTAGCACTTGGTGAACAAACAAACTCCTCAAACTCTGGTCATCACCGGGAGTGGTTCCGGTTATTGTCACTCCGGGGTTGCCGGATCATAACACATAGTAGGTAACTAAAACTTGCAAGATCGGATATAAAACACACATATATTGGTGACAACATAATAATTTCAGATCTTAAATCATGGCACTCGGGCCCTAGTGACAAGCATTAAGCATGGCAAAGTAGTAGCAACATCAATCTCAGAACATAGTGGATACTAGGGATCAATCCCCGTCAAAACTAACTCGATTATATGATAGATATCATCCTACTCATCACCACCCAGCGAGCCTACGAATAGATTACTCACGAACGATGAAGAGCTTCATGGAATTGGAGAGGGAAGAAGGTTGATAATGATGATGGGGACGATCTCCTTGATCCGGAGCCCAAAACGGACTCTAGATCTGCCCTCCAGGGAAAGAACGGGATGTGGCGGCACCTCTGGATCGTGAAACGCGATGAATTCTTCTCTCTTGATTTTTTGCGGGACGAAAGGGAATAAATAGCGCTGGAATTGGGGGCAGCAGAGCCTCGTGGGCCCTACAAGCTTGGTAGTCGCGGCCAGGGGGTGGCTACAGGGCTTGTGGCCCACTGGCCCGTCCCCTCCGGTGGATCTTTGCGCAGGTATTTTTCATATTTTCCAGAAATATTCTCCGTAAATTTTCAGGACGTTCCGAGAACTTTCATTTCTCCACAAAAACAACACCATGGCAATTCTGCTGAAAACAGCATCAGTCCGGGTTAGTTCCATGCAAATCATGCAAAATAGAGTCCAATTCAAGAGCAAAAGAGTTTGGAAAAGTAGATACGATGGAGACGTATCGACTCCCCCAAGCTTAAAACATTGCTTGTCCTCAAGCAACTCAGTTGACAAACTGAAAGAGAAAGAAAAACTTTGACAAACTCGGTTTTATCTTGTTGTTGCAACTAGGTCTAACTCATAACCAGAATTTCAGCAAGATCACAAGTTAACCACATAAGCAAGTGACACAAAGGTCTCACGGTAATCTAATATCAATGGCATAGTCAGCTAGCGAGCAAATAATAACAAGTTTCAGATACCAACAATTCATTCAAAACAAGCATGAAGGAATATGAATAGGTGGTATCTCGCTAGCTCTTTCTAAGACCGCAAAACATAAATGCAGAGCACTTTCAAAGATCAAGGGCTGACTAAACATTGTAATTCATAGCAACGAAGATCCAGTCGTAGTCATACTCAATATTAATCAAAACAAAAGCATAAAAATGACAGAGGTGCTCTCTAATTGGTGCTTATATCAGAAGAGGATGACTCAACAGGAAAATAAATAGATAGACCCTTCGCAGAGGGAAGCATTGATTTGCAGAGGTGCCAGAGCTCAAGCTTTGAAATCAAGATATAATAATGTTGGGTGGCATGCTTTCATTTTCAACGAAATGACCAAGTGTTCTCAATATCTTCCATGCTACTCATGCTATAGGTGGTTCCCAAACAGAAAAGTAAAGTTTTAACTCCCCCACCACCAATCAATCACACTCCACGGCTAGTCGAATCCTTGGGTACCATCCATACTAACATCAATCCGGGGGGAGTCTTGTTTTGCAGTTATGTTTTCGATTTAAGCGTGCAACTGGGCATTCCAATTACCGGACCCTTTCTCTTGAATGATAGTGAATAAACACATGTCGAGGATAACATGCCTAACAAGGAAGGTACCAATAGCCCCCAGTCACCACATGAGCGGTTCGGGCATGCAAAACAGATTATTTCTTGAATGTTTAGAGAATGGCACATGCAAATTTACTTGGAACGACACGTAGATACCGCAAATAGGTAGGTATGGTGGACTGTAATGGAAAACCTTTTGGGTTTATGGAAGTGGATGCACAAGCAGTATTCCTCTTAGTACAAGTGAAGGCTAGCAAAAGACTGGGAAGCGACCAACTAGAGACCGACAACAGTCATCAAGATGCAATGAGTTTGACTAACATTGAGTGCAAGCAAGAGCATGATATAAATCACCATGAACACAAACATCATAGAGGCGATGTTGATTTTGTTTCAACTACATGCATAAACATGCGCCAAGTCAAGCCACTTGAATCATTCAAAGGAGAATACCATCCTATCATACTACATCATAGTCATCTCAAAATCTATGTTGGCATTCAAGACAAACCATTATAAGCTCCTAGCTAATTAAGCATGGCATCAGAAACTATGATCTCTAAGTTGTCATTGCAAACATGGTTCTCTCTCAACAAAGCTGAATCTCGGACGACAAGCTAGTCATATTTGCAAAAACAAAATAGATAGAATTCATTCCAGCTTTTCCAGTCTCAGTCACTTCATCATATATCATCATTATTGCCTTTCACTTGCACGATCGAACGATGTGAACAATAATAAGAGTGCTCGTGCATTGGACTAAGCTGAATCTGCAGGCAAACACAAAGGTGAAGACAAAGTAATATGGCTCTTTAACAAATGAACAGGTATGCATGCGAGAGCCACTAAACATTGTAACTATGGTCTTCTACCTCGACTCAAAGAAAAAGAAAACTATTTACATTGGACAGCTCCCAACAAGCAAAAGAAGAAAGGAAAATCTTTTTGGGTTTTCTCATGATAATATAGTGGGAAAGTGCAAACACTGACTAACAAAGTGAAAGCATAAGCAAGAATGTAAAGTTGGTGCAAACACGTAATCCCCCAAGCTTAGGCTTTTGTCCTAGCTTGGTCTACTCCCAAGGACGGAAATAACCAGCTCCGGGATACTCCCGAGCGGACTGTGGATGCCACTGCTGTGTGAGCTCCTCTGGCTCCCACTGATAAACTAGCGTCTTGTACTCGACTAGCGGCTCGGGCACGGGCACCTGTGGTTGGGCCAAGCCCCAATATGCGTAGATGTCCGAGGGCATAATAGTGTACCTGCCTGCATGAAGATTGAACAAAGAAGGAGCAGGAAAAGTAATAGTCTCACGAGTACCCTGACTAAATACCAGGTTATAAATCATCCGTCTACTAGCATCTCTATCCAGAAAATCATGGCGAACCATGCTGTCATAATCCAGATATTTCTCAAGAAGAAGCATCTCTTCTTCCTCCTTTAGTCTAATGGGTATCTCAAAGTGTCTAGCAAGACGAGTAGCATAGATACCTCCATAGATGACACCTTTGGAACGGTTTGTGTTCAACCGCTGAGCTACTGTAGCACCTAGGCTATAAGGATTATTGTTATAAAGGCCTTCGCGCAAAACCGCAAGGTTGGGAGAGCTAAGTGATCCAGCCTCCCCACGGCCAATCAAACATTTTCCCACAAATAAGGAGAAGTACAGAAGCACAGGAAAATGTATGCTAGCAATTCTAGTGTGAGACACTCCTCTCTCCTCTCCAACAGCAATAGTATCTATAAAAGCCTCGAAGTCCCGTGGACGAGGAACACGAATATCCCCAACATAAGGTAACTTGCACACATTGCAAAAATCCTATAGTGTCATGCGCTGGGGGATATCGTATAACATGAACTCAACCGTAGGAGGATTTTTCCTCGGATGAAAGTTGAAGCTTTGAACGAAAATATTAGTGAGGAGGAGGTATTGTGGGCACTTATCTTCAACGAACGCGGTAAGACCTGCGTTCTCCACCAAGTAATAAATGTCTTCATAAAGCCCAGCGGCACGCAAAAATTCATCACATGGCCCCTCGCACGATCGAACTTCTATGACTCGAAGAACCACGTACTTGGGGTGGTTCTTCTCATCCTCCTTGGGGTTACGGCTTGAAGAACCTCTCAAGAACCTCCTCATTTTTTCCCTTTTCTAACTCTAAAAAATTCTGAAATTTTTAGAGACTTCGAAAGAAAAGTGAGTAATGATTAACCCAACTCGTAGCAACTACTCCTACTAGTGCCTAGTGACCGTATCACGCGCTAAAACTACTTGGGACCAGCTAAAATCAACATTTCAAGCTCAAGAACAGGGTCACCAAGGTAGCAAGAATACGCAAAGGATAAAGCACTAGAGTAGAAACTAATTGGACAAATGGAGGAGTCAATTACCAAGGAGTAATTTCCCCAAAACGGTTCGGAGAATGGTGTTTTGAGCAAGGAGATCGAAAATCACAGCCAAATGAGCAAGAACACATGTTTGAGCTGCGAAACGATTTTTTCTAGAGGTAGAAGAAGAGGATGGGAGCTGGAATGAGTGGAGGGGGTCCCTATGGGCCCCACAAGCTTGGTAGCCGCGGCCAGGGGGAGGCCGCGGCTACAGGGCTTGTGGCCCACTGGTGTGGCCCCCAGGCCAGCTCTCAGTCCAAGTATTTTTGAAAAAATCCAGAAAAAATCATATTTGATTTTCAGGACCATCGGAGAACTTTAATTTTCGGGGTACTTTTCTCTGGGACGCTAAAACATAAAACAGGAAAAACCTAAACTAAATCTATCATTTTTCTTCTAACCAATAGAAAGTGAAAGCTTAAAACAAAGGTATGTGACTCCTTGATTCATCCATTTCATGGTCATTGAAAGAAATCCATCAATGGGGTTGATCAAATCCTCATGACAAAACCTTTTCGAATCGCAAAAAGGAAACGTAGAATTGTCGAATAGCCACTAAGTCACCTTAATGGGGGTATGAATCTCCCCAACAAGCAAATCATACTTCATCTTAACACGAGGAATAGGGCGTTCAAAGCTCCCAATAAGAATCGATGAAGTTCTTTCGATAGCATTGATGCAATGTACTTGATATCGTTTCTTTGGAAAGTGCACTGTATGCTCATTACCGTTGACATGGAAGATGACATTGCTTTTGCTGCAATCTA
This sequence comes from Hordeum vulgare subsp. vulgare, assembly GCF_904849725.1. NCBI lineage: Eukaryota > Viridiplantae > Streptophyta > Magnoliopsida > Poales > Poaceae > Hordeum > Hordeum vulgare. The sequence continues at coordinate 277,528,746 of NC_058521.1, read as the reverse complement.
TAACATCCCTTGCAGTGTTTAAGAACAGTCTTCCAAGAATGATCGCCATGGCATCATCCTCAGGAGTATCCAGGCTAACAAAGTCCGTCAAGATAGTAACGTTAGCAACCACAACAGGCACATCCTCGCAAATGCCGACAGGGAAAGCAGTTGATTTGTCGGCCATTTGCAGAGAAATTTTAGTGGGTGTCAACTTATCCAGTTCAAGTCTACGATAAAGAGAGAGGGGCATAACACTAACACCGGCTCCAAGGTCATATAAGGCAGTTCTTACGTAGTTTCCTTTAATGGAGCAAGGTATACTGGGCACTCCGGGATCACCAAGTTTCTTAGGAGTTCCACCTTTGAAAGTGTAATTGGCGAGCATGGTGGAGATCTCAAGATCTGGTATCTTCCGTTTATTAGTCACGATATCTTTCATGTACTTGGCATATGGAGACATTTTGAGCATATCAATTAACCGCATCTGCAGAAAGACGGGTCTCAACATTTCAATAAAGCGCTCAAAATCCTCATCATCCTTTTTCTTGGATGGCTTAGGAGGAAAGGGCATGGGTCTCTGAACCAATGGCTCCCTTTCTTTACCATGCTTCCGAGAAGTGAAGTCATTCTTATCGTATCTCTTAGGTTGTGGGTTATCAGGATTAACCATAGGTTCAATCTCCACATCCTTATCATTGCTAGGTTGAGCAGTATTCTGAACATCGCTGTCCATATTGTCACCAGGTTCATGTTCATCACCAGATTGTGTTTCTGCATCAGACGCAAAAACATCATTTGGTTCTTCAGGTGTGACAGTATTTGGTGAACTGACATGTAGGTTTCTATCATCCTTCTTCTTCTTCTTAGGATGACTGGGTGTATCAGCATTAATTCGTTGAGAATCTTGATAAATTCTCTTAGGATGGCCTTCAGGATACAAAGGTTCCTGAGTCATTTTGCCTCCTGTAGTAATGACTCTGACAAAGTTGTCATTTAATTCATTGAGCAAGTCATTCTGAGCTTTAAGTACTTGTTCTACCTGAGTAGTAATCATAGAGGCATGTTTACTCAGAAGCTTCAGATCATTGACATTTCTCTCTACACAAGCACTTAAATGACTAAGCATACGAGTACTTTGTTCCAATCGTCTGCCAACATAATCATTGAAACTCTATTGTTTGGCAACAAAGTTGTCAAATTCATCAAAGCATAGGCTAGCAGGTTTGTCAAAAGGAATATCACTCTCATTGAATCTACATAGATAATTCACCTATACTACTTGTATCGGGTTATCGAGACCATGGATCTCGTCGATAGGCGGTAGATTTTTGACTTCTTCAGATCTAATGCCTTTCTCTTGCATAGATTTCTTGGCTTCTTGCATATCTTTGGGACTGAGGAATAGAATAACTCTTTTCTTAGGAGTTAGCTTAGGAGGTGGTTCGGGGATAGTCCAAGCATTATCATTGATCAAGATGTTATTCAGTAGGATCTCAGCTTGTTCTACAGTTCGTTCCCTAAAAACACAACCGGCACAACTATCTATGTGGTCTCTAGAAGCATCGGTAAGTCCGTTATAGAAGATATCAAGTATCTCGTTCTTCTTAAGAGGGTGATCAGGCAAAGCATTCTGTAGCTGGATAAGCCTCTCCCAAGCTTGTGGGAGACTCTCTTCTTTGAGTTGAGAAAAGTTGTATATTTCCTACAAGGCATCTTGCTTCTTATGGGCATGGAAATAGTTCTCACAGAAGTAATAGACCATATCCTCGGGACTACTCGCACATCAAGGAGCAAGAGAAGTGAACCAGGCTTTAGCGTCATCCTTTAGAGAGAAAGGAAACAACTTAAGGATATAGTAGTAGCGGATCTTCTCCTCACTAGTGAAAAGGGTGGCTATATCGTGTAGTTTGGTAAGATGGGGTACGACCATCTCAGACTCATAACCGTGGAAAGGATCATATTCAACTAGAGAGACTATTTGAGGGTCGACAGAGAATTCATAATCCTCATCGGTGATAAATATAGGTGAAGTGGCAAACTTCGGGTCGTATTTCATCCTAGCTTTCGGAGATTTTTCCTTCCACTTGAGAAGTAATTTCTCAGCGTCATAGGCATCGTTACACGCAAGAAAATCCTCGGCTATCTCTCCGTCCATAACATAACCCTCAGGTATATGAGGCAATTCATATGTAGGAGTGCTAGATCTAGCAGGAGCAAAAGCAGGTTCTATCTCAATAGTATCGGCAGTTTCAGAAGCATCACGAGCATTGGCAATAACTCTAGCAATATGAGCATCAAGGAATACCCCTAGTGGCATATCAGGCAAAGTAGCATCTCTAGCAGTATCAAGCATAGCGTCATTAGGCAAAATATCATCTCTAGCATCATCAAGCATATCATATCTAGTATCAGGCATAGTAGCATCATAAGCATCATCAAGCACAGGCGACATATCAAGATTTCTAGCAGGAGGTGGTGTCGCAAACTTACTCATAACTGAAGATGAATCAAGTGCTGAGCTAGATGGCAGTTCCTGACCTCCCCTCGTAGTTGACGGAGAAACTTTGGTTCTTGGATCTTTCAGATTCTTCATAGTGATCAGCAGATATAAATCCCAAGTGACTCAGAGAATATAGCTATCCTCCCCAGCAACGGCTCCAGAAAATAGGTGTTGGCAGTCCCTGGCAATGACGCCGGAAAAGAACTGCTTCCAGTTTCTCAACAATTAGCAATTGTCTTGCAATGGCCCACCAGCGTGTGTGATCGTGGCAGTTTTCGAGGGTAGAGTATCCAACCCAAATTTGTTGGTTCGACACGATGGGAGTGAGAGGATATTCTCCAGTATTAGCAGTTGAGTTGTCGGCTCAACCACACCTGAAAGATTAATATCTGGAAGCAGGATATAAGCAGCAAACGTAGTATGATTGCAAGGGTGCTAGGAAAGAATCCGTTGACGGCAGATTATTCCTAACTGAAGTATTAATGGCGCCAGAAAAGTATTGTAGCAAGTAGCAGCAGTGTAACGAGTAACTGCAGTGGCAAGGAACAGCAGTAGTGACAGCAGTAGCAAGTAGCAACAGTAGCAAGTAACAGCAACATGAAGTAATAGTAGTGTTAGCAGCAGCAGGACAAAGCAAGTAACAATAGCAGCAACAGTAGTAACAGCAGCAGAGCAAAGCAAGTAACAGTGGCAGTGGGACAAACTCGTAGGCAATAGATCGGTAATATGTTGGATGACATTCATCATGCAACAGTTATAACACGGCGAGATGTGTGGCTAGCTCCCGTTCGTCAATGTGATGTAGGCATGCATTCCATGTGTAGTCATACGTGCTTAAGGAAAAGAACTTGCATGACGTCTATTGTCCATCCCTCCCATGGCAGGGGGGTCCAAATGGATACTATGGGATATTAAGGTTCTCCTTTTAATAAAAAACCGGACCAACGCATTAGCACTTGGTGAACACATGAACTCCTAAAACTATGGTCATAACACATAGTAGGTAACTAAAACTAGCAAGATCGGATATAAAACACACATATATTGGTGATAACATAATAATTTCAGATCTGAAATCATGGCACTCGGGCCCTAGTGACAAGCATTAGGCATGGCAAAGTAGTAGCAAAATCAATCGCAGAACATAGTGGATACTAGGGATCAATCCCCGCCAAAACTAACTAGATTACATGATAGATCTCATCCTACTCATCACCGCCCAGCGAGCCTATGAATAGATTACTCACGAACGATGAAGAGCTTCATGGAATTGGAGAGGGAAGAAGGTTGATGATCACGATGGCGACGATCTCCTTGATCCGGAGCCCAAAACGGACTCCACATCTGCCCTCGAGGGCAAGAACGGGATGTGGCGGCGCGTCTGGATCGTGAAACGCGATGAATTCTTCTCTCTTGATTTTTTTCGGGACGAAAGGGAATAAATAGCGCTGGAATTGGGGACGGCAGAGCCACATGGGCCCCACAAGCTCGGTAGTCGTGGCTAGGGGGCGGCTACAGGGCTTGTGGCCCACTGGCCCGTCCCCTCCGGTGGATCTTTGCGCAGGTATTTTTCATATTTTCCAGAAATATTTTCCGTAAATTTTCTGGACGTTCCGAGAACTTTCATTTCTGCACAAAAACAACACCATGGCAATTCTGCTGAAAACAACGTCAGTCCGGGTTAGTTCCATTCAAATCATGAAAATTAGAGTCCAAAACAAGGGCAAAAGAGTTTGGAAAAGTAGAGACGATGGATACGTATCATGCCCCTTTTATTACGAGCAGTAGAATTATCCCATTATGACTGTAACATATCCGTCTGTGTGAGACTTGGACATGTTGTAATAAATTGTAGAGCAACCTCTGCTCTACTTGTTTAATATTAAGTACTACTGGTTTTCTGTATCAAGACGAGTCTATCAGTGGGAAACACTTTTCTACACTAGTGACATACATGGCTGATTTCCAATAAATTATTTTATTTGGAAACCGATCGTGACAACCTTGGTATCAGAGCCAGGCTGACTGTAGGAAACCCCTAGGCATGATCGCTAATCGTATTAGCTATTTTATTATTCTACATGTTGTAGATATTTTCTATTAGTCAACATATATTTATGTTATGACTATATGACTTTTTTTTACTGTGTAGATGGCTGGCAGCAGTTTCCTGTCTCAGGTGTTCGCCAACGAGCCGCGGGGTTTTCGCGACTTCTTTCCATCACTACCAAGATCTCGATTGGACCTTCGACTCGCACCGCGTACACGTTCTACCGCCACAAGATCATCGACTCCCTGACTATGCATCAGGCGTTGGTGCATTTTATTGGTGGGCGACCGGAGGCCTGTCGTCTTCGCTTTGTTGGGAGAGCCATGCCTATGGAGAGGCAGGCTAATCAGTTGGTAGCCAAGGACGCAATTGCCCATCTCTGGGACACCCTCCCAGTGTTGACGACTCGTCCTTATCACTACCTTCCATGCAACGTGCCGTACACCAGTCACTATGGCTTTGCCTGCCCCAGAGGAGAGGAAGACGATGCTATTGGGATGCTTGTGAAGTACCTCATAGCCTTGGAGTCAACCTTTGATGGCTTAGTGGATGACTTGGTGGCTGCTCGCATAGAGACCCTTATTCGTCCTCATAGCAGGACTAAGCTCCTTCGCCCCGCACCACCTCGGTCATGCCCATCTTCCTCTGTTTCATGCACTCCGCCAGCTCATCTTCGCCATCGGCTACCTTTGATTGAAGTGTTCAACCAAGTCATTGCTCCTGCCTCCATTAGAGCTGCTATGCCTCGTAGTCCAGTCCATGCTTCGCCATCTCGTGTAGTAGGCCTAGAGCCCGTGCTAGAGGAAGTGGACTCCCCAACTCCTCATCTGGGATTTTCCCTAGGCCAGCCAATCCTGGTCCCTTCCGACTCCACCTAGAGATGGTGATGCAGATCATTCTTGCGCTTGTATGATATGTAGGATTTGTATTATGGTGTGCTCCTAGACTAAAGGGAAGTAGTCATGTTGCGCCATCTAGGACCAGGAGAAGTGCACTAGCTTAAATAACATGTGAGGCATACGAGAGTACGACCTGAGTGATATGTATAATTATGCGCGATGTAAGATGTCACGCAGTCCTTCTCCGAACGCAACGGTTAAATCATGAGAAAGACTTTTGGTAGTGTCTTTCTTGAATGAAAATTTTAAAATTTTTTTTGAACTTGGGTTTCTCATTTGGTTTTTGCGACATTAACCCAACTTTGAGAAAATGAGATGTTCCTGGACATGCTTCATGCCAAGAATGCAGGGAGAAAATCAATCTGGTGAGGAAGGAAATTGTTTCACTCAAGGACAGTCAAGCCAACATGAGAACGACCCAACATTTTCAAAGATTTGTCGTTTGTATGAGTAGAGCCAGCAACAATATCACGAGATGATTAACCAACTAATGAATATGTGGAACTAGTGTCGGCCATACCCGCAACACTCTAGATTGGCTGAATTAGAAAAGACACATCCGCCAACTTTTTAGCACGCCAACAAACCTATGGAAGCAGACGATTGGTTACGTGATATTGAGAGGAAGATTATTATTGAGCAACATTCCGACCATGAGGAAGTACTCTACGCACCTCACTATCTGACTCGAGCCGCAGCCTCGTGGTGGGGAAATATTCTTCGCTTGCATCGTGACGAGAACAACATCACGTGGGCCGAATTCAAGGAGAGTTTTCGTGGGGCACACATTCTAAACAACATCATGAAAATCAGGAAAAGGGAATTTGTATACCTCAAACAAAGGAGTTCCACTGTCGTGGAATACTTGGACGAGTCCAATCAATTTTCCCGTTATGCAAGTGAAGACTATAAGACAAAAGCGACAAGAATGGAGAAATTCCTAGATGGATTCCCTCCGGCATTAAAATGCCAGCAAGTTGTTCACAACTTTCTAGACTTCCAAACACTTGTCGACAAGGCCAACATGCTTGAGGCCGAAAATCGCATCTTGGATGACATTCGTAAGCGCAGTCGTAACAACTCGGCACCAACTCGCAACATCAAGCACAAGACTGGGGACACAAATAATCAAACTCCTCGTATTCCAACGTCAACACCCACTTTTATGTGAGGAGCAAGGATTTTACACCTCGCCCCGGTATCACATGTTTTTCCTGTGGAGAGGCTGGACACTTTGCCCGGTGGTGCCCAATGGTCGGGAATGGTCCAACTAAAACCAACCCTCCCATCTTTGACCCAGCACCAAAGTGCAACAACTTCAACCCCAAAAACAATCACAGGAAGGGCCACGTGAAGCTTGTCGCCAAAGAAGATGTTACGAACGTGCTAGAGATAGTGCTCGGTAAGTTTCCTGTCAACAAAATTACTGCCATGTTTTTGTTCGATTCTAGAGCTTCCCATTCGTTCATTTCGGAAAACATTTCTTCGAAACACAACTTTTCAACCGTCCCCTTGGAAAATTCGATCACCATCAAGTTCCCGGGAGTCCAGCAGATTACACAAAAATATTGCAAGCATGTTACCGTTGAGATCGAGGACTTGATGTTTAGGGCAAATCTCATTGTTATCAAAAGCAACAATTTGGATGTTATTCTTAGAATGGATTGGCTAAATACTAACAAAGGATTTATTGAGTGTTTCAACCGGACCGTCACACTGACCCACCATCATGGTAAAAGAGTAAAAGTTACTGCCTTAGAAAGGAGGAAGTCAACCCAAGCACGACTAAATAAGATAGAAGCTATTGAACTAAAGGACGTCCCAGTGGTATGTGAATTTCCGGACGTATTTCCTAACAAACTACCATGTATGCCACCATACTGAAAAATAGAATTAATTATTGAACTTGCACCTAGTACCACCCCAATATACAAGAAACCATACCCATGGCACCTACTGAGTGGTTCGAACTCAAGAAGCAAATAAAAGAGTTGTTGGACAAAGGATACATCAGACCCAACTCTTCGCCGTGGGGAACGCAATATTATTTGCCAAAAAGAGAGATGAGATGCTAAGACTTTGCGTCGATTATCGAGCCCTCAACATGGCCACCATCAAGAACAAGTACACACTACCCATGATAAATGATTTGTTTGATCAGTTAGCACAAGCAAAGGTATTCGCAAAGATCGATTTGCGGTCAGGGTATCATTAGCTCAAGATACGTCCAGAAGACATCCCGAAGACAACATTTATGTCATGATACAGATTGTATGAGTTTAAGATAATGCGCTTCGGACTAACAAATGCACCAGCTTACTTCGTGTATTTGATTAATAAGGTATTCATGAAGTACATGCATAAGTTTGTTGTAGTCTTCATTGACGACATACTTTTCTACTCCAAGAACCTCGAAGAACATGCAGAACACCTAAGACTTGTGTTGGGACAACTTCGTAAACATCAGTTGTATGCCAAATTCAGCAAATGTGAGTTTTGGCTGAAGCAAGTTGAATTTTTGGGACACGTAATGACTGAAGAAGGCATACCCGTGGATCCTGAGAATGTTAAGGCTGTAAGTGAGTGCCTGCAACCATCCAACATGACAGACATGTGAAGTTTCCTCAGAATGGCAGGATACTACCGGAGATTTATTGAAAGTTTTCCACTATTCCAAGCCCATGACCCAGCTCGTCAACGAAGAAAAAGTAGTTTGAATGGACTGAAGCATGTGAGAGTAAATTCCAAGAACTGAAGAAGAGACTGACCTTGGCACCCGTTTTGATTGTTCCGGACTTAAACAAAAAATTTGAGGTATACTGTGACGCCTCAAGGAAAGGCCTCGGATGCGTACTTATGCATGAAGGGAAAGTCGTGGCTTACGCCTCAAAGGCAACTACGGTGGCACGAAGAAAATTACCCCACTCACGATTTGGAATTGGCCGCCATGGTACACGCTCTCAAGGATTGGAGGCACTTTCTTCTTGGAAATTGATGTAAGATATACACAGATCATAAGAGTCTTAAATATATCTTCACGCAGACAGAGCTCAACCTACGACAAAGACATTGGTTGTAGTTAATTAAAGAATATGACATAGGCATCATTACCATCCTGGTAAGGCTAACGTGGTAGACGATGGCCTTAGCCAGAACCCCACCTCAGGCAAAGCCCCTGTACAAAAGCAAAGACCTGAGATTGCCAGAGAGTTTGCTTTGCTAAACCTGCTTCTCGTTATAGAATCCACCATGTAACAACTAGAAGTACAACCCACTCTCGACAAGAATATCAAGAATGTTCAGTGGAGCACCACAGCATTGAAGGCATAAAGAAAAAGGTGAACCCTGGAAAGGCCCCCGAATTTATTATTGATGAACAGGGGATATTATGGTACAACGACCGCCTATGTGTACAAGACCACGAGGACCTCAAAGCTCAAATTTAGGAAGAAGATCACAATGTGCCATACTCAATGCATACCGGAGGTACAAAAATGTTCAAGGATTTACTGTCAAAATACTGGTTGCACGGGATGAAAAGGGATATTGCTTCTTTCATTGCCCGGTGTGATTCATGCCAACGAATCAAGGTAGAAGAGCAGAAGCGAGCAGGACGGTTGCAGCCTATGAAGGTACGCGTGTGGACGTGGAATGAGGTAGGCATGGACTTCATTGTCGGACTACCCCAGTCATGACACGGACATGATGCTATATGGGTTAGCACCGATCGAGTCACAAAGGTGGCTCACTTCATTCCGGTAAAAACTACATACTCCACTTAGAAGCAAGCAAAGTTATACCTCGCATGTATTGTCTGCTTGCATGGGATACCTAAAACTATTGTATCCGATAGAGGCACCCAATTCACCTCAAGGTTTTGGGATTATTTGCAACAAGCATTAGGAACCAAGATAGTGTTCAGCACAACATATCGCCCTCAAACTTCAGGACAGACCGAGCTTGTAAATTAGATTCTCTAAGAAATGCTCAGGGCTTGTGTGCTCACATATGGAAATAGTTGGGAGGATAGTTTTCCTTACGGCGAATTCTCATACAACAACAGTTACCAGGCAAGCTTACAAATGTCACCTTTTGGAGCCTTTGATGGAAGAAGATGTTGTACGCCTCTAAATTGGTCAGAAACCGGAGACAACTGTATCTTCGGCCCGCAACTACTTCAAGAGGCAGAGGATAAGGTAAAACGCATAAGGGACAGACTCAGGACAGCTCAAAGCCGTTAGAAGAGCTATTACGATCAAAAACACCGTGACGTCCTCTTCAACCCAAATGATTATGTATATCTAAAGGTATCACCCATAAGGGGACTACAATGGTTCAAGGTCAAGGGCAAGCTTGTGCCCCGCTTCATCAGACCATTTTGTATAATTGCTCGAAGAGGCCAAGTTGCCCATCAACTTGACCTACCAGCAGAACTGTCAGACATGCATGACGTGTTCGATATATCTCAACTAAGAAAGTGTGTAAGGAACCCCGATCAATAGGTAGCCCATGACAGTATAGAAGTGCAACCAGGCCTATCCTATCAGGAACACCTCGTGAGAATATTAGAGGAGGCAGAAAGAAGGACACGATAGAATGTCACCAAACTATTCACAGTACAGTCGAGCAATCATTCACAGGATGAGGCCACTTGGGAAAGAGAGGATTTCCTGCAGAAGGAACAACCGCAACTTCTTGAGGACTGATTGAAATCTCGGGGACGAGATTTTTCATAAGGGGGTAGGTGCTATAACACCCAAAAATGTTAAATTTGGATTTCTTGATTTTTGAGCTATTTTCAAAATGGATTTTTAAATTTTTCTTTAATAAAAATGCTTTGAAGCTCTTTGACAACCTATTTAAGAAAATTTGTGGAGATTTCTTTTCTCAACCTACCTAGTTTACAAAGTATTCTTTTGGCCTCTTTTCAAAATAAATTGGTTTGGGAGGGTATTTTATTCTTTCGCAAAACATTTGAATTTATTTCTATAGGTTCTATTGTAAATTTTCCGCAAGATTTCTTTTTCCTCCATTCTAATTTTTACCATTTGGCACTTCTCTAACATCTAGGTCTTCATTTTCATGGAATTAATAAAGCTTTAGAAGGGTTAAACCACCTTTCATATTTTATTTCAAATAAAAGAATTTTCTGTAATCAGAATTGACCCAAGCAAATTTACAAAGGAATTCACTGATTCCTTTGAAATTTTGGACCCAAACTCCTGCCCTTAGAAGACCTTAGTATCCTCAACCTATTTCACCAAAAACCATAGAGCCACAAGTTTGAAAATTTCATATTTCATTTGACCAAATTTTGACCCAAAAGACTCTGTTTTCAATAATAACCTGATTACAACAGTTTTAAAAATTCTGAAAATTTGTGGGCAGTCTTTTCACCCAATGTGGGACCACCCCAAAAAAATTCAGCTCAAAATATTTTGTGCACGTGCCAATTTCATTTGATCAAACACCTAGCACGCAATGTTGCCACTATCTATCTCTGCATCTCATTCAGTCAACATTCGGAGTTTAGTTCAATGACAATCACCACAGTATCAACAGAGCTGCTCGATCCTGTGCCCGAGCTTATCCTTGCGCCGTACATCTCCTTGGATGCTTGCTAGCATCGGTGATGAGCTGGCCGAGCCAGGAAAGCTCTGGCAGTAGCAACTGCAGTGGCTCCCGCGGACACAAGTGTCTCCCCTGCTGTAGCTCCGCACTGTCTGGCACCTCCCTTTGCACCTGAAGCCTCCACGTGTCTCCGGACCCAGCACGCGCCGCGGTTGCCGTCGCCACGCCCCGGGCAGCACAGAGCACGAACTATGCTGCCGCCGCTGTCAACCGACCAGCTCCGTCGACCCGAGTCCTTTGTTGATGACCAATCAACCTTAGGCCAAAAATGGATCACCCTCAATGAGTAGGTATGAGATGGGCCACCTAACCACCTGACTAAACCCCTAGATCACCGGAATTCCTCCCTAGAGTTAAGATCCGCGACACCTCTCTTGGGCCTCTATAAATAGAGCCCCCTCCGAGCTGCCGAACCCATCACTCACCTCACCACACTCGACACCCACTCTGAAACGTTTACCAAGTCAGAGGGCGGCCTCTTAGGGGCCTTCTTCCCCAACTCTGGCCGCCCCGATCCGCTTTTGGTTCCGGTTCGATGCGAGCAACATGAGCAGACGTAGGAGCCTCTCAGGTTTTCGATAGCTTCCTGATGACCCCCCTCATCCTGGACTCCCCTTCGATTTGATCGCAAGCGAGACCCTCCGTGAGTTTCGGAGGTGCCCAAAGCTGTCGTCCGCTGTAGCAAGGTCTCCGTCGACGTAGATCCTACCCCTCGACCCAATCCATCTCTCACTGACGCACGGGAACACGATGAGTGCGTAGGTGCCCTCGATTAGCTCTGTCCCTTCATCACTCTCCGCCGGCGATCACCACATTGCCTCGGGCGCCGGTAAGTTCGAACCTGACAGGTTGGGACCCCCTCGTTAGGGTTCTATTCTTTTTGAACTGTTTTCCCCAAAGGCGCCTTCTCCAGGAGCCGTCTTCGAGGTTGGTTAGCGTATTTTCCTTCCAGGTGCTTTGATTATCTCTAGCCCTGGACAGATTCCATTTTATTACACAATAGTCCAAGATTTTGTTTTGATTATAACTAATAAACTATGACAAATTTTGAATTGATTCTTCTTGCAAAATCTTGCTCTCGGGGTCTAGTTTATTTTGAGATTTATATAAAAAAATATTTGGATCTAGTAGCTAGGCCTCACCTCTTACGACGGTATGTGTTATATAACGTAGATTTTGGCGAAGGAAACGCCGACGTTAACTTCACCGAGCTTGATCCCGACTACGTGGAACCAGGCAAGCATGTTTGAACTACTGATGTGTTGTTTGCTCACTCACAAATTTTTTATCTTCATTTGCATTATTCAAGCACATTGCATATCTTATAATAATGTTAATAACATGACTATGGCAAGTGATGGTTGTGAGAGGTCGTGGATAACCTAGTCACGCGGAGCGTGATAGGTTATGGCCTGGTCATGACAAGTGCATAATTGAGATGGGAAGAATGTGATAACTCCAGTATCGACCTAAATCGAGTCTTGTCAGTGTCTTACTTCCATTATCGTGCTACCACAGTTTCCTGAATGAGATTTCGGTATTGTACGTCGTAGGCCTATTATAAGTCACACACCACGTAGAGGGGCCGGGACAAAGGTATCCATGGCCCTGGACTGAATCTAGTCATACGGTCAGGGGCATGGGTGTTTTTGGTATGGGACCGAGATGGAGGGCACTTCCTTGTAGCGCGCGATATAAATTTGATCCCATGCTAGTCGAGGTCGGAGCCTCCCCGTCTTATGGTTTTGCCCTGGCAGCGTAGTCCAGGTGAAGTCGGGTTCGCGGGGGTAAAATGGTTGTGTGCTAGTTTTGAGTGTGTAATTATAAAATACCATATGCGGGATCAGTCATATGGGCTATCGGAACCCTTCAGCTATGGGTTAAGAGTACACCCTCTGCCGAGTGGCCATGTCCACGGTTAAGGACGGTCGTTTCACAAGTCAAGTGTCGGTCTTAGAGTCGGTCCTTGGAGTACAAGATGGTTGAACAATAATGGTTGTGGATATCTAACGGTACTGTGGAAAAAATTATTTTTAACATCTTGGTTCTAAAATTATTCTGAAGGTTGGTTGTACGACCCGGATAATTCTTACTTATTTTCATGCCCTTTTTGTTGTGTCTCTAAGACGCCCGGGTGTGGCTTGTTATTTATTTCCTGCCCTTTCTGCAGTGTCGCTAAGATGCCCGAATGTGGCTTGTTATTTATTTTGTGCCCTTTCTGTGGTGTCCCTAAGATGCCCGATTATGGCTTGTTATTTATTTTATGCCCTTTCTACGGTGTCGCTAAGATGACTGACTGTGGCTTGTTCTTTGTTTTATGCCCTTTCTGTGGTGTCGCTAAGACGCCCGACTGTGGCATGTTATTTATTTTTATGCCCTTTCTGTGGTGTTGCTAAGACGCCCGACTGTGGCTTGTTATGTCTTTTATGCCCTTTATGAGGTGTCGCCTAGAAACCCGACGGTTGTAAATTAGCACTTCTTAACCTTTTGAGGCGTCGCTCCAGACACTCGATCGGTGCATTTGTACTTTTCTGTTGGGATATCTCGAGAGGATTGCCGCCCGATTTATCCACTAACTTAAATTATTTCTAACACATCCATTTGATAAATTATGATCTGAACCATGCATATTAGTAATTGGTTGCATGCATCTCATCTTTTGTGCAAACTGTTTGCGAGTACTTTTCAAAGTACTCACTGGCTTGTTGATGTGGCCAGATACGGATAAAGGAGACCTCATGGATAAAGAGTTCGATAGCGAGTCCGATGTCTAGAGGAGGCCGAGTCATTCTTGCGATCCTGGAGTCTACCAGTGTATTATTTCACCGCTTCCGCCAACACAAACAAAACACCAAGCCTCACTCTGACGCTTGGCACGTAGTAGTACTTGTCATTTCACATTACTCTGATGTGACGTGCCCCTTTTATTAGGAGGAGTAGAGTTATCCCATTACCACTGTAACATATCCGTTTGTGTGAGACTTGGACATGTTTTAGTAAATTGTAGGGCAACCTCTGCTCTACATGTTTAATATTAAGTACTACTGGTTTTCTGTATCAAGATGAGTCTATCAGTGGGTAATATTTTTCTACACTGGTGACATACATGGCTGATTTCCAATAAATTATATTATTTGGAAACCGATCGTGACAACCAAGAATCTTGTCGGAGGTCTCATACGTGTTAACGTGGGCACGAGCCCGAAATCCCAATTTCAGCTCTTGGAACATCTCATGTGTTCTATGACGTTCAAACCGTCTTCGGCGCCTCAATTCTTAGCCATTAAGCATTACGCACTAAACTATCATGTAGTCATGAAAAACTGGTATGTCAGATGTGCCCAACATCCACACACGATGATCAGGGTTTAGCACACCGAGCGGTGCATTAAGGACATAAGCCTTCTGCGCAGCAATGAGGACAATCCTTACTTTATGGACCCAGTTCGCATAATTGCTACTATCATCTTTCAACTAAGTTTTCTCTAGGAACATATCAAAAACAGTAGAGCTGCGGTGCAAGTTACAACATAACTTGCAAAGACGTTTTTGACTATGTTCATGATAATAAGTTTAATTAATGATATTACTTATGAACTCCCACTCAAATTGGCATCCCTCTAGTCATTTGAGTGGTACATGATCCAAATTCACTAACTCAAGTCCGATCGTCACGTGAGTTGAGTTTAGCTTCGACGGTGAACATCTCCATGTTGATCATATCAACTATATGACTCATGCTCGACCTTTCGGTCTCCTGTGTTCTGAGGCCATGTTTGTACATGTTAGGCTCATCATGTTTAACCCGAGTGTTCCGTGTCTGCGACTCTTTTGCACCCGTTGTATGTGGAAGTAAAGTCTATCACATCCGGTCATCATGTGGTGTCTTGAAACAACAAAATGTTGCAATGGTGCACAGTCAGGGAGAACACAATTTTATCTTGAGATTTTAGTGAGGGGTCACATTATAATGTTACCATCGTCCTAAGCAAAATAAGGTGCATAAACGTATTAACATCACATACAAATCATAAGTGACATGATATGGCCATGAATTTGTGTTTCTTGATCTCCATCACCAAAGCACCGACACAATCTCCATCATCACCGGCGCCACACCATGATCTCCATCATTGTGCTGCCATCGAGGTTGTCACGCTAACTATGTTGTTACTACTAAAGCTACTGACTAGCGATAAAGCAAAGCATCTCCAAGCGCAAAAGAATTAAACACAACCCTATGGCTCCTGCCTATTGCCTTAGCATCGACGTGCAAGTCGATATTTAACTACTACAACATGATCATCTCATACATCCAATATATCATATCATGTATTTGGCCATATCACATCACATGCATGCCCTGCAAAAACAAGTTAGACGTCCTCTAGTTTGTTGTTGCAAATTTAATGTGGCTGCTATGGCTATCTAGTATGATCGCATCTTACTTAGGCAAAGACAAAACGGTGATATGCAAATTGCTATTTAACTTTCTCCAAGGACCGCCTCGGTCAAATCCGATTCAACTAAAGTTGAAGAACCAAACACCCGCCAATCATCTTTATGCAAAAGTTGCATGTTAGTCAATGAAATTGGTCTCTCGTAAGCGTGCGAGTAATGTTGGTCCGGGCCGCTTCGATCCAACAATACCACTGAATCAAGAAAATACTAAGGAGGGTAGAAAATTGAACATCAACACCCACAAACTCTTTTGTGTTCGACTCGAGATATAATCTACGCATGAACCTAGCTCCTGATGCCAGTGTTGGGGAACGTCGCATGGGAAACAAAAAATTTCCTACGCACACGCAAAATCTATCATGGTGATGATCATCTACAAGAGGGGAGATCGGATCCACATAGCCTTGTAGATTGCTAAGCAGGAAGCATTAAGAAACACAATTGATGTAGTCGAACATCTTTGCGAGCTGAATCTCAAGCGTCCTACAAACTCCGTCCCGATCTTGTACCAAACGGACGACACCTCCGCGTTCAGCACACGTAAAGCTCGATGATGATCTCCGCCTTCTTGATCCGGCAAGAGAAACGAAGAGGTAGATGAATTCTCTGGCAACACGACGGCATGGCGGTGATGGTGGTGGAGCTACTCCAGCAGGGCTTTGCCGTGTCGTACCAAACTAGCTACGGGGTGTCACGAAGTGGTGGAGGGCGACAGGGCTGCACTATGGCTTGGGGCCCCAAAATCCTCTCTCACCTCCAGTATATATAGGTGGGAGGTAGGGTTGGCGCCCTAGGGAAAAACCCTAGGGTTGGCCGGTGCAAGAGGAGAGAGAGGAGTCCTCCTCCAACACAAGTTGGAAGGAGGAGTCCTCCTTCCCCAATTCGGTTTGGCTGCCTCTCCTTTCCTTTCTCCTTCTTCTGGCCTAAGTGGCCTTCTTGGGCTAGCCACCATCCAACTAAGGGCTGGTGGGACACCCTTGGGCCTCTTTGGTTCTCTCCCGGGTGGGTGGCCCCTCTGGGTGGAACTCCGGAACCCATTCGTTACTCCTGGTATTTTATCGGTAATGCCCGAAAACCTTCTGGTAGCCAAATGGATACTTCCTATATATCAATCTTCGTCTCCGGACCATTCCAGAAACCCTCGTGACGTCCGAGATCTCATCCGGCGCTCGGAACAATATTCGGTTACCAACATCAATAATTCGATTATACCGAAACGTCACGGAATCTTAAGTGTACAGACCCTGCGGGTTCGAGAACTATGTCTACATGACCGAGTCACTCTCCGGTCAATATCCACTAGAGGGACCTAGATACCCATATTGGATCATACATATTCTATGAAGATCTTATCGTTTGAACCTCTATGTCACGGATTTAGTTACTCCCGTATATCATCCCCCTTTGTCCTTCGGTATATTACTTTCCTGAGATTTGATCATCGGTATCTCCGTACCTATTTCAATCTCGTTGCCAGCAAGTCTCTTTAGTCGTTCTGTAATACAAGATCCCGTGGCTAACTCTTTAGTCACATTGCTTGCAAGGCTTGCTTATGATGTTGTATTACCGAGTGGGCCCCGAGATACCTCTCCGTCATACGAAGTGACAAATCCCTGTCTTGATTCACACCAACCCAACAAACACCTTCGGGGATACCTGTAGAGCACTTTTATAGTCACCCAGTTACGTTGCAACATTTGATACACACAAGGTATTCCTCCGGTGTCCGGGAGTTGCATGATCTCATGGTCATAGGAACAGATACATTGACATGCAAAAAATAGTAGCAATAAACTGACATAGTCATATGCTACGTTCATAGTTTGGGTCTTGTCGATCACATCATTATCCTAATGATGTGATCCCGTTATCAAGTGACAACACTTGTCCATGGCTAGGAAACCTCAACCATCGTTGATCAACGAGCTAGTCAACTAGAGGCTCATTAGGGACTTTGTATTGTCTATATATCTACACATGTATTTGTGTTTCCATTCAGCACACTTATAGCATGGATAATAAGAGATTATCATTAACAAGGAAATATAATAATAACCAATTTATTATTGCATCTAGGGAATATTTGTAACACTGGCCTACCGACGTGGCTACAACCGGGGTGTTAGTGACGCCTGTTACGGCCACTCAAGCTCCCCTTGATTCACACTACAATTTGGCACCATCCAAAGCACTAGAAGCCCCCGCGTGTCCATGCCCCACCTCTATGCAGGCTGCAGTTCATCGTTGTGGCCTAAGTGGCACACATCACACTCTGTGCAGTTGTCGTGCCCGTGAGTGCCATTCCGTCAAGGGGCAGCATCACTATGAATTATCACTAGGTTAGTAGCAAAATGGAACCACCTTGAGCCATTGTAGCTGTCCTAGTCATCGTAACCCATGTTGATCACTCTGGCTTGCCGTGATCGGTGTTGGAGTTAACACCGTTTCGGCACTCCCTCGTCGGCATTAAAAGAGAGGACCCCGAGCACGCCTTCAGGCCGGCACCACTCCACACCTCACTAGAGTCGCGCCCAACCCGTCGGAGGAACCAGGGAGAGTCATCTTCCCCATCTTCGTCCGCTTCCCCAAGAAAGGTTCGAACTCTGGGGTGCACTGGCTATCCAACGCTATTCTACCTCTCAACTTCACGATGACTCTCCGATGTCTTAGGCTAAGGGGAGCAAACTAGAACACACGGATGTTTACTATGTTTGGGCCACCTTGCGATGAAAAACTCTACACCTGCTTGTTTTTTGGGATTGCTTGAGGTGGAAGATGAGTACAAAGGTGGGTTCTCATCCTAGCAGAGATAATGGTGGTCGATCACCTTCTAAGGAGGCTCGGCCTCTCTTTTATATTGTCCTCGGTCCTATTCCCCTCTTAAAACATTTGCGAGAAGGGGTACCACAACGGCCATTTTGAAAGGGGACAGGACTACAGTCCACCGTGACAAAGGTAGTATTCGCCTACAAAAGCTTCTCTCCATGACGCGCTGGTGGGTTCAGGGGTGACCTTCATCCTACCGAGCCCCCAGCCTTAGTCCCCTCTGCAACGATCGGGAAAACTTTGGGAGGTTGCTTTGGGGCCCACCTGCTGGCCTCGTTTCCTTAGCATGGAAGCGGAAATCCTCCCTATCCGCGCCAGGTGGCACCTCCCCTGCACCAGCTCTGCAGCCTACATCACCCATGTGGAGGCGCAGGGCCATGGGCCTGGCCATGTCGCCCTCGGCGAGCTTGCCTCGTGAGGACCTCATGGGTGGCCTCGGGATGTGCCCTCATTACGGTCGACCCCTCATGATCCTGGGTGGTGATCCCTTGACGCTTGCCTCGCGAGGCTGGGGCCCTCACGAGGGTCTTCCTTGCCGATCTTGCCGATGGGCCGAACCAGGCTCCCCTAGCTGCGTCGCGCCGGGGCCGCATGCCGAACGGCCTGGGTACCCATGGTTCCAGAGGCCCGAGAGTAGCCCCCGGGCACGCATTGTGCATGGCTTCGCCTAGTGGAAAGGGAAGCAATTCGGTCCCTCGTCGCTTGCGGGCCTGGCTCAACGAGCGACATCCGATGCAGGGAGAAACTCACCCCTTGACACTTCAGGAACAGTCCCGAGTGGGCTGATGCATAGCCCGCGCGTAACAAGTGTTGCTATTGCTCTTGACTGATGCCACCCACTTGCGTCATCCTTCCGGCGTGATGTTGCCCTTGTGCCCATGGCCTGCGCGGAGCAGCCAGTTAGGGGAACGAGGCGACACAAGTCGAAACCGCCCATGGGCCAATCATGGCATGCGATGCATGATGAGGCGCACGTCGCCTCCACTTCCCATGCTGCCTCGGGGTCCGCGAACATGGCTACAAGACGGCCATCCCCGGGGGAAGGAGCTGCCATCGCACTGCTTCTCCCTTCCGCCTTCCTCTACCGCCGCTCCACCATCTCCGCATGAACGTCGCCTCCTTCCGTCTTCGTCCCCTTCCATGGCGGCTAGAAGGGATGCTTCCGGTGACGAAGTGCGTGCGGGGCCTTTGGAGACGCGGATGCCCCCGTTGCGACGGTGCGGGAGGCCCAGGCCACTCTCTAGACCGCCCTAGGGGGTGAGGAGGGAGCTAAGGAGGAGCTGGCGGCGCTCCAAGCCCAGGAAAAAGTGGCTGCCCTCATTGTGGCCGTGCAGGCGGCCAAGGAAGACATGGCACACGCGCGGATGATGGAGGCGCAACACGGCAAGCAGTTCCTGGAGCTCGCCCGCCGCACGAACGACACGCTTCGTCACTTCATCACGGACACCCCGCCACTACCTCGCGCGCATGGCTATGGGGGTTACCTTGACTACTTGCACAAGGTGGAGCAGGTGCTAGAACCTAGCGTCTCCAAGGTGGACGATGACATTAAGTCCAACGCGCGCGACCTCTTGGGTGGCCCGCTAACGTGTGTTTTCTCCAATCTACGCCACCATTATCCCGCTTCTGATCTCCCCCGTGTGATAGATCTGGTGCCCACGGACCTCCAGGACCCCCTTAGGTACGAGGTGCGCGAGCATCTGGAGTCCCTGGTGGAGCTGTTCGTCCAAGCGGCGCCTTCTCAGGGGAGCGGCAGTCCTAGCGCCGGGGCCTCCAGGGCCACGGAGTGGATAGCACCTCCTCCGCCTGACTTTCCTTTTCTTTCCTGTTGTATCCAGAATCACTCGGCCCTCGAAAGGGCATTAGTCGTTATCTAATATACCTTCATTTTGAGCAGTGGTCGATGGTTATCCTTGGCATGTCCTTGTTCCCTTTTCTTGTTTCCTTTGTGTGGTCCTTCGCCGCCCTCATGCGTTTCCTGTGCCCCCGCCGGGGGTAAAGTGGCACAACACTCCTGAGGCCTTCTCCCCCAACGCACGACGTGGCTTCGAGGGGTATCCCCCGAGAACTCCATAGTACTTTCCCCTACTTGGCCAGATTGCTACCTCGCACTTCCTTGGTCATTCGTCCCGCAAAACCCCCAGAGCGGCTTCTCGCCGCGGTCCCGCAGGGGCGGCTCGAAATCGGTTGTTGGTGCAAGCCAAATGAAGTCGATGTATTCACGAGGGCCTTGCCCACATGGCAAGACGACGAGCCAATCCCCAAGTCATGGCGTGCGGAGCGAGGCTGCAACTTGCGCCATTGGGCTTCTCCGGGACTTTGGGCCTAGCGGCATGGCCCACAGGCATGTGCAAGACGTGTTTTATCCAGTGGTGGAAACGGAATGTCGTGACACGTGGTCCTCAGAATCGGTCCTTCTCTACCAAAGAGTCGGGTGCGACACGTGGCATGTTGCGGGCGCTGGACGCTCCCGCTTCGCACATCATCTCTGTACCTATCTGGTACTGACATAAAGCCTGCACGCATCATGGGGACATAATTGCTCCAATTGATCTTCCACCCGTGGGATACGTGTGAGGCGGCATAGAGCAAACGCCCGCTCGAAGGCTCCATATAAGGGCAGGGGGAGGGACCCCATGCACCTACCACCCCACCCTTATTCTTCATCTCCGCTCATAACTATCGTGGTGATGGTGCCAACGAAGAGGCCCTTGGCCGCCGAGAGGGAGATGACAACAAAGAGGGGGAGCAGGTGTGCGACGACCGACAAGGGAAAGGAGCCATCCTCGCGCAACGGTCGCCGTGCTCGAGGGTCCTCCCGGGGGAGGCGGGCACTCCCCACCGACGGCCCGTAGCGGCCTGAGAAAACACGAAAGGGGTTCTGTCCGTGGGCGCGACTAATGGGGCGGCAGCGCATGGGGCCGGCTGGGCGGCTTAGACACCCGGCCTCCCAATTTGTGGAGTCACTTTGTCGACCTGACCTGTGGGTGGAGTACGGGCCCATCACCTGGTTCCAGCTCCGAGACTTTTTCACGGAGGAGATGGAGGAGCATCCGCTCGTCGGCTTGTGGCTGCAGGCACATGACTGCTGCAACGGACCCACCTAGGTGGCGACAGAGTCCAACTCCCTCGAGTTCTTGTTCCTGAGGCATGGGTCGAAGTCGTTCGCCCTTGCCCAAGGCTTGCAGGACGGGCACACCCTCCACTTCAAGTTCAACATGCTGACCACACTCTTAATGAAGGTCTTCGGAAGTGTCGACGCTCGCGTGGACTTCTGCATGGAGGATGGTAGTAGTAGAAGTGGAGGCCCTTCCAGCACCAACGACAACAGGGCTGCTCCTCCTCCAGCGGAAGCAGGGTGATAGCGACTATGATGGCTCCCTCGACACCCTCGTGAACGAGCAGGAGGAATCCGACTAAGCGTGCGTGTGACGCTGACATTGAGGTCCCTGTCAACGGTGCTTCAATGGCATGTCCTTCTTTTTCTTGTACTTATTTCCCTCCCTGTAATACAACATGTTGGCCATGTGGGGCGTGTAACAAGGGTTATGTCCATCACACTTTAAATAAAATGCAATTTTTGATCAAAAGTGAACTTCTCCTCGGCACTTTCTATCAAGCTTGGACCCCCTCCATGATCATCACGATGCTCCGTGGTGCCAAGGCACAGCCCCCAAGCATGAGTAAGGAGGCTCGTGAGGCGGCCCGTCAGGGGTCCGTCTTCCTTGTGCACGTGGATGATGCTGAGGGCTACCTTGCGAAGCCCCCGAGGGGAGTCCCGCTAAGGAGGTGCCTTGCCTTTACGGTGCACGCTCGTCTTCTTGTGTTTGAGCGTCATGCAAGAAGTACAAGCCCCTATGGCCTTGATGAGGTGACGTATGCATGGAGTGTACCCGTGAGACAGAACACAACTCCCTACGTTCCCAGTGTCACCAGGGCAGACCAAGGCCAAGGCACCGTGCCCAGCCCCGCGAGCGTGAGGTCAAGGGCAGGCGGAAAGCGTGCGTTGCAAGGGGCGTTTCATTGCTCTTGTCGTCGTCATCCTCCCCCAGGGCGAGGTATGGGGATTCCGGTGGGTGTGGTTTTGGTAAGAAAAGGAGGAACCAAGGAAACTCCGAAAAACCAGGACCAAAAAATTTATCAAGAACCCGAGGCTAACATGTTCACAGGCCCAAAATGGGTGGTGCGGCTACCGCATCACCACAGATCAGCCTAGGGGGCTCGATCACATGTCGAAGAAAAAGACGAATCAAAACAGCTGTCTTATCTAGCACGGATCAACCTTAGAAAGAAAAATGTCTGCCGTATCCAGCATGGGTCAACCTAAAGAAATAGTGTGATTCCCAAGGAGTCTTCTTTGATCGTCTTCTTCCACTAGCGTGGCGCATAGGGACTTCTACTAGGATGTGGGCGGGGGCCCTCCATAGCGACCATGATGCGGCTCATCGTGGGGTGAAACATAGGAGCTCCACAGGCGTGTAAACCTGAATACTCATTATTACGTGAGAGGGTCACGAGTGGTGATAGTTGGGTGGATACTCCAGGCACAAGGCTGAGGAGTTCCTAACTCGGTCTACGGGTGTGCTCCCAAGGGCCAAGAATGAGTGTCATTCACACTCTGTGTACCCCCAGGAGCATTGTTGCATGCCCCCACAGCCCACACATGAGTGTCGATCAGACCTCGCATAGTCGTGACAGCATGTCGTCAGGAGAGTTGTCGTGTGGAGCCGTGAGGCTTCCAATTAGCTTCAAGTCATTTTCTCTTCATCTTATTCGTGATGGCTTGTCGAGAGGGCGTGATTATAAGAACCTTGGCGAGATGGCTAACACGGGTGGCCAGACTGTGGGCGAGAGCGCAGTCACTTATATTTCTCGGCTCTGTGAGGACAAATCTCGCAGAGACGTTGTGTCTAAGCCCTCACCGTCGATCCTTCCTTGGGGTGGTTGCAGGGATGCATCAACTCCCGGTGGTTTTGGGGATGCAAAGCTTAAAGTTCAAACAAATTACACCATCTCAAGTGAAGGTTAATCGGGTTTGTTACACGTACAGAAAATGCTCACTCATGGCGAGACAAAATACCTGGAACTGTCCAAGTCAAGCAACCCAAAAAGTCAACTGGCGGCCATGCTTGCGTGCGAGCATTAGGACTCTCGACGACAAGCACTGCTGAGTACTACCCCTCCGGAAGGTTAGGACGGCCTGCTCTGGAAGGTTCAACACCTCACGGTGGAGACTCCTAAGGCCCAATGGGCCCGTGGGGTCCAGCACTTCGTGAGGCGTTCCTCACTCCATTCCCTGTTGCTCGCCAGTCTCCTAAACGATTGTCTCCCGTGTCCTTGGCGCCCCCGCCATGCTTGCAGGCCGAGGTGTGCCTCTACATGGGCCAGGTGGGCCCTAGTTGGGAGCTCCCGGGCCCAGCCCGACGAGGGTGTCAGGGACAACCCTCTATGCGGGAGGGAAGTGCACACCAGCTGAAGGTACGAGGCCCGCGGTGCCTACGCCTGCCATGGCCCGTCCTGGCCTCTCGATGCAAAAACAGGCCCGGCGCCGGGCGCAGTCCCACCTTTGGCGGACTCGCCTACCCGATAGTCCTCCATGTTGTGGGTGCGCGCATTGTGGTGAGCGCAGAACACCCTGCCTACTCTTCAGGGCGTGCCAGTGCGGGGGCCCGGCGGTGGCCCACACCCAGTCACCGAAACCCGGAGTTGCAAGACCACGGCGCAAGGCGAACCTCGCCCAGGCCCCTTGAACTGAGATCCAAGCGGGTCGTCGCCTTTTGGTGGAGGCATCTCGCTGGCCGATCCCCCTACTTCTGGCACAGGGGGACGAAGTGGGGCATAGGGAGCTAAGTCCCTCGTCGTAAAGGCGACGAGCGCAGCGCTGTGGTCGGGCCAGGCGTGGTATCCCCCATCCATCGGGTGGTTGTGAAGCATATCACTTGCCATGAGCAGGGCTTCTTGTGCATCTAGTTCTCCCACGTGAACTGTCACGCCCAGGATGCGACCCTATCCTCAATTTGGCACGAAGGCCTCGTCAGGAATAGAAGCGCATCTCGTCGTGTCGCAAGAATGGATATCGTTACAAGTACATGTACTGAAAAGATGAGATTTATATATAGAATTGGCTTACACTCGCCACAAGCTACATCAGAGTCACAGCAGTACAATACATAATCATCAAGAGTAAGAGCAGGGTCCGTCTACGGACGAAAACAAACGAGAAAAGAAGAACGACGTCCATCCTTGCTATCCCAGGCTGCCGGCCTGGAACCCATCCTAGATCGATGAAGAAGAAGGAGAAGAAGCAACTCCAAATGAACAATCAACATGCTCGCGTCAAGTAACCTTTACCTATAACTGCAACTGGTGTTGTAGCAATCTGTGAGCCACACGGGACTCAGCAATCTCATTTCCAAAGGTATCAAGACTAGAAAAGCTTAATGGGTAAGGTATGGTTAAGTGGTGAGCTTGCAGCAGCGGCTAAGCATTTATTTGGTGGCTAAACTTACGAGTATAAGAAGTAAGAGGGGGAAGGTCTACGCATAACGGACGCGAACTACTGTTGATCAAATGAATGATCCTGAACACCTACCTACATCAGACATAACCCCACCGTGTCCTCGGTCGGAGAAAGAACTCACGAAAGAGACAGTCACGGTACGCACACAGTTGGCATATTTTAATTAAGTTAACTTCAAGTTATCTAGAACGAGTGTTAAACAAAGCTTCCACGTTGCCACATAACCGCGGGCACGGCTTTCCGAAAGATTTAACCCTACAGGGGTGCTCCAACTAGTCCATCACAAATTACCACAAGCCACATAGAAATCCTCAATCACGAAGCTCGCGATCTCGTCGGATTCCCTAGTGGAAAACCCCAACTCTGAGATTACCCAAAGCATCACCGGAATCCCGATGCACAAGATATCTCATCAAAGGTAAAACTAATCCAGCAAGGCCGCCCGGCGTGTCGACGATCCCGATAGGAGCCGCGTATCTCGTTCTCAGGACACGACGGATAAGCACAGCGTACGGTGGCCTGATAGAAATCTCCCGAGTTGCCCCGGGTTGGCCCCGGAAACGGCTCTAGTTTTGGAACAACACCAACAGCACTGGCCCCCTGTATTATGTAGAATCACTCCTCGAGTAGCGCTTACTCCCTATGCATTTCAATTTAACATAATTATTATGTTGGGCAAATGTAGTACCAATGTTGGGTCTTGCCAGACCAGCTTTAATCTAAAATGAATTATCAAGGGGGTCCCCATAACAACCCCGATCGTGTTAGGAGCGCTCAATTATGGAACATAATACCGGTAGCCGAAACTAAGGGGGCAAAGGTGCTAGAAAGGCCGAGCCTTCCACCTTTTACCAAGTATATAGGTGCATTAAATTAAATAGCATTAATATGGTAATATAACAAAGAACCCATGTTTTCACATGGAAGCATCTGCACCTGCAACTAGCAACGCTAACACAGGGTTAAGCAAGTGGTAACATAGCCAATCAGTGTTTTGCTAGGTCGAACAGGTTGAAGGTTTCATGGCATTGTTGAGAGGCTGATATTTAACATGTGGTAGGCAACGAGACATAATCGATAGCATCGAAATAACTAGCATGGCAATGATAGTAATGGTATCTGGGGAAGTGGTCATCTTGCTTGAGATCCCGCTTGGAAGAAGAATGCCTCCGTGAAGTAGATGAACCGATGTAGTCGAACGGGTCCTCACAATCCGGCACACTTGCGGAACTCTATCGAGACGAAGCAAACCGGAGACACAAATCAACACACGAATTTCACCACACGATGCACAACACAACTAATGCATGAGCAGCTGAATACATGCAAGTCACGACATGACAATTCACACAATCAAACACTACACATTAAGTGAAATTCAATATGCAACGAGTTGCATATTGACGAAACTCCACGTTTATTTATTTAGTTCTTTCCCGATTAGATACACGGCAATATTAAATGTTGTCAAACATGGCAAGAGGTGAAGCGTAATTAAACTACCTATCTAGGCTTTTTAAATGAGGTCGGAAATGACATATAGCATCTCCGAAACGACCTCACATGTTACTTTACAATTCTGTCCAGATCTGAACTAACACATTTAATTAGTTGTTAAACAGCAACACACATAGGTTCACGTGATTCTACGCGTCATTTCAAGCAATCTACACATGAAGAACATCTCCAACGGAGCTACGGTTCAAAAGTTACAAGCACCGCAAGATATGAAGGCATGTATGCAATATGTGTGCAACGACGGTCACGAGCACTTCAAAACATACAACCAGCAACAGAAAATGAAACTACACGAGATTCTAAGCAAGTTTCATGTAGGACACGATCAAATCGGAGCTATGGTTCAACAACTACGAGCAAAACAAGAAATCACCCCAATCTGCCGAAATCAGCCACATAGCAGTTTCTACACCCGACAACTACGAGCTACACAACCTAAATATAATCAACCAAGGCATGACACGAAACAGGAAAAGAAGCACTACTACAAACAACTAACAACAACTAGCATGGCATCATGGATCACTAGGGAAAGAAGACACAAAATGGCTTCCCACACACTATTTCAGACTTACTGAAAATTACACCTCATGAAAGTGCAGTTTTCGATCTGAAGCCATATTGACAGCAGAAAAATCATAAGCTACAGGTCTCCAAATGGCATGAACATTTACAGCATGCTAGAGAAACACAAGGGGTACAACTAACTCCATTGGACCAACCTCAAAAGAGCTACAGATCAAAAGATACAAGCAAGACAAGACGGCAACAAAATATAACAGATTCCAGACTTAGAAATATTTCAGCTCCTCCAAATCAGCACTATTTCTAGCAACGTGAGAGCAATCAAATCACACCTAAACATGCATTTCTATTGCAACCAAAAATACCAGGGGCTAGAGTAAACACCCAAGAACAACTCCCTAGTTGACAACTTAATCAACCGGAGCACGAAATAAATCCTACGAAAAAGACAAGAGGGCAACATGGCAAAAATATCGCGTGAACTAACTTGCTCTGACGCTAAAACTAATTCCACAAAAAAATCCCATGGATTTTTCTACCACGAAAACATATAAAATATGTGGGGTTGCACAACAATATAATGCCACACGAAAATGCGAGAAAATAACCTATACACGGGAAAATGACCTACCGGCAAACCCTACACGCAACAACACCAATGACCGCTCCAAAATATATGGAAAATAGGTTCCTAAAACATGGGCATTTAACTATGGCATCCGAGAAATCCGGAGTTGCGTGAAAATTGAATACGGGACGTATCCTATTAAAACAACACGTTATCCTAGGCATCCGACACGCTAAACGACGTCAAACAATTATGCAAGTTGGATAATCGGATTTTGCGCGAGAAAACTACAAGAAAAACATATCTAATACGTTCCGAACCGACTTACGGATTAAAAGCTACGGACGATCTAATATACGGATATTTCCTGAAATACAACTAATTCGAAAAAAATGTACTAAACCCTATCGGGCCGCAACCTAAGGCTTATAACAACTAAATCTCGCTACAGGCGAGGAAAAACGGCTCGGGTGGGGGCTCACCTGCGTGGCCGCTTGGGCTGACGGGACTTGCAAGTTGGGCCGGCTACGGGGCCCAATGGCGGGGGTTGGAGGAGCCGAGGCCTGGCTGAAGCTGGAGCAGACCTAGCCGGGGCGCTGGAGAGCGAGGCCCAGGCGGGAGGAGTTGTGCACTCGGGCGGTTCCCAGGTGCAGGGTCAACGCCGGCGCGAGGGCTCGCTGCCTCGCTCCATCACCCAAGGCGAGGAACCGAACTGCACTGGAGCGGTTTCACCTGACGGCTCGGTTCAGATCTGGAGACCCGATCCAGATCGAGGGAAGGCGGCAGCGCTCTCGAGGCGACTGTCGGCAGGGGAAACAGGAAGGACACGGGCGGATCGGGGACGCGACACTCGCGGCTCGACTTTGAGCGGATCTGGCGGCTGGCTCGCAGATCGAGGGAAGGGTGGCGGCTGCTGTTTCTCCGTGCTGGCTCCTAGCGGGGAAAATCAGGTGGGGCTAGGGACTGGATCTGTGCGTGAATGGGAGGAGGAGGAAAACGAGGAAGGAGCCCAGGTGGTGTGCGGCGGCGGCGCTGATGGGAAAACTCTCCTAGAATTTAGGGTTGGATCTATTTTTATAGTCTAGGGTCTATATGAGGTCTAATACAGCCCTCCGATCTAGATCGGACGGTAAAAAAAAAAGGTTAGGAAGACCAATTGACAAACCGATGATGTTTTGGGGTAAAACCGGGTTGATCTGGATCCAACGGTCACGAGCATCCAGTTCGGGTTTCGGGAGGTTTTTGGTCTGGGTTGTGCGCAGAACCGGTGCACTGTGTAGAGGGGCTAGGCGGGGATGAGAGGGAAAACGGGCGACGCGGCAACGTATTTTAAAACACCGACAAACGTCCGACGATAGACCGAATACGGTGCCGCTACGGTCGACCGTTCGGGTACCGGACGAACTCCGATCGCGACGAAATTCGACAGGCGGCCTAGCTATAACTAATCACGATTGCATGCCAAGTTTCACCTCGATCAGAGAAAGTTTTACGCATACTTTAAAAACAGGGATTGACGATGCCGCGGGCCCGTGCGTGTGCGGTCGGGGCTCAGAACGGACAATGACGAGAACCGGCAACTAACAACGGATGCAAGTTTTGAAAACTAGCGGCAACGGAGATGCCGATGCAATGCAGATGATGCGCATGATGCGATGATGATGCGACAAAAGAAAAATAGACACACGAAGAAAGGGGCAAGAAGGGGGAATCTTCTGGAACGTCGGCATCGGGCTGTCACATGAAGGCACGCCGCGGCGGACGCCACGGGGGGGAGGTGGCCGCGCGGCCGCCCTGTCGCACAGGGGGCCACAAAAGTCCATGTTGTCCACGATTTACGACGCTGGCGGTCGTGGCGCTGGCGGGCCAGTAGCGGCCGTCCAAAGTAGAGATCCCGGGTGGGGCGCATAGCGAGCACTAGCCATGGGGTTGGTGAAGCTGGACCAAAACTGGAGCCGAAGAGCGTCAGCACACATCTACGTAGCATGCCGAATGTCGGAATCGGGGCTCCACAGACCCAAGAAATGTTCGAACTCTGGGGTTCGCTCGCTCTCCAACACTGTTCCCCTTCTCAACTTCATGGCAACTCCATGGCGGCTCGGCCTAAAGGAAGCAAACTAGAACACACAGCCATTTACCCAGGTTCGGCCCACCTTGCGGTGTAAAACCCTACTCCTGCTTCTTTTTGGGATTGCTTGAGGTGGAAGACAAGTACAAAGGTGGGTTCTTGTCCTTGCAGAGATGATGGGGGTGGATCCCCTTCTATGGAGGCTCGACCTCTCTTTTATATTGGCCTCACTCCTCTTCCCCTTTGAAAACATTGGCGGGGAGGGTTACCACAGTGGCCATTTTGAATGGGGACATGACTGCAGTCCACCCTCACAAAGGTGGTCTTTGCTTGGAAAATATACTCTCCATGACGCGCTGGTGGGTTCGTGGGTTACCTCGGTCCTGCCAAGCCCCCTTCCTTAGTCCCCTTTGCACCGATTGGGAAACCTTTGGGAGGTTGCCGTAATGCCCAAGATGCGATCCTATCCTTATTTTGGCACAAGGGCCTCGACAGGGATAGAATCTCATCTCGTCGTTTCGCGAGAATGGATATCATTAAAAGTACATGTATAGAAGAGATGAGTATATGGAATTGGATTACATTCACCACAAGCTACATCAAGATCACATCAATACAATAACATATTCAAACACCATGTAGACGAGTAGGGTCCGACCACGAACAAAAACAAATGATAAAAGAATGACGTTCATCCTTGCTATCCCAGGCTGTTAGCCTGGAACCTATCCTAGATCGGTGAAGAAGAGCAAGAAGAAACTCCAAATAGAACAAGAAGAAACTCCAAATAGAACAATCATCACGCTCACTCAAAGTGTTACTTTACCTGTACGTGTAATTGTTGTTGTAGTAATCTATAAGCCATAGGGACTCGACAATCTCATTTCCAAAGATATCAAGAATAGCAGAGCATAATGGGTGAGGTATGGTTAAGTAGTGAGGCTGCAGGAAGCGACTAGGCATTTATTTGAGGTGGCTAACTTACAAGTACAAGAATAAAAGGGGAATGATATGTGCATAACGGACATGACTAATGATGATCAAATAAATGATCCTGAACACCTACTTACTTCAGACATAACCCCACCGTGTCCTCTTCTGGATACAAACTCACGAAAAGACACATGCACTGTTACGCACACAATTGGTAAGTTTTAATTAAGTTTACTTTAAGTTATCTAGAACCGTATGTTAAACAAAGTTTCCAAGTTTTCCACATAACTACGGGCACATCTTTCTGAAAGATTTAACCCTACAGGGGTGCTGTAACTAGTCTATGACAAACTACCAGATGCTCGGAATAACCTCAACCATGGAAAACACCTGATCTCCTTGGGTTCCTAGTGGAAAACCTCAACCTCGAGATAGCCCAAAGTATCCTCGGAATCCCGCGCACATCACGTTAAAGAAAGGTAAAACAAATCCAGCAAGGCCGCCCGATGTGCCGACAATCCAAATAGGATCCGTGTATCTCGTTCTCAGGGCACAACCGGACATGACTAGCTACGAGTTAAATCAATCCATGAGTTCCCTCGTGGTAGTACCAATTATTTATCAGTACTATTATGTTGGGCAAATATAGTACCAATGTTGGGTCGTGCAAGACGAGTTTTATCCCAAAACGAAAGCCAAGGGGGGTCCCCATAGCAACCCCAAGCATGTTATTAGCGCTCATTTATGGAACATGACACCGGTAGCCGAAACTAAAGCGGAAAAAGCAGAACAAAACACCCAGCCAAAAGACCAAGCCTTCCGCCTTTTACCATGTATATAGGTGCATTAAATTATATAGAAATAATATGGTGATATAACAAGGAACCCATGTTTTCACATGGAAGCAAGTTGTCACACCCTGTTTTCACTATCACTTTTTCTATAATTAAAAAATGTGAGTTTATTAAAACTTTTTCAACACTAATGTTGTGTGTGCCATGATTGTCATTGTATGCTTGTATGCTTGATTTGTGATATCAAAAACCATATTTCACCTAAACTATTTATTTTAGAAACCTTTTTCTTATTTCTGGTAAATACAAAACCCTGCTTTGGGTTGCACTGCAAGTCCTTGATGGCAAGAAGTGCTCTCACCCAACGTTGGTGATTTGGTTATAAAACCATTATAGCTCACCAAAACCATAAAATAATTGTTTTATGAATTATTTTCCTATTTTATTTGCATGTCCATTTCTTAGGCTAGAAATGATATACCTATATCAAAAAATACTTTTCTGTGTTAGAAAAATCTGAGAAAATTTGGGGATACTCACAAGGACATATATTTTCCATACATAAGATTTTCAACCCCTATTTATATTATAATTATTTGAGTAAAACCCTAAAAACCTTTTCTGTCTATTTTGACCTTTTAAAATATTTCCAAAGGAAATATTCTCAACAAATTCCTAGAAAATTCCAGTGGTATCCCTAAGCCATATTTGTTGCCCACATAAAGTTTCACCTTGACCCAAGGTGGTTAAGGTTACCAAATAATTGCAAAACCCTGTCTGTCGAGTATGAAGTTAGAGCAACTCTACATAGCAAAGTTTATCCAATGGAGCTGAAACTTTGCACGAGTGCCTAATACCTCAAATGAGGACTCCATGCTAAAAGTGGGATTTGTGGGACTTGATTTGCCCACACTCCCTTTGGAAGGAACAGATCTGCTCATTTAGGGATGTTTTCAGGTTTACAAAGCTAAACTTGTCCAATGCAGCTCAAACTTGGTGAAGCCCCACGTTTGAGCACCAAACCCAATCCTGTTAAGTTGCAAAGCCAGTGGTGGGTGCAACCACCCCAAACCACTGTCTAGCACCTTTTGACATTTGTGTAAAACCCATCCTAACCTTAGCTAAACCCAATCCCTTTCTCCCTAACTCAAAGATTAGGTGGCGGACATCAATGCCTAACTCCAGTCAAGTGGCCCCTCTCTGGTTCAAAGTAGATAAACCAGAATCTCCGATTTAAGCTTCAGTCCAAGGCTGACAACACCTGCTTTCTTGTCTTCCTTTGACCAGCCGAGGCTCCCACGGGACTTCAATGGCTAGGCATCTTCAAGCCAACGCCCATGACATGCTAGACACGTCCAAAGCACCCCAGAGCGCGCCAACATGTGGTGGCATGCCAAAGCTGCGCTCTGGGCGCGCTACAGAGAGCAACCGAGGTGGGGGCGACTCCCTTGGCCAGTTCCAGCCTCCCCGCGGTGTCTCTCCTCTCCCCCGACAGCCTCCCTGCATCAGGCAATCCTCAGGGCCCCTTCTTTCCCGCACTAAGAGCCGGTGCGACGCGTGCCTGCGCGCACCAGAAGCACCAAAGAAGCGCGGCCACTATAGCTCGCCTCTCCTCTCTCCCTCTTTCTCGCAGTGAGTCCTGGAGGTCCAAAACCACGTGCTGAGACCGTGGTTTCGACCCCAGCCACTCTCTGCACCCCTATGCACGCCACGGTGGATCACCGGCATCCTCGAGCCGGCTCACCGTTGCGGGCCTATAAATAGCCCCTCCCCTCGCTCCACAACCCCTCATTCCATCTCACCGAGACCTCAATCACCTCCCTAGCCACCCCATTGAGCAAGCACAACCCCGCTGCTCAAGATCGCCCGAGGCCCCTCCGCCTCGGCGCTCCGATCGATCTCCGGCTACACGTTGGCTCTCGTGTCCCTCTGCCCGAGAGCACTCCCCGTGACCCCAGGAAGCTTCCCCCCCTCTTCCCCGAGCGAATCCGTGCCCGTAGCTGCCACCTCCACCTTCACCTGAAACCCCTCCTGCACGGCTACCTCATCGCCAGTGAACCAGAGCCCCTCTATCGTCGACTCGACCACCAGCAGGTAGGCGACGATGCGCCGGACCCATTCCTGTCGTCGTTAGGGCCCGAGGACGTTGGTAGCCACGCTGGCGTGCTCCTCCTTCTCTCTGGCCAGCGGTAGGAGAAGACCTTGACAGGTGTGCCCCACCTGTCGGTGGCCCATCTCTCTCTCCCTCGCTGCCCGCAGCCACTGACCGCACGGGCCCACACGTCAAGTTCAAACCTGACGGCGCTCGTGCCTGGTCAGGCTGCTTGGCTGGCCAGTGGTCCGGCCTAGTCCCAAGCCAAGCCAGGGCAGGGGCTGTAGCCCTTTTCTTTTTTATTTAAAACTTGATTTTAAATGATTTTTGTAAAAATATTTAACAAGTGAAAAGTTATGATTCTTTCACTCTTATTTTTCTAAAAGTGTGTAGTATTTAACAGAACCATTGGATGAATTTTTGCAACAACTGTTAAATTTATTTTAAAAATATTCTTTCACTAAAACCAGAGAGAAATATTTTTAAGATAACAATATGGATTTACTAGAAATAAACAACATTTTTAAAGTGACTTTGTGATCTGTTTCGGAGTGAGCCACTTATTGACTTTTATTTATTACGACGATAGAAAACCCGTGTGACGAAGGAGTTGGACTTGAACACCTCGAAGACCCCGGATACCTAGCTGACCAAGGCATGCAGCCCTTTGACCATGTATGAGCATATGTTATATTGCGTGCTGAGTAGCACAAATATTTCCGTTGCATGTGATCATAAGCAACGGTAAATCATTGAAGTGATGTTACCGATGGCTCCTCCGGAGCACTTGCATTTTGAGCATGATCCTACCAACTATGAGGGTCACGCTATTATCATGTTGGCAAGTAGAGCTAAGCATAGTAGCGTGAGCATGATGTTGGTATAAATCAAAGGTTTATGAAAACCCCGTCGGGTGCCACTAATGCCCGAGGGTGATGATGAGTTAGGTGGCCACTTTTGGTCAAGTGGTGTACCCAGTATTTTGAGTGTGTATGGTTTCGGAAATGGGAATAGATTTATGATGTGTCGACCGTCCAACTTTACATGTACGACCACGTTACAACTTTATGGGACGGGGCTTTGTTGATTACTCTTGTCGGTGCTAGCAAAGAGCCACATTACAAGTGGCAGGAGTGATGTGTGGTCACTCTCGTGATGGGGTCGTGCCAGGTAGGGCGACTATGCCGTTTTTGCGTGTTCCAGGCACACCGTTGGTCCCCGCATGGATGATACTGTCCAGAGTTGGAGCTTGTAAGACGTACATCATGTGAGTTGGGTACCAATCGAGTGGATCTCCTTGTTTAGTATCGTCAGGGGAAAGGCGTTGATCGGGTACTTACCTCGGGTATGTTATATACCGCGAGTCGTGGATGACACGGAAGTTTCCCGGATCTCGTGGGTCTAGTGTACTACCTCTGCAGAATGTAAAACTATTCGAATAGCCATGTCCACGGTCAAGGACAGTTGGGTGGTGCTGCTTAAACTACGTCCAGTCGTTTCCGCATGAACCAAGTGTTAGTGTTTGGTCAATAGTGTTAACATGAAAGAGTTGATATGACCAAGTTTGGTGACTTGGCATAAAGGGTGAATCCGGAGTATTCAGCCCTTGACAGATATGTTGATATACGTAACTTGTTCTTCAAATCGACATCTAGTTTATGATGCATATCCATGATCAAGTTTATTCACAGATACGGAGCTATCCAACAAATATGCATATTACTTCTTATACTTTCAATTGCATTGTTCATATCATGGGCTGTTTGCAAGTACATTCAAAAGTACTCATTGGATTGCCACTGGTTATATTATTGACCAGACATCGAAGGACCTGAGTTTGGAGAAGTGTACATCTTCGAAGATGGCCGTGCGAACTAGGACGCTGCCCAGTCAGAATGCCTGTTGGTGTAGGCTGATAACATGGGCACCCGCTTAGCCCCAAGATTTCTGCCGCTAGTTGTATTCGTCTGATTTGGCCTTATAAGCCCTACCTTGAGAACTTGACCTCTCGGTCACGTGATGTAATAATTCGGTACTTGGATGTAAGACTCTTATTATTCAGTGTTTGTGTGTTCGGTGAGCATTGATCTCTGGGATCACTGAGCACATTCATTCGGCGATCTCGACTCATAAGTGGGGATCCCCACACAACTGCACCTGCAACTAGCAATGCTATAAGAAGGCTGAGCAAGCGGTAACATAGCCAAACGGTTGTTTTCTGGGTTGTGGAAAGGTTAGGGGCTTTTCATGGCAATGTTGGGAGGCTTATTAAACAGGTGATAGGCAACAAGACAGAGCAAAGAAACGAAACAACTAGCATGGCAATGATAGTAATCGTATCTAGAGAAATGATCATCTTGCCCGTGATCCTGCTTGGAAGAAGAACTAAGCCATGAAGCAGACGAACCAACATAGTAACCTCACATTCCTACACGCTTGCGGAACTCTATCGAGAAGAAGAAATCAGGAAACAAGAATCAACACACGATAAAACCACACATATGCATGACATGATGCACATACATATATGATGCATGTTAATTTAATTATGCATGACACGACAAAGAACACAAATTTATTACGACACATTAAATGAAGCTCAATATGCAACAAGCACAACAATTTATTACTACACATTAAACAAAGCTCAATATGCAACGAGTTGCATATTGAAGAAATTCCATATTAATTATTTAGTTCACTCCTGTTTAGGTACACGACAATATTAAATGTTGTTAAACATGGCATGAGGTAAAGCATAAATAAAGTACACTAGCAAGGCATTTTGAATGAGGTCGGAAACAACTTATAGCATTTCCGAAATGACCCCACATGTTAATTTCGAAATCTGTCCACATCTGAACTAAACATATTTTATCTTTATTAAACGGCGAAATAAAGTGGAGCATGTGATTCTACACGTCATTTTAGTCGATTTACGTATATGGATCATCTCCAACGGAGCTACAGTTTAAAAGATATGACCGAAATAAAATGATATGGCATGAATGCAAAATGTATGCAAATGAAAGCCACAAGCATTCCAAACAATCAAGGCAGCAAGATATTACGAAACTACATGAGATTCTAAGCAAGTTTCATATTGGACACGTTCAAAACGGAGCGACAGTTCAACAATTACAAGCAATACAAGACATAGCTATAATCTCCCAAAACAACAACATGGCATTTTCTACACCAAAAAAAAGCTACACGAGTCTAAAATGCTCAAAGAAGACATGTGGCACTAGTGGTCAAGATGCACAAAAATCCTCTACTACTGGCAGGTTCCATGGAGGCACGGAACACTAGGAAATGGACTCACAAAATGGCAAGTTAACACAGTTTCAGACTTGGTGAAATTATCCGTTTTAACAGTGCGGATTTTAACATGATGGCATAATGGCAGCAGTAAAACTATATGTCACAGGTGATATATTGGCATGAAACTAAACAGCATGCTAGTGGACATTATGCACTACAAATAACTCCATTGCACCAACCACAAAGGGGATGTAAATCATTAGCAAAACTCATGGCAAGACAACAACAAAATATTACGGATTCTAGATTTTGAAATATTTCAGCATCTCAAATCAGCAATAGCAATATAATGTGTTCACATGGTGAAACTACAGCTAGGCATGGCATACATGGCATGAGTACCCCACTAACAGCAAGAAATCATAGCCCTCTACAAACTACACTATTTGGTACAATCAAAAGAGGCATGTGTTGCTTAATACGGACTCCGCAAAATGGAACTTATCGGGAA
The DNA here is from genome assembly GCF_904849725.1 of Hordeum vulgare subsp. vulgare. Classification (NCBI taxonomy): domain Eukaryota; kingdom Viridiplantae; phylum Streptophyta; class Magnoliopsida; order Poales; family Poaceae; genus Hordeum; species Hordeum vulgare. Next base: position 277,491,604 of record NC_058521.1, on the reverse strand, counting down.
CAGATTTTAGTTTTAACGCGATAGCCATTTGAGAGCAACAGATGAGCATGATAATGAATTCCTACATAGCAACTAGAGGCATGGCATCAAAGTAAACATAGAATTGAACATATCCCAAGAAGGAACCATATGCAAAAGTCCTACCGATTATATGTACCCAACCACGAAATATTGAATAACTAATAACAAATTTGCAACTACGATGGGATGTGCTTTTGCAACACACATAACAACACCTAAATGAAATTATATGAGCATACAATTTACACTAACACATAGAGAACGAAGAGTAGATGCAATTTCATTATATAGTACGTTGGCATCGGATGTACGGTTAGCAAGCTACAAGCCACGCAAAATGCAAACATGGTGAAATTCGCACACAGTTTGGAGTTGGAAAAAAATCAGGCCGTGGCTTCTCTCATTGGCATGATAGAGCGGCTGCCGACCGGTGGGGCTCCGGCGAGCGGAGGTGGCCGGAGGGCGACGAGGAAGGGCGGATCCGGGGGCTCCTTCCCGGATCTAGCCGGAGGCGGGGATGGCGACCCACGGCAAGGAGGAGGAGCTCCGACGGCATGGGGCTGCAGGACCAGCGGGCGGTGGCGCTCGGGTGTTGCACTGGCGGCAGCGGAGGTGCGATCACCGGACTCGCGCGATGGAAGGGGAGCAACGACAGGTGGGTAGCGGCGCGGGAAGGTTCGGCGGTGTAGCGCAGGACCGCTAGCGACGGGGCGGAGCAGCAGCTCAGGCCGGAGCCGGGTGAGCAGGCGCTCGCCTCGCACGGTGTGGCATGGGCCAGCGCAGCGGGTCCGGTCCGGCCGGGCGGGCCGCGGCTTGGCCCAGCGGGCCATGGTTGCAGAGGGGCGCTGGAGGGGCACGCGTGGTAGCGCGGGATTGGAGGAGGGCGGCGGCGCGGCAGCTGAGTGTTTGCGGCGGCCGGTCTGGAACTGCCAAGTGGCGCCTCCGGGCTGGGGAGGTGCTGATTCTGAGATGGGCAGTGGCTGGAGGTGGAAGGAGGCTAGGGTCTACGGTTTTTCTCCCCAAATTTGGAAGGGAGGCCTTCCTTTTATAGGCAAGGGGTTAGGGCTGCAATTTTTAAGCTCGATTCGAGCCGTTTGATCATGATCGGTCGGCTCCGATCATGGGGTTAGGTTAGGTGGGCTGTGGGATTTGTAGATTGGTAGTGGGCTGAGATGAGAGAGAGTTTGTTGTCCGTGACACGCATTTTAAAACACCGAAACGTCCGACAAATAAATCAATGATGGTGCCGCTATGGTTGATCGTTCGGGAATCAAACCGACCCTGATTGCGACGAAATTTGACACACGGCCCACCTACACTATATTAAAACCGCACGCCAAGTTTCAACCCAATCCGAGAAAGTTTTAAACACACTTTTTGAAAAATATTTAAATGATGTTGCGGGCGTGTGCATGTGTGGTTGGTCTCGAAATGGTCAAGAACGAAACAAAAAGAACATGCAACTAATAACGGATGCATGTTTTGAAAACTGATGGCAAAGGAGATCCGATGCAACGCAGATGATGCGAATGATGTGATGATGAATGCGACACACAAATAATCACACGACGACAACAGAATAAAAGATGAATCTTGTGGAGCATCGGTTCGAGGCTGTTACAATAGCTTTGGGGCCCTCCAGCTGGCCTCGCTTCCTTAGCATGCAAGCCGAAATGCTCCCTATATGTATCTGCTGGCACCGCCCCCACACCGCACGTGCAGCATGTATCACCCATGTGAAGTTGCATGGCTGTGGGGCTAGGCCACATCACCCTCAGCGAGCTCGCCTGGCGAGGGCCTTAGGTGTGGTGTCAGGACGCGACCCCACTGCGGGCGACCCCTTCTGATCCTCGGCGATGATCCGTTGATGGTTGCCTCGCAAGGCTCGGGCCCTCACGAGGGTCTTCGTTGCCCAGCCTGCCGATGGGCCGAACCAGGCTCGCCCAGCTGTGTCGTGACCGGTGTTGTAGGCCGACGGGCCTCGGTATCCCCGGTCCCAGAGGCACGACAGCCACCCCGATCCGGTTCGGGCTCCGGAAAAATTCCCTTGTGTGAGCTTGCCCATGCAGCCCTAGTTTGGCTACCACGCTCCTTGAGCATCAGCCCCCTAAGCCCAATCTCAATTTGGTATTTGCAAGTTCCTCCATCGAGATCGACCAGTGCCCAAAACTGTCATCCATCATTGTGAGAGTATCCATCGACGTGGTGCTCGCTGACGGCCGCTTCCACCTCCCTCTATTGCGGAAGACTCTGATCACAGTGCCGCTCCATCCCATCCCTCTGATTCGCACCAGCGTGTCGTCGACGACGCCGCGATGCCCTCTACCGTCGGCTAGGAAGTTCAAACCTAACAGTGGTGGTCCACTCTGAGGATTCTTTTATTTTTTTGAATAGTTTTTCCGAGGCGCCTTTCACAAGACTACGCTTTCTATGTTGGCTTGTGCATTTTCGCCGAATCATTTTCTTCTTTTCTAGGCTGCCCCCTCGGAAACTTTTTGATTATCATAGATTAGTCCCTAAACTTGTTTCTTTCATAACTTTTAAAGTAAAATGACTTTAGAGTTCCTTCGTTTTCCAAAAAAATATTATGTTGTCTAGTTATTGATCATATTTATTCCAAAATAATTTTGAGACAACTTTATGCGTGCTCGGTATTTAAGGTAGAACCGACACTTGTGTGTCATAGATACCGAAGGGAGAGACACTGCCGTCAACTTCATCGAGCTAGACTCCGACTTCGTTGACCCACGCAAGCATGTTTGCACGTGTGGTGTGATGTTTGCTCACATGGTTTTTTGATAGCTTTGACGTATAATAATTTTACAACATGGCATGTGCTTATGATTTCATGCACGGTTTTGTTAACAACTTATGAAATTATGAGAGACCGTGGGCACCCTAGTCACGTGGGACATGATATGTTGTGTCCTAGTCGTGCCGGATGCACGACATCATGTGAATCAAAATTAAACCTCCAGTATCGACATAGATCAAGTGTTGGTAGAGTGCCACCGAACTTTTTATTACTGCCACATGTCTTCCCGAAAGGGGGTGCGATTGAGTAGGTCCTAATCCTAACTCCATCTGCACATTAAGTATAGGGGTCAGTTGAGGGTTCCATGGCGCTGGAATAATTCCAGTCATCCGTTCAGGGGGCATGGGTGTTTCCAGTGTGGGACCGAGAGGGGGCCCTTTGTAGCGTTTGGAATAAATTTGATCACATGCTATTTGAGGATGTTGGCCTCCCCATCTTACGGGTTTTCCCCTGTGGCCCGTTAATTATTCTATCATGCCCTTTCCATGGTGTCCATGAGACACCTGACTCTAGCCAGTTACATATTTTATTACGCCCTTTCTGTGGTGTCACTAAGATGCCCGACTGTGGCCAGTTATTTATTTTATTATGCCATTTCCGGGGTGTCTCTGAGACGCCCGACTGTGGCCAGTTATTCATTTTTATGCCCTTTCTAAGGTATCGCATACACGCCCGACTATGGCGTGTTTAATTATTATTAAGCCACGTATGCGGTGTCGCTTAGACGCTCGACTATGGCAGTTTATTTTTATTTGTTAACCTTTTGACGTGTCGCTTCAGACACCCGATTGGTACATTTTACTTTCTGGGATATATCAGGAGGTCTACCGCCCAACTTATCTACCCTGAGTTAACTTACTTCTAAATTATTTACCGTGTTAGTTGTGATAATTAAATTAATATATGCATATGAAATTGTTTGAATACATATTAATATATGTACTACCAGTTGTCCTCGGTGAGATCGTCCTGGTCTATGAGTGTGAATTATTTTCTATGTTGTATGACATTATATTATTTGGAAACCTATCCTCACAATGATTCCCTCTGGTCTCGTGGCCTTAGGGAAAGGAGCAGGGTTGGGCCCCGCGATGGCCGATGCGCCGACGATGAGAGCCCTAATGATGGTGCGGCGTCTCCCCTTGCGACGGACGTACCTCTCCAAGGTACCCCTCAGCCCCGAGGGGGGCAGGGAAGGCCAGGATGATCTCACCGAGGACCTCGTTGAGAACCCCTTTGATTGTAGCGGGGCATCGCACGAAGGTGGCGAAGACGCATCGCCCGCCGTCGAGAATAAGAGGAAGTGGGCCGCCTAGGATGAGTAAGTACGTTAGCCCATCCTCATGTATTTATTGGCGGTCAGTTTACTCAGATCAGCCCTTCTTCACCGCAGGCTCCGTGGCGGCGGCGAGGAGAAGTAGAAGAAGGCTGCAACTAGGCGAAGGTGATGCAAGTCTCGAAGGTGCCCTCATCCCTTGGTCGGGGTTTCAGCGGACGCAGAGGCTGCTTGCACAAGTTGGGCGCCGTGGTCGGGCACACAAGCAACACTGCATCCCCAAGCGTCCCATCCATGCTGTGAGGGGGCTTGAACATCGAAGCCGTGATGGCCCACCCGCCAGCGCCACCGGCCAAGGCCTCGGCGATGATGGCCCGGCCGCCAGCGCCACTAGGCAAGACCACGGCGGTCCAGCCCCCGAGGCCTTGGAGGTTGATGTGACGGACTTTTCAAGCGCGCCTCGGATGCCTGATGCGGGGTAGGACCCAGAGCCCCCTGCACCTCAAGCAGAGGGTATCGGGGCTGCTCTGGTTGTGGTAGGGGGTAGTGCTGGGACGACGGCACCTCCGAAGGCCCTCGGCCTAATGGGCCAGGACATGTTGCTCGAGCGTGGGTGTGACAGCCCGATGCCGACGTTCCAGAAGATTCCCCTTTTCTTTCCGTTTTCGTCGTGTGTCTATTTTCTTTTGTCGCATCATGCACATCATCAGCATTGCATCGGCATCTCTCTTGCCGCTAGTTTTCAAAACTTGCATGCATTGTTAGTTACCGGTTCTCGGCGTTGTCTGTTCTGAGCCTGACCGCACACGCACGTGCCCGCGGCATCGTCAAAACCCTGTTTTAAAAGTGTGTTGAAAACATTCTCTGATCGAGGTGAAACTTGGCATGCGGTCGTGATTAGTTATAGCTAGGCCGCCTGTCGAATTTCGTCGCGATTGGAGTCCGTCTGGTACCCGAACGGTCGACCGTAGCGGCACCGTATTTAGACTACCGTCGAAAGGTTGTCAGTGTTTTTTAAAATATGTTGCCGGGTTCCCGTTTTCCCTCTCATCTCCGCCTAGCCCCTCTGCACAGTGCATCGACCCTACGCGCAGCCCAGTCCTAAAACCTCCCGGAAGCCGAACCCGGCGGTCGTGACCATTGGATCCGGATCAACCCCGTTCTACCGCAAACAGTCATCGGTTTGTCCATTGCACTCCCGAACCTATTTTTCTCAACCGTCCGTTCGAATCGGAGGGTCCAGATCAGCCCTATCCAAACCCACCTAATTATTTAAGCAGGCAAACCCTAGTCCAATCAGTCCCATCTGCCGCCGCCGCACACCACCTGGTCTCCTCCTCCTCGGTTTCCAGATCCAGCCAACCAGCGAGCTCCCTTGTGCCCAAACCAACCCAACGCGCAACCAGCCTTCCGCCTCCCCTTGGTCAACACGGAGCCAGCCAGTGCCACAGCTCCGCATGCTCGTAGTGCCAGCCAGTCTGTGCTTTCCTGCAGCCCCGTGATGCCATGGCCGCCGCCTTCTCCCGAAGCCGTCATCGCCATCCCTTGCTCGCCTTGCCTCTAGGGCACCAGAGTTGCAGCAACAGGGAGCCGTCATGGCCATGGATGCAACTGCCGCTGCTATAGGCCTTGCTCGGGTCGTGCCGACGAGCTCGCCGGAACGGGACCCAGGCCGCCCCTTGCTCCGCCTCTCCATCTCTCTTCCGCCTCCCGTTTCCCTCCCCTGCTCTCTCTGACCATCTTCTCTGAATCTCTATGTATCAGGGACACAACGACATGCCCAACCTCAACCAGCTCCATTGATGTCGCTGGTCGCATCCACCCCCCGTTCTGGCCGGAATGAAACTCCCAGGCCACGCCACGCCCGGACACGGCCTCGCGCCCCTCGCCTGCAGCTGGCCTCCGGCAGCCCTCGTTCGTCTACATCTCCACGCCATGGTTGTTGTCTCTATTTTCCCCACTGTAAGAATCGTATGCGTACTTCGTTTCTTTCCCTAGATCCGTTCTGGACTGTTAGGTTTATTAGGTTGCCACGACATTTCTAGACAAGCAACTCTAGTGGCCGAGGTGGCTAGCGTCTCTCGTTAGCAACCACGTGGTGTGAGGATCGAATCCCACTCACCCCTATTTTTCTGTGTTGTTTTGGTTTGCTTCAAGTTGGTACCCTATGCGCCCTTATATTTGCTAAACCCTTATCTTATCGGAGCTGCTACTTAGCTGGACTGGTTGGTGCCTTTGTCTCCACCAGAGAGGCCCCGGGACCGAATCCCATGGGGGCCTCAATATTTTTGCTGCTGACTTTATTTTTTTCTCTTCACCTTAGCATCACTTGGGCCGATTTCAGCCCTGGACCACTACACAATAGTGCAATTCGGTCCATTGTTCTTTTTTTAACGTCGTGTGATTTTTTTTTCCAATTTCTAGGGCTTTTGCTAATTTCAGGAAAAGCTTTGTTTTTCAAACGAGCGTAGTTTCTAAACCGTGCATCGGATCAGAGTGATTCAAATTTGTCGCTTGTCTAGAATTTCGCATAGGTTAATATTTTCCAACTCTCATGCATAATTAGAAATGTTTACTGTGTTGTTCGCATCGGTTTGTGTGTCAACGTGTTGGAAACGGTTTAGATCATAACTATTTGTCCGTAGCTCCGTTGGAGATGTGCCATGTATGTAAATGGACCAGAACAACGAGTAGAATCATGTGAACCACTTTGTTTTTCCGTATAACAAACCTAAAATTTGATTAGGACAAATCTGGACAGAATTAAGATTTAACACGTGGGGTCATTTCGGAGATGCTATATGTCATTTCCGGTCTCATTTAAAATGCCTAGCTAGGTAGATTAATTTGTGCTTCAGCCTCGTGCTATGTTTAACAACATTTAATATATCCGTGTATCTGAACGGGAGTGAACTAAATAATTAAACGTGGAGCTTCGTCGATATACAACTCGTTGCATATCGAGCTTCACTTAATGTGTAGTGTTTGATTGTTGTGTTTGTCATGCCTTGCATTAGACCGTTCATGCATCATATGTGTCTTGCATCGTGTGGTGTATATCTGTGTTGATGATTGTTTCCGGTTTCCTCCGTCTCGATAGAGTTCCGCAAGCGTGTCAGAAAGTGAGGACCCGTTCGACTACATCGGTTCATCTGCTTCACGGAGTCATTCTTCGTCCAAGCGGGATCTCAGGCAAGATGATCATTTCCCGAGATACCATTACTATCATTGCCATGCTAGTATTACCGTTTCTATCGATTATGTCTCGTTGCCTACCACATGTTAAATATCAGCCTCTCAACAATCCCATGAAAACTTTCAACCTGTTCAACCTAGCAAACCACTGATTGGCTATGTTACTGCTTGCTTAACCCTGTGTTAGCGTTGCTAGTTGCAGGTGCAGTTGCTTCCATGTGAAAACATGGGTTCCTTGTTATATAACCATATTAAATGTTATTTCATTTAATGCACCTATATACTTTGTAAAAGGTGGAAGTCTCGGCCTTTCTAGCTTGGTGTTTTGTTCCACCTTTGCCCCCTTAGTTTCGGCTACCGGTGTTATGTTCCATAATTGAGCGCTCCTAACACGATCGGGGTTGTTATGGGGACCCCCTTGATAATTCGTTTTAGATTAAAACTGGTTTGGCAAGGCCCAACATTGGTACTATTTGCCCAACATAATAATTCTATTAAATTGAAATGCATAGGGAGTTAGCTCTACCCGATGAGTAATTTTACATAAACAGGGGGGGCAGTGCTGATGGTGTTGGTCCCAAAAGGACAGACTGCGGGGCCACCACGGGGCAACTCGAGGTTTGGTACCCGTAGGCTTTTCGATCCGTCGTGTCCTGAGAACGAGATACGCGGCTCCTATCGGGTTCGTCGACACGTCGGGCGACCTTGCTGGATTAGTTTTACCTTTGACGAGATATCTTATGCATCGGGATTCCGGTGATGGTTTGGGTTATCTCAGAGTTGAGGTTTTCCACTAGGGAATCCGACGAGATCGCGAGCTTCGTGATTGAGGATTTCTATGCGGCTTGTGGTAATTTGTGATGGACTAGTTGGAGCACCCCTACAGGGTTAAATCTTTTCGAAAAGCCGTGCCCGCGGTTATGTGCCGCACTGGTTCTAGATAACTTGAAGTTAACTTAATTCAAATATGTTAAGTGTGTGCGTAACCGTGACTGTCTCTTTCGTGAGTTCTTTCTCCGATCGAGGACACGGTGGGGTTATGTCTGACGTAGGTAGGTGTTCAGGATCATTCATTTGATCATCAGTAGTTCACGTCCGTTATGCGTAGCTCTTCCCCCTCTGATTTCTTGTACTCGTAAGTTAGCCACCAAATATATGCTTAGCCACTGCTGCAACCTCACCACTTAACCATGCCTCACCCATTAAGCTTTGCTAGTCTTGATACCTTTGGAGATGAGATTGCTGAGTCCCCTGTGGCTCACAGATTACTACAACACCAGTTGCAGGTACAGGTAAAGGATACTTGACGCGAGCGCGTTGATTGTTCATTTGGAGTTGCTTCTTCTTCTTCTTCTTCATCGATCTAGGATGGGTTCCAGGCCGGCAGCCTTGGATAGCAAGGATGGACGTCATTCTTCTTTTCTCGCTTGTTTTCGTCCATAGTCGGACCCTGCTCTTCTTCATGATGATTATGTATTGTACTAGTGTGACTCTGATCTAGCTTGTGGCGAGTGTAAGCCAACTCTATTTATATATCTCTCCTTTTCAGTACATGTACTTCTAACGATATCCATTCTTGCGACACGACGAGATGCGCTTCTATCCCTGACGAGGCCCCCGTGCCAAATTGAGGATAGGGTCGCATCTTGGGCGTGACAAGTTGGTATCAGAGCAGTACCGACCTAGGAGCCCCCTTGATTGATCGAACTTGGCCGAGTCGAGTCTAGTGAAAAACTGCTTTGAGTCTAGTTATATATCGGAGAGTAGGATTCTTTTTTCTCCTCTTCTATGCTCTGGTGAGGAATCTTGACGTAATAATTTAATTCTACTCCTCTTCTCACTCAAAATTGTTTTAGGATCTCGCGGATATTTTTGGAATCTATATGATGCCGATGTGACGGAGTTCTGCCTTGGTGCCTCCTATCTGCTTTGAGTTCCAGGGGAGTTGAGCTCCAGGGGATTCTTGAGCACATCGTTATCATTCATATTTCTTAGTATCTCAGAACGAAGGATGTTCGTATTTGCTTCAATACTAGTAGTGGCGAGATAACCCCGATGTCCCTAGTACTGGTGCAGATTGTTCAGGAGTACTGCCATACTTAGTATCGTTGTGATCACGAGGGTCTGTAGTAGAGGAAGGTCCAAGATTCTGGTCGTGTGTTGACGGATGTGATACAGGTGACGGGTTAGTATAGGAGTTGTGTGATATTACTCCTTGTATCCGTGTACCAGATTGCATGACCAGAAATTTCGGGAATCCATAGGTGGGAATTCAAGTAGTTGCTTATAGGACTATCTTCCAACAAACGTATGATGTTAGGTTGGGGTTCGACATCTGGTGGATTCCTATCCACGAAAATATTGTACGAAATCTTTCTCATGAGTTTGTTCTGGCTAATTGCAAGCCGCACCCTTTGTGTTGTCGAATGTGGTAATTCGTGTTGCTTCGATGTCAAATGGTGATTTCAGATCTTTCCTAATCGGTGTTCTCATATTTTTATGTGAATGCTAATTCTTTTGCTAAAATCAATTCTCTTGTTATTTCTTATCAACCGGAGTCGTCATGTTAATTCTTTTCCAACCGGTGTGCTTCTCTGCAACTGAATTCAATCTTCTCCAGTTGTTGCAGATCATTCTCTCATTTTATTCTGGAGTTCATCTCATCTGTCCCATGTTGTCTTTGTTTTCTCCCGCCCTCCCACCCTTTTCTTTAGTGATTCAATTTTCATCCAAGAGTTTTCTATTCATTGTGCTTCCGCTGTGTGTTCTTTTCTCTCTTACCGGTGATTCGTTGTGAAGAGTCTCAGGAGCTTCGTGTTCATCTTAATTCAATCTTGTCATCTTTCCCGGTGAATTCAATTTAATTATCCGTGTTCATTGTATCCTATTCATCCTTGTAATTTTTTACCAATGTTGGAAATTCTCAAAAGTCTTCTTATTGTCATTTCTCTCTATTCCATCCGGAGTGCTGAAGTTATCCCAGAGGTTCTTGTTTCCAATCCTTTTAATTATTTCGAGGTGCTCAACCTCACCTAGTTTTCATTTGTACTGGTGCAACATCCCTCTTCTAAGCAATCTTTTCTAACGGTGGTTTCTTCGAGTGGGCCCATAACCCACAGGTTTTTCCCAGGATCTTATATGTCTCTTCTATTTTTCCAGAGACCTCTAAATCTTTTAAACTATGACGTAAGTATGATTTCCATCAGTCATATTACTTCTTCAAGATCTATTTGAATTAATTCTTATATTGGCTCAACATTTCATTCTTCTTTATTCTGGAGTGTCTCATTAATTCTTGGTGGTGTTCTTCTCATCATTCTCTTCTTTCAAGACCGAAGGAGTGTTTCTCTCGAATCTTGGTCCATTTTCTTACAGATTCTTCATTTCAGCTTTGTGGCATTATCTTATTGGTTCCAATCATGAGTAATCTCTTTCGTGCTATCCGGTGCTTTTCTGAGTTGTTTTCTTTCTCGATCCTCTGAAGGCCATCATTTTAGAAGATTCTTCGTTCTCAGCTTTCAGCTTTCATCCTCAAATATTCTCAATTATTGCCTCTTTGTTCGTCTCTCGTTTGTACCGGTGCCTTATTCAAGTTTTCTGTTAGGTGGCTCATGATCTTTTCATTCTCATGTATCTCCATTAATTCTTGGTTTTCCCATTCAATGTGAATTCTTACCAGTGCTTCCTTCAATTATTCTTCAAGTGGTGCTTATCTCTTTGTCTCTTCAAGATTCTTTCAAGAAGAATAAGTTGTATGCTAAATCCATTGCTTGTCGTCAATTTAATTTGAGGAAGGATGAGCATAACATACTACCGCTGAGGACCTAGCAGTAGTACCGCTGCCTGGCGGTAGTACCACTGGATGCAGCGGTAATACCGCTGGGGTCCTGGCGGTAGTACCGCTCCCCCTGGCTGTAGTACCGCTCCCCCTTGAGACAGCCCTAAAATTTTCCTAGCCGGTCGTGTTAGATGGGAATTTGGCGGTAGTACCGCTATCCCTAGCGATAGTACCGCCGGGGTCCTGGCGGTAGTACCGCTACCCCTTGCGGTAGTACCGCTCCGCTACCCCTGGCGGTAGTACCGCTGCAAATGTCACAACGCGGCCTAGGATAAGAGAAGAACTTGGGCAAATGACAAGTAAGTAAAAACGAGATAACACCTAGAAAAATGTACTGACTTGTCATCGTATATCCTTTCTTCTATACAAAAGAAAGGTGGGAGGGGCGGTGGCCGAGGCCACCTATGTTTGAGACAATGGTATGACACCGCGAAGAATTATCCTTGGGTTCATGACCAATGCTCGTCTTTGAAGCACAAGTGCCATTTGACAATGGCTAAAGTGAAAGACTAGATTGATTTATGCATAATGGGGGGAGGGACAGTTCATTGAGAGAACAACACTCCCCCTATGTCCATGCCTACATCTAGACCAAAATGGAATGCGAAGTGAGGTGCAACATGCCTAGTTTCAATCCACATTACTTGAGTCAATGATATTTAGCTCATGCCTTAACTCCCGGAACCTTGCTTCATCTAGAGGCTTAGTGAAAATATCTGCAAGTTGCTCTTCAGTGTGCATGAAGTGAACCTCAATATCACCTAGCTTGATATGTTCACGAATGAAGTGATGACGAATATCAATATGTTTGGTTTTGCTATGTTGCACTGGGTTGAGGGAAATCTTGATAGCGCTTTGATTGTCACATAGAAGAGGCACTTTATCACAAGTGACATCGTAATCCTTTAAAGTTTGCCTCATCCATAGCAATTGTGCACAACAACTTGCAGCTGCCACATACTCAGCTTCGGTGGATGATAAGGAGACGCAATTCTGCTTCTTAGACGACCAACTTACCGATGAGCGACCAAGGACTCCAAACGTTGACTTCCGCTCCACACAATCTCCTGCCCAATCTGAGTCAGAATAGCCAACTAGATTGAAGCTTGCTCCTTTGGGATACCAGAGGCCAAAGTTTGGGGTATGAGCCAAATATCGAAAGATTCGCTTAACGACCATGTAATGGCTTTCTTTTGGTGCAGATTGAAACCGTGCACATATCCCTACACTCAACATAATATCCGGTCTAGATGCACAAAGGTGAAGGAGGGATCCAATCATGGAGCGATATACCTTTTGATCCAATGCTTTACCATTGGGATCACTGTCAAGCTTGCATCTTGTTGGCATGGGGAACTTGACCGGTTTGACATCTTCGAGCTCGAACCGTTTGAGCATGTCTTGAGTGTACTTGGCTTGTTTGATGAATGCCCCTTCTAGACCTTGTGCAATCTCGAACCCGAGGAAGAACTTCAACTCTCCCATCATGGACATCTCAAACTTCTCAGTCATTAGTGCAGCAAATTCTTCATTGAAGGAAATGTTAGGAGAGCCAAAGATAATATCATCAACATATAGTTGGCATATGAATAAATCCCCTTTAACCCTCTTAGTAAAAAAAGTGGGATCTATCTTCCCAATTTCAAACAAACGATCTTGTAACAACCCAGTAAGATACTCATACCACGTGCGTGGGGCTTGTTTAAGGCCATAGAGTGCCTTATTGAGTTTGTACACATGATTGGAGAGCTTGGGATGTTCGAATCCCGGGGGTTGTTTGACATAGACCAACTCATTCAAAGGACCATTAAGAAAGGCACTTTTCACATCCATTTGTTGTAACTTGAAGTTATGATGAGAAGCAAATGCTAGCAACATGCGAATAGATTCTAGACGAGCAACACGGGCAAAGGTTTCACCGTAGTCGATACCCTCGACTTGGGACTAGCCTTAAGCCACCAATCTTGCCTTGTTTCGAATCACAATTCCATTGGCATCTTGCTTGTTCTTGAATATCCATTTGGTCCCGATGACATTATGTTCCTCCGTTGGCCTAGGCACTAAATACCAGACTTGGTTGCGCTCGAAGTTGTTAAGTTCTTCGTGCATGGCCATAAGCCAATCCTCATCATCGAGCGCTTCCTCTACCTGTTGAGGTTCACAATCCGAAACAAACGCGTGATGCTCACAATAATTCCAAATCTGTTGTCTCTCAGCTTGTTCGCAATCTTGGTAAGTACATCCTTTTTATACTGCCAAGTACATCCTTCATAAGATGTGACTTGACTCTCAGCTTGTTCGCAATCTTGGTTGCTCGACGCTCCAAGAGTTCTTCATTAGATAACGGGGGAGCATCAACTTGTTTTCGTTTGCTTGCCCTTGCGTTTTGAGCCGGTGTTGGTGCTCCAGAAGGGAATTGTGAGACAGTCTCCTGATCATCTTGTCCTTCGACTTGAGCAGGTTCACTAGTTTGTTCTTGTATTTGTGGTTGCTCTTGATCTTGATCTTGTGCTTCTTCTTGGTCTGGATCTTGGGGTTGCACTTGACCTTGATCATGAGTCGGTTCGGTGTCTCAGGGTAGTGCTTGAATATCCTGAGACACATCATCATTGTTGGGCAATTTATCTTGAGCTGGAGCTTGTTTATTTTGTTGAGAGTCTTCTCTTTGTTCATTGGAAGCATGTGGGGCTTGTGAAGGTGATGGCTCCACTTGAGTAGAGCATTGTCTTTCTCCTTCGGCCACAAGGGTTCCTCAATGGGGAGTATTTGACCAATCCCCATTCTTCTTATGGCTTGGGGAGGAATTTCATCACCTACATCACAAAGACCACTTTGCTCCACTTGGGAGCCATTATTTTCATCAAACTCTACGTTGCACGTCTCCTCAATTAGTCCGGTGGACTTGTTGAGGACACGGTAAGCATGAGAGTTTGTAGCATAACCAATAAAGATACCCTCATGTGCTCTAGAATCAAATTTAGCTAACCGTGCCCCTTTCTTGAGGATGAAACACTTACAACCGAATACCCAGAAGTACTTGAGATTGGGTTTGTTTCCAGTTAGAATCTCATACAGAGTCTTGTTCAAGCCTTTGCGGATGTAAAGCCGATTGGATGCATGACATGTTGTGTTGATGGCCTCTGCCCAGAAGTTATATGGAGATTTGAATTCTGCCATCATTGTCCTTGCAGCGTGTATCAAGGTCCGGTTCTTCCTTTCTGCCACGCCGTTTTGCTGAGGGGTATATGGTGCAGAATATTGGTGTTTTATTCCCTCATCACCTGGAAACTCATCTAAGGTGTAGTTCTTGAACTCGGTGTCATTGTCACTCCTAATCGTCAAGATCTCTGCTTCATGCTGACGTTGCGCTTCATTAGCAAAGTTGATGACCGTTTGTTGAGTTTCATTCTTCTTTTTAAAGAAATATACCCAGCTATATCTTGAGTAGTCATCAATAATCACTAAGCAATACTTTCTTCCTCCAAGACTATCAAATGATGGAGGACCAAATAGATCCATATGGAGAAGTTCCAATGGCCTTTAGTGTAGATAATAGTTGTTGGACGATGAGCAGTTTCATGAATCTTTCCTTCAATGCAGGCACTGCAAACACAATCTTTAGCAAAGCACACAGTTTTGAGTCCACGAACATGGTCCCCTGTTAGAAGGCTTTGTAAAGATCTCATATTGACATGAGCTAAACGGCGATGCTAAAGCCAGCCCACGTCAACTTTAGCCATTAAACATGTCGCAGCCTTAGTGGGTCGCTTTGAGAAGTTCACCACGTAAAGACCATTTTCGACATGTCCAACATAGGCTACTTTAAGAGTCTTGCTTCTCAGGAGGACCGCAATGTCAATATTAAAGAATGTGGAAAAACCCATAATTGCGAGTTGACGAACCGAAAGTAAATTGTAGGCAAGTGACTCAACAAGCATGACCTTCTCAATAGATAAATCTTGAGAGACGACCACCTTACCAAATCCCAATACCTTTGAAGAGGATGCATCGGCGAATTGGACATGGGTGGGCATAGATGGAGAAGGATGCACATGCACCACTAAGTCCTTGCTTCCGGTCATATGATTTGTTGCTCCACTATCGAGCAACCATGACACCCCACCGGAAGCAAACTCCTGCAATAGATCAAGGCTTGGTTTTAGGTACCCATTTTTTAATGGGTCCTTTCATGTTAGAGATAAGGGTCTTAGGAACCCAGATAGCCCATTCAATATTCTCATCGTAGGAACCAACAAATCTGGCATAAACATGCCCATCACTAGCACAACATAAGTCATAAGAAGAATTGAATTTGTCGGCTGTGTTAGTAGGAATGGTTTTTCCATTCTTGAGGTCTCCATAGTCCACCTTGTTCCTGTTCACCTTCTGAGTCCCCTCACCCTCTTTGACAAAGATGTCCATGAGGGTGGGAGATCGTTTGTTCCTGTTCCTTCTTTTACCTTTTGACTTGGAGGTAAGTCCAAGTCCCTCCTTTCCTACAACACCCTTTTGAGTGCTCAAGAGATCGTTCAGACTCTTCTCACCTTGTATGCATGCCACAAGGCCCTTCTCAAGTTTCTCCTTTAACTTGGCATTTTCCTCCATAAGATGTACATGCTCACAACAGGGGTTAGTTGCACAAGCATTATCAATTAACACAAAGGGAGGGCACCTAGAGATCTCCTTGGTAAGTTTTGCTTGGAGTTGATCATGAGACTCTTTCAGAGAGAAATGATCACCTTTCAAGGCCTTGTGGGCCTTGTCAAGTGTGTCAAACTCCTCTTTGAGACTGTCATGGCCAACCCCAGGAGCATACTATTCAGACTTAAGCATGCGAATAAGAACAACATCATGATCTAGTTTCTTTTGCATTTTAGCGTAGTCATCGTTATATGACTCCTCAAGAGCCAAACGAAGAGTGCGCTCTTCTTCTAGAGCATTAGATAATTCGGCAATTTCATCGGCATAGTCACGATTGTGTCCCTAAAGCTCAGAGATGGTCTCCTCATGAGACTCAATGAGTTCAGTGGCCTCACCCAGTTGTTCCAAGAGAGCAACAAAGTGCTTCTTGGATTCTCCCTTAATAGTGCACAGAAACTTGTCAAGATCAGGCTCATTAAGTTCCCCAACATCACTATCTTCAACACAATTTAACAATGAAGGAGCAGAAGCAATGTTGGTCTTAATTATGGGAGTTACCTGATTGATACCTTTTGCCATGAGGCACTTGGTGATGTGGTTCTAGTTAGGGGCGTTGAAGAGAGACACCTTCTGGGAGAGGTAGTGGCAATAGCAACAGTTGCGTTGCCACTGTATCATCATCATCATCATCATCATCAGGATACTCTTCAAGGGCCACCATCCCATTTGGGTGAGGTTTCTTCACAAAGTTGTTCTTGATTGGAAATGATTTGGTTTTGTCTTTGCGAATGAGCTTGCCTCCGTTGTCTTCCCTTACCTCATAGGGACATTCAGCCACGAAGTGACTCACGTTACCACAGTTATAGCATGTCCTTACTCGTTGTTTGGGTTTGAATCCACTTGAGTTGTTCTTGGTGAAAGTGGGTCTTGAGTTCCTCTTGTTGCCCCAGAATTGCCTTGATGCAAGAGCCATGTGCTCATGATAGGCATACTTTGTGTCCTCAGGGCAGCCCTCCTCTTCCTCATCTTCTTCTTCTTCTTCAAGCATTGCTTTTCCTTTCAACGCATGGTTGGGTGAAGTTGTCTTTGATCGAACACGAGCAAGTGCATTGTCGGCTGTTTCGTTCATGATTGACATTGCAATGAATTCATCCAACACCTCACTGGAAGACAAGGAGTGAAAGTCTGGCCGCTGACGTATGATTGATGACATAGCTTTGTTGAAAGGCATGATGGCTTTAAGGAACTTGCGTTTGACCCACGTGTCATCCACATCCTTGCTCCCATGATCCTTGAGTGCCACAACAATAGCAGTCACCCTCCGATAGAGATCACGAGGTTCCTCGTATTCCTTCATCACAAACTCATCGGCCTTATCAAGTATCACTTCATAGTTTGATCGTTGAATGCTTGAGCTTCCCTTGTACAACACCATAATATGCTCCCAACAATCCTTGGCCAAAGTGACGGGACACAAGTGAGGAAGACCTTCAGGTGGCACTGCAGACTGGAGAATAAACAAAGCAGAGTGATTGTATTGATTGTCTGCATCTTCTCTCGGGGTGATTTTGCTTGGATCATGGGGATAATATCCTTGATCAATGATTCTCCACAAATTTGTTGAGTTGTGATTCAAATGAGACTTAATAGAAAATACCCAGTTAGCAAAGTCACCTTTCACAAGCTTAGGAGGAGGACCAACAGGATTAAGACGTGGTGCGGGAACGGATCCTCCATAGACCATGGGGGGTGGAACTGAGGCATATGTTCCAGTCCCATCCTTTTCGTGAGACGAGGGAGGTTGCATACCTTTAGCCGCTTCCTTAGAGGAGTTGGCCTCCGAATTGGAAACGGTGGGTTTAACCACTATAGCCGGTTCGGGTGAACTTTTAAATCCCTCAATTAACTCTTTAAGCATGGTCTTGACCTCGTTCGTCAAGGACGTCTTGAGAGCGGCCATAGCCGTATTCAAGTCGTCCCTTGTGACCGAAGTCAAGTCCATGGCCTCGGGTTGCCCATGGTTAATTCCCTCTTTGCCTTCCATACTCTTCGGGTGGTTAAACCCTTAATAATGAGACGTGGCTCTGATACCAATTGAAAGGATCGATATGGTTGGCTAGAGGGGGGTGAATAGACAACGACCACTTTTTAAATAATCTTAGCAAGTTAAGGTAAACAACATACGGGTTCACAAATAATACGACAATGAGGTGAACCCTAAAGAAGCTAACAACGAGAGCTATTAAGACAAGTAAGATATAGTCAAAAGCATAAGCAAATACAAAGTAAAGGATAGAGATAACCACAAGTGGAACCGATGGAGACGAGGATGTGTTACCGAAGTTCCTTCCCTTTGACAGGAAGTACGTCTCCGTTGGAGCGGTGTGGAGGCACAATGCTCCCCAAAAAGCCACTAAGGACACCGTATTCTCCTCACGCCCTCAAACGATGCAAGGTACCGTGATTCCACTATAGGTGCCCTTGAAGGCGGCGACCGAACCTTTACAAACAAGGTTGGGGCAAGTCGACAAAAAGCTTGGAGGCTCCCAACTAGACCACGAAGCTTCACCACAATGGAATATGGCTTCGAGGTGACCTCAACCGTCTAGGATGCTCAAACACCCAAGAGTAACAAGATCCGCAAGGGATTGGTGGGGGAATCAACTTTTCTCTTGGTGGAAGTGTGGATCTAGGCCTTCTCAACCAATACCTAAAGAATCAACAAGTTTGATTGGCTAGGGAGAGAGATCGGGCACTTTTGAGCTTAGGGAGCAACAATGGAGCTTGAGAGGGTAAGAGATAAGGTTCCACAGCTAGAAGAACCCTTTATATAGTGGGGGGAAAATCAGACCGTTTTCCCACTCTCTGCCCGAGCTCCAGCGGTACTACCGTTGTCTGTAGCGGTACTACCGCTGGCACTCCAGCGGTACTACCGCTGACTAGGGGCGGTACTACCGCCGCCTAGCGGTACTACCGCTGGATGAAGCGGTACTACCGCTGGAACTCTAGCGGTACTACCGCTGGACCCGTGGTAGTGCAAAAAGAACTACCACCGCCAAGAAAGTCTTCGCAAAAAGGTCCGTCCACGAAGTACCGCTAGGCAGGCGGTACTGAGCTCCTAGAGCGGTACTACCGCTGACCAGGGGCGGTACTACCGCCAGCCAGCGGTACTACCGCTCGCTGCAGCGGTACTACCGCTAGGGTCAGCGCTACTACCGCTAGGTCCAGCGGTACTACCGTTGGGGACCAATTTGCAAGGAGGAAAGAAACACAGTGGCAGGGGCCGCTCCAAAAATGAAGGTAAGGGAGAATATGTGAAGTGTGCGCGTGCAAAGATAGATTCCACCCAAACCTTTCCACTACGGATCCCCTCTTAATAGTACGGATTTCCTATGACTCGAATAAAGAGAATCATAGAGAGCGCCGTGCTTCCGTTCATGAATGAGGAGACGAGTCGTCTTGTGCCGTTGACGTGTGTTATCTGAAACCTTAACACACACGGTTAGTCCTATACGGTACTGTCATCAATCATGAAAATTACTTAGGCATAAACTATGCCCCAAAACCGCCTGTCGAATTTCGTCGCGATCGGAGTCCGTCTGGTACCCGAACGGTCGACCGTAGCGGCACCGTATTCGGACTACCGTCGGAAGGTTGTCGGTGTTTTTAAAATATGTTGCCGGGTGCCCATTTCCCTCTCATCTCCGCCTAGCCCCTCTGCACAGTGCATCGACCCTACGCGCAGCCCAGTCCGAAAACCTCCGAGAACCCGAACCCGGTGGTTGTGACCATTGGATCCGGATCAACCCCGTTTTACCGCAAACATTCATCGGTTTGTCCATTGCACTCCCGAACCTATTTTTCTCAACCGTCCGTTCGAATCCACCCCCGGTTCGATGTTGCGGGGTCGACAGGGGCTAGGAGAGGGCTCCGGCCTCGGCAGTTTCGACCTGCACCCACTACCGTCGGATCCCCTCTGCTTTGGAGAAGATCTCGGCGTTGAGGGCCCCCGAGGCCGATGCATCATCCATCTTCAAGGAAGGGCACCCGGAGCACTACTCCTCGGAGACCAATTCAAGGGAGAAGAAGTGGCGAAGCAATGCCGGGGAAGGGGTAACGCTAAAAAGGCCTCGCATAAGAACGTGAAGGCCGAGATGAGAACCAAAGAACTGGGGTCAAGGTGGAGCGCGTGGATCAGGTAATGCAAAAGCACTGCGCCGAGGAAGCTCAAAAACTGCGGCCGTACGCCAGAAAGAAGAGCGTGGATATGAAGGGGAACTACGAGGGTCCCCATCTCGCCTCGAGGCCATGAACCCAGCCAAATCTTAGTGGCTCCCCACTCATTGGAGCCAGCTGCGAGCACCAGTCGGATCTTCTCCAACCCCTCGAAGTTCACCACCCTTGACCAGCCCAACGCGGGCCGAGGCGTCGTCAAGACGGACAGACCCCGCGAGCCTCCATGTTTTCCCCCTTTCAGAGGCATCGCGAGGAGAATGAGGGAAAAACGACGCGGCACGCGCGGGCTCGGAGGAGGGATCCGGGATCACCCAGGAGGAAGAACCGACGGCGGAATCGACAAGAGACAAAGGCGGCTCGCGGATGCGGGTCAAGTGGTTCAGCGAGCCTTGTTGAGGCTGGTCTGGCGTGAAGAAGACGGGAAGACAAGATTTCAGTTCGCCGTTTATAGGGCTGGCCCGCACGCAATTAGGGCCCGCGGCGCTTCGGGCTGCCCCCAAGGCTTCGCCCAGAAGCCAGCTCAAGCACGCCTTGGGCTTGGGGGCTACTGTCGGCGTTCTGGGACTAGGGGTACCCAGACCTGCCTGCATGCGCCCAAGGCTGGCCCACTTCATCGACCAAAAACCAACCAGGCACGACAGCACTCAGGGCAAGGCCCTCGCAAGGGCCCGAGCCTCGCGAGGAGGTGCAGTACCAAGACCCGTAGGGGGCCTCCTAAGGACCCCTTCGGACCGGCGGAGATTCCAAGGCGAGACCCGGCCTCAGGAGTCAAGGATGACGCGGAGTAATGACACGCGAGCAGCCGACAGCAGGACGGAGCAGTTTCCCCTTTAGTGCAAAGGGGCAAGGACGCACGTGGGTACCGAAGGCATCTTTCAAAGGTTTCCATTCTGGTGCAACACGACCACCGCCACCTGCCAGCAGGACGGACATCATCCCTGGACCCGACCCTGCTGTGCTGACAACTACTTTGCAGGTGAAGACCACCTTTGGACGGGGGGAGCATGTTCCCCTGTTCCCCTTCGAAATTGGCCATTGTGGGATCCCTTCTCGCACAGACGAGAAGGGAAGAGGACCCGAGCCACCTCTATATATAGAGGATAGGTTACTTCGTAGAGGGGGATTCGATCCAGCATCCCCAATCCAATCCATTCATTCGCACAACCACACCGCACGAAGGCCACACAGCCTCCGGAGGATCTCGAACACTGTACTAGCTCATCCACCAACCTCCACGAGAGGCAATCCTCCAAAGCAGGAGTAGGGTATTACGCTTCTCACTGTCTTCCTCACCATCTTGTACACTGTACTAGCTTATCCTGTGTTCTGTGTCTTCCTCGCCATCGAGTGAGTTCTTTGCAATCCCCTATGAGTAGCGACCTAGGTGAGGCAAGCCACGAGAGATCTTCGTACACGCCCCTGGGTTCGAATCTTTAGGGTTCTACGGAGCCCGAAATCCGACAAACCCTGTGTGTATCTCAATCGCCATTAGGTTACCACGGGGTGAGAGGCTACAAAACTAGTGAAGGTCGTGAGTCACGATGCTCAACTAGTGAAGGTCGTGAGTCACGATTCTCAAGACCCCCCCCCATTGACACACAAGGACCTCGTGTTCTGTGATGAGGGCCTTGTACTGTGCGTTAGAAGGGCCAAACCCTGTGCGTATCTCAAGCGCCACTACGTTACCAGGGGTGAGAGGCTACATGGCTAGTGAAGGTCCTAAGTCGCGATGCTCAAGAACGCCCCTTGATGCGCAAGCGGCTATCACATGGACGAATTGTTCAAAGCGTCGTGCACCCACCTGCTTACGCTTGGGTGTCGCACGGGAGACTAGACACCAAGGACCCCAAGAGGTGATGTCCACGGGGCTGAGCCCGCGAGATAGAGCTCGGTCGCTTGGATTTTTCAGCACTGTAGGGACGAAGCTGAGCATAGGCACCGTGTCCTAGCCATGCCCGTGTGAGGTACAATTGGAAGCTGGCGAGCGTGGATCTCAAACGATCCTTCCCAGTGTGATGCATGGGGCTTGCACTTGGGCGTGGGCATAGTCGCGGTTCGACAATAAAACCGCTAGCGCGGAGCATGGGGACTTCCACTTTGGCGTGGGCTTCCACTTGGGAGGCTCCGGGGTGTGTACAACCCCAAACTCATTATTACGTGAGAGTGTCACGGGTAGCGATTACTCTGGTGTCGGATACCCCGGGAAAAAGGCTCATGAGCTCCTAGTCTCAGCCTTCAGGCGGGATGTACATCATTCTTTGGGCTTCAGAGCGCTTACAGAACCTGCGACATGGGGGCGATATGCGTCGGGTGATCACCGCCAGGCCACTGCACAAAGATGTTTTGCACCGAGGACCCGGGAGGTGACGTATAGGGGGGTAAGCCCTTCAAACAAAGCTGAGTGACTCGGAATCTACATGGAATGACCGGGGAAAAACCAACAGACGTCGTGTCAGGTTCCTTCATGGAATGATCAAGCGAAAACCACCCGCCGCATAGCATGCAAGGCAATGAAGCGCCAAACCAGAAGTGATGCATTTCAAATGATCAACAAAAAGTTTGAAGGGAAATAACAGGGTTTACCACAGAACCAAAAAGCGAGAACTTCGAGAGGGCGGGCCCTCACGCGTGAGGATAACGCAGCCTGAAGGGTGCCCTCGGTCTCGAACGAAGCAGAACTTCACCTAGCGATCGTGTTGTTGTTCGAGCTTCAGGTAGCTTGACGAGGCACGTCACGAAGGCCAGATCCTTAGGGGTCGGCTACCTCCCACAACCCTGGGGGCTCATGAGGCTGTGGTGCTACGCGAGGTGCTAGTGCAAGCCGCACCAACCCTTGGAAGCTGGTAGCGGTGTTCTCCAAACCGAAGGGCATGCGAGCATGGTCGGCGGCGGCGCCACGACCTAGCCCCATGCACAAAGGCCAGAAGGAGCTCCGGGAAGCGACCCCATTGAGGCCCACGACGTTGACGCACATGAACACCTCAATGGTACTCCCGGGAGAGACGATGCTCCAGAAGATGCGCTCCGGACGACACCGGCCACAGATGGCGCACGCCTCTTGCAGCTTGACAATCTCTTGGGAAATGAACTCCTGAGCCTCCGGTGCGTGCCGTGGTTCCCCTTGCTCGTAAGGGCGTGCCTTGAGGCGCCCCTCGAGGTGGTGCTCGAGAACCTCTCTCGATATAGCAACCAGGTCACATGCCTTCCGGGTGGAAGCCCCTCAGCCCGACTCTTGGGACGCGCCGGGCTTGCCTTGCTATGCCGTAAGGGGGGAAAGCACCTCCAGGACGCATGGGCTTGCGACCTTGGCCTTGACCATCGGACCATTCGCCTTGGCAGAGTTAGAGGCGGGCAGCGAGCGCTTCTTCTTCGGGGGTGTAACCTTGCGAGGCACACCGCCTCCAGCATCATAGGAGGATTGTGCAGCAGCGGCCCTGTAGGTGCGCTCGAGAGAGGAGACCGCATCCCTCTCGTCGCAGGCGATGGTGTGGTATTGACACTTCAACCCGGCATCTTGAGGACGTTGTAGCCGTGGTGGGTTGCCTCCATGAACTTGGCCATCGCTGGGTAGCCCAGGATTGTGTGGTATGGGAGGATGATGTGCGCCATGTCGAAGTTGATGTGCTTGGTGTGATAGTTGATCGTAGTGCACCTTGAGCATGTCGAAGGTTTCGACACAGAGCATGTTGAGGGCGGCACCTCCATCGATGAGAGTCTTAGTGACTGCCACGTTGTTGATGGTGGGGGTGCACATCATGGGGAGCCTGCCCACAACAGCCGTACACTTGAGGATGTCCCCGGTGTGGAAGGTGATGGCGTACGGGGTCCATTTGAGGGCCTTCACAACCCCAAGCCTGAGGAGGGCGGCGTTCACCTGACAAGAGAGCTGCTTCAACTGGCAGTTCAACAAGAGGTTATAGGCCCCATCGAGGATGCAAGCCACCGCGCGAGGCTCCTAATAGGCCCTAATCTCGTAGTTGTGTTGGCTGTCCTTGTTCCTCCTCAGTGGCGGCGGAGGCAGCAGAGGAAGCATTGCGTTGTGTTGAGGGCGCACCTCATGAGGCTGGTCGCGCCAGCAGTTATCGAGAAGCTTCTTGTACCAACCCCAGAGAGGGTTGCCATTGTGGTTGTCCCATCAACCGACACCACGACGAGCACCATGGTCGTTGTGGGTCTGCTCATGGCAGACTTTTGTGTTGTGGGTGTGCACATCTTGGTAGATGTAGAACGCGAGGTGTTCCTTCTCGGGAATGCTCCGGTCATGGGCGTGCTTCTACTCGAGTTCAGCCGCAAGCACGGCGGGTCCTTTGAGCTTAACCTCCTTGTCCTTGGCTTTGGCGTCCTCGGGGCTGTAGTTAGGGTTGTCGTGGGCGAATAGGCGGCCCTCCTCTGCCAAGTTGCACTTGTCAAACAGGTTGAACAACCCCATCGTCGTGCTCAGGGTGTCATTGATGGCGAGCTTTTCGCAAATCTTGAGGTCCTTGACGCCATTGCTGAACGCCATGATGACTACCTCGTCCATGGCGCGTAGGATCTTGTTGCGCACCTGGTTGAACCGCTGAATGTACTTACAAAGGGTCGCACCAGGGTGCTGCTTCACGTGGCACAGGTCGTTGATGGTGAGGGGACGGTCATGCCTGCCCTTGAAGTTGGCGGGGAACAGCTCGCAGAGGTCCCTCCACGAAGAGAACGATTCATCAGGCAAGTTCAGGAGCCAGGACCATGTGCCATCTTTGAGTGCCATCGGAAGCCAGTTCATCATGACCTTGTCATCGTCTGCTGCCGCTTCGATGCTCAGGGCGTATCATTGGAGGAACTCTACGGGGACGAGGGAGCCGTTGTAGCGCGGGGGCAGGTCTGGCTTGAACTTGGCCGATCAAACCACCCTGCATAGCTCACAGGTGAAGGCACAACAACCCACAATGCTTGAGTGGCCGCCGCGCGCGAGGGTGTCCCAATTCTGGCACCTGGCCATTGCAACATCCTGGATGACCCAGTCTAGGCGCTGAAGCTCCTGCTCCAGGATCGCATGTCCATCTAGTGGAGCCTCGCGTTGGATGATCTGGGAGTTGTCTCCTTCTAGGGCGCGTGATGGTTGTTCATGAGGTGCGATCCCAGACGCGCGTTGTCCCTGGGATCGGCCTGTTTGCCACGCGAGGGAGGAGGAGGCGGCACTCCCTAAGCCTCACCTCCATCATGGGACAGAGCAGGTGAAATGAGCGATACGGCGTCGGGGCCTATCCGGCGGCGGTCGCGGGCTCGGTGATGCGGCCCAACCATGCTTCATAGACGGCGTCCGCGGGACAGTAGCGAAGCACCTCGTGTGCCATGAACAACACCTCTTGCGCTTTGACTTGTTCGAGACTAGTGTGGGAGGAAGAAGTCGTGGTGGTGTGGCCCTCTCTCTGCACGGAAGGGTGCACAGATGAAACTTGTTGCTCGCTGGCTGTGGTATCGACGACCGCGGCCTCGTCCCTGACGGAGTGACGGCGGGCGCGAGGGCCCTCAGGTGCGGTCACCACGACCCATGCAGCTCTACGCACAGTGCGCACACGGTGAGCGTCAGCCATGGGGTCAGTGAAGCCGGGAGAAAAACTAGAGCTAAAGAACGGTTGGGCCCCGTACCCGACGCACCAAATGTTGGAATCGGGGCTCCGGAGACCCAAAAAGGTTCGAAGTCTGGGGCGCGCTCGCTCTCCTACCCTGTTCTTCCTCTCACCTTCACCGCCACTCTCCTATAGCTCAAGCTAAGGAAAGCGAACAACAACAAGCGACTAGTTTACCCATGTTTGGGCCACCTTGCGGTGTAAAACCCTTCTCCTGCCTGTCTGGATTTCTTGAGGTGGAAGACGAGTACAAAGGTCAGTTCTTGCCCTAATGGGGATGATGGATCGAGAGAGCGTCCCTGCAACAGAGTTTGGACCTCTCTTTTATACTGGCCTTGGTCCCCTTCCCTCGAAAACACACTTGGCGGGAAGGGTCGCCACAACTGCCATTTTGCAAGGGGATGGGACTACGACCTGCCCTGACAAAGGTGGTATTTGATGACCCACAAGTGTAGGGGGTCTATCATAGTACTTTTCATAAGTAAGAGTGTCGAACCCAAATAGGAGCAGAAGGAAATGACAAGCGATTTTCAGTAAGGTATTCTCTTTAAGCACTAAAATTATCGATAACAGATAGTTTTGTGATAAGGTAATTCATAACGGGTAGCAAGTAACAAATGTAACAATGGTGCAACAAAGTGGCCCAAACCTTTTTGTAGCAAAGGATAACCTAGACAAACTCTTATATAAAGCAAAGCACTCCCGAGGACACATGGGAATTTCTGTCAAGCGAGTTTTCATCATGCTCATATGATTCGTGTTCGTTACTTTGATAAATTGATATGTGGGTGGACCGGTGCTTGGGTGCTGCCCTTACTTGGACAAACATCCCACTTATGATTAACCTCTGTCGCAAGCATCCGCGACTACGAAAGAAGAATTAAGATAAATGTAACCATAGCATGAAACATATGGATCCAAATCAACCCCTAAGAAAGCCACACATAAACTAAGGTTTAAGCTTGTGTCACTCTAGCAACCCATCATCTACTTATTACTTCCCAATGCCTTCCCCTAGGACCAAATAACGGTGAAGTGTCATGTAGTCGACGTTCACATCACACCACTAGAGGAGAGACAACATACATCTTATCAAAATATTGAGCGAATACCATATTCACATGATTACTTATAACAAGACTTATCCCATGTCCTCAGGAACAAATGTAACTACTCAAAAAGCATATTCATGTTCGTAATGAGAGGAGTATTAATAATCATTAAGTATATGAACATATAATCTTCCACCAAATAAACAAACTAGCATCAACTACAAGGAGTAATCAACACTACTAGTAACCCACACGTACCAATCTAAGGTTTTGAGACAAAGATCGGATACAAGAATGAACTAGGGTTTGGATAGGAGATGGTGCTGATGAAGATGTTGATTGATATTTACCCCCTTTGATGAGAGGATCGTTGGTGATGACGATGGCTTCGATTTCCCCCCCGGAAGGGAAGTTTCCCCGGCGGAATAGCTCCGCCGAAGCTCTAGATTGGTTGTGTCAAAGATCCGCCTTGAGACAGTGACGCTTCGTCCCGAAAGCTCTCTCTTGATTTATTTTCTACGTCAAAACCCTTCATATAGTAGAAGATGGGTACCGAAGGCCTGCCAGGCGGCCACAAGCCTACAGGGCGCAGCCAGGGGGTAGGCTGCGCCCCCTGGCTTGTGACCTCCTGGTGGGTCCTCTCTGGTATTTCGTTCTCCCAATGTTTTTTATATATTCCAAAACAATTCTCCATAACTTTCCAAGACTTTTGGAGCTGCGCATAATAGGTCTATCAGGTTTACTCCTTTTCTGGTCTAGAATTCCAGCTGTCGGCATTCTCCCTCTTCATGTAAACCTTGTAAAATAAGAGAGAAAAGGCATAGGTATTGTACGATACTATGTAATATTATCCCATAATGTAATAAATATCTATATGAAAGCATGATGCAAAATGGACGTATCAACTCCCCCAAGCTAAGACCTCGCTTGTCCTCAAGCAGAAGCCGAGATCGGTAAATATGCCCACATGCTTAGAGATAGAGGTGTCGATAAAATAAAATACAGACATGAAGGCATCGTGGTTATCTTTAGAACATTAACACATATTCACATAGAGTATCTTATACTAGAGTAACTATTCATTCACAAGGCAAAATATGAATGAAGAACTCTATTGAGAACTAACAAACAATGATTTCAGTCATTGAAGCAAGTCCAATTTATCACAACGTAGGAAAGAGTCAATATAATAGCTTGTAAAGCAAATCCACATACTCAATCATTTATGGTGTTTCATATTTGCTAACACTCAAGCGGTACCTATGAGGTCAAAGCTTCAATCGGACGCAGAGAAAGATAGGGGCTTATAATTTTGCCTCCCAACCGTTTACCTCAAGGGTAATTTCAACAATAATAACTCATGATCACCCAAATCCGAGTGGATATATTTGTCTAGATCATTCCCCAACACATGACACTTGCCAAAAGATAAAGGCGAAATAAAGGAAATGGTGAAGATAACCACGACTCTTACATAAAGGTAAGTACTGGAAAGTAAAGCTGACAGATAGTCCCTTCGCAGAGGGAAGCAGAGGTTGTCATGTTCTTTTATAGTTGGATGCGCAATCCCTTAATGCAATCGAACGTCACTTTATATTGCCCCTTTTGATAAAGAACTTTATTATGAAGTCTGTCGCTTTTATTTCTTCTATATCACATGTTCGTATAAAGTTTCTTTTCCTCGCACTAATAAATCACACATATTTAAAGAGAAATTTTTATTGCTTGCACCGACGACAACTTACTTGAAGGATCTTACTGAATCCATAGGTAGGTATGGTGGACTCTCAAGGCAAAACTGGGTTAAATGTGTTTGTATGCACAAGTAGTATCTCTACTTGGTGCGGAAAGTTTTGGCTAATATGGGGTGGAAGCAAGCGACACATGTTCAAGGATCTACAACCATATAACTTCTATTCGGAATTAAGCAAACATAACTCATTATGTTGTCTTCCTTCTCCAATATCAACTTCTTAACCTATAATATTCTAATGAGCGCTCACAATCAGAAAAGATGTCTAAGATAATATATTTATATGTGAAACTCTCTTTCTTTATTACTCCCTTCTAATTGCAACAATGACCAATAGCTTTATTTGTGAACTCCTAACAAATTCCGATCGACATACTTTTGCTTTTATTCCATACTTATTTCTATTTCTGTTTCTCAAGACCATAACAAGCAAGCAAAGCCGTCAACT
Organism: Hordeum vulgare subsp. vulgare; assembly: GCF_904849725.1. NCBI lineage: Eukaryota > Viridiplantae > Streptophyta > Magnoliopsida > Poales > Poaceae > Hordeum > Hordeum vulgare. Next base: position 277,462,723 of record NC_058521.1, on the reverse strand, counting down.
GAAAACTACTCTTTATTATATAACTCTTGGACTTGCTTACATAGGGGGAGCATAAATAAAAACTCAAAGCTAGATTACACTAAAACTTTATTCTAATATATCAAGATATAACCAAAAGGATCGAACGAAGAAAAACGAAGAAAGTAAAAGGTGTGATGGTGATACGATACCGGGGCACCTGCCCCAAGCTTGGCTTAAGTCAAGGGGAGTGCCCATACCCATGTGTTTTGTTGTCTTTCTTCGGAGATGGTGATGTTGGAGTTGTTGGTGAGGTTGAAGGCTTGTCAAGTTTCCTCTTAATCATGAAATTATGTTCCCTAGGATCGTCTACTTCCTTCTCTAGCCTCAATATCTTTTGACATAATTCATACTTTCTCTCCTCAGAAGACGAGAAGGGATAAATAGAACCTTGGTTTTTCTACTTGTATTTGGGAGGCTCGACTTCTTGAACTCCACATGCATATCTTTGGGTCGAGGCAGGGGAATCTCCTCTTCGTCCGAGCTTTCTTCCGCATACTTGTATATCTCCAATTCTTCATCCAAGAACAATCCATAAGGATGTAAATCCCCGTAGAGCTTGGGATTGGAAGATAATGCAATACATAGCTCTCCCCATCGGAATCTTGGGACGACATGTTACTCTAAATCTGCTCCAGAAACAGCTCAAAATGAAAATAGGAGATATGGTCGTGATGCGAGGGACAAAACCTTCAGGAGATTATACAATGATTTTTTGTCGACCAGAAGGAGTATTCCACAAGAAAACGGATTCCGGAGGGTACACGAGGTGGTCAGAATCCTGCAGGGCGCGCCTAGAGGGGTTGGCTGCGCCCCTGGCTTGTCGCCTCCTCGTGCCCTTTTAGGATTGCTTTACATTTTCCTAATTTTTTTAAATATTCCAAAACTAATAAAAATTGCCATTAGGAAAGTTTTGGAGTCAGTTTGCTTACCGTAACACATACCTATTCCTTTTCGGAGTCTAAAACATTCTGATAGGTCTCCCTAATGTACTCCTCCGGAGTTATGCTATTGACAATATTGGTTTCAACAATTATGGGGGTACGTGAGATATAATGTTTGATTCTTTTCCCATTTACCACCTTCAGATTTGTGCCTTCGACATTGTAGATCTTGATGGCACCGGAACAATATACTTCCTCGATAATGTACGACCCTTCCCATTTAGAGAGAAGTTTTCCTGTAAAAACTCTTAAACGGGAGTTGTATAGCAAGACATGATCACCTACATTGAATTCATGATTTTGTATCCTTCTATCATTCCATCTCTTAACCGTTTCTTTAAACAACTTAACATTCTCATAGGCTTGGGTTCTCCATTCATCAAGAGAGCTAATGTCAAATAACCTCTTCTCACCAACAAGCTTGAAATCAGAATTAAGCTCTTTAATTGCCCAATAAGCTTTATGTTGTAGCTCTAGACGTAAATGACATGCTTTACCATAAACCATTTTATACAGAGACATACAGATAGGTTTTTTAAGGGGTTCTATAAGCCCATAATGCATTGTCAAGTTTCTTACACCAATTCTTTCTAGCTCTATTAACAGTCTTTTGCAAGATCAATTTAATTTCTCTATTTCTTAATTCTACTTGACTTCTATACTGAGGACGATAAGGAGATGCAATCATATGGTTAACATCGTACCTAGCAAGAAATTTACGGAAAGCACCATGAATAAAGTGTGAACCACCATCACTCATTGAATATCTAGGGACTCCAAATCTAGGGAAAATAACTTATTTTAGCATTTTAATAGAAGTGTTATGATCAGCACTACTAGTTGGAATAGCTTCTACCCACTTAGTAACATAATCAACATCAACTCGAATATGAGTATACCCATTGGACTTTGGAAAAGGTCCCATATAATCAAAACCCCAAACATCAAATGGTTCAATTATGAGAGAGTAAATCATAGGCATTTCCTGACATCACTAATATTACCAATTCTTTGAAATTCATCACAATACAAGACAAACTTACGAGCATCCTTGAAGAGACTAGGCCAATAAACACCAGATTGTAATACATTGTGTGCAGTTCTATATCTAGCGTGATGTCCTCCGTAGGCCTCGGAGTGAGACTTGTGTAGGATCTATCACTGTTCATGCTTAGGTACATAAAGTCTAATAATACCATCTACTCCATTATAAAGGCATGGATCATTCCAAAAGTAATTTCTTCAATCAGAGAAGAACTTTTTGTTTTGTTGGTATGTGAAACTAGGCAGTATAATTTAGCAACAATGTAGTTAGCATAATCAGCATACCAAGGAGCACTGCGTGAAGCATTTATGATAGCTAATTGTTCATTAGGGAAGATATCATCAATAGGTATGGGGTCATCAAGAACATTCTCTAATCTAGACAAGTTATCTGCTACCAGGTTATCAGCAACTTTTCTATGAATAATATGCAGATCAAATTCTTGTAGAAGAAGAACCCATCTAATAAGTCTAGGTTTAGCATCTTTCTTTCCCATAAGGTATTTAATAGCAGCATGATCAGTGCGAATAGTTACTTTGGAATCAACAATATAAGGTCTAAACTTATCACAAGCAAACACAATTGCTAAAAATTCCGTTTCAGTGGTAGTGTAGTTTCTTTGAGCAGTGTCTAGAGTTTTACTAGCATAATTGATAACATTTAATTTCTTATCAACTCTTTGTCCTAGAACAGCACCAACAGCATAATCACTAGCATCACACACAATTTCAAAGGGTAGGGTCCAATCAGGTGGTTGAACAACACGTGCAGTGATCAAGGCTCTCTTAAGAATTTGAAATGCTTCTACACAATCATCATCAAAAACGAATGGAACATCCTTTTGGAAAATATTAGTGAGAGGTTTAGAAATCTTAGAGAATTCTTTAATAAATCTCCTATAGAAACCAGCATGACCAAGGAAACTTCTCATACCTTCGATATCTGTTGGACACGACATTTTTTATAGCACCATCTTTAGCTTTATCAACTTCAATACCTCTTTCGGAGATGTTGTCTCCCAAGACAATGCTTTCATTAACCATAAAGTGGCACTTATCCAATTCAAGACAAGATTAGTTTCTGCACATCTCTACAAAACTCTATCAGGGTTGCTCCAGCAATCATCAAAAGAACTTCCGTAAACAGAAAAATCATCCATGAAAACATCAACAATCTTTTCAAAAAAGTCGGAGAATATAGCCATCATACATCTTTGAAAGGTAGGAGTTGTATTGCATAGACCAAAAGGCATACGTCTATAAGCAAAGATACCGAAAGGGCAAGTAAAAGTGGTCTTATCTTGATCCTCGTTTGACACAGGTATTTGAGACAAACCAGAATAACCGTCTAGGATGCAAAAATGTCTATGTTTGGATAGTCTTTCTAGCATTTGATCAATAAAAGGTAAAGGGTAATGGTCTTTCCTACTAGCTTTATTTAATTTCCTAAAATCAATTACCATTCTATATCCTATGACAATTCTTTGCGGGGTCTATTCATTTTTATCATTAAGAACAACGGTAATACCTCCCTTTTTAGGGACGCAATGAACGGGACTAACCCATCTACTATCAGCAATAGGATAACTTATACCTGCCTCCATAAGCTTTAATATTTCATTTCTTACCACTCCCTTCATTTTAGGATTTAACCGTCGTTGGTGATCAACAACTGGTTTAGCATGAGGCTCCATATTGATTTTGTGCTCACACAGAGTGGGACTAATGCCCTTAAGATCATCAAGAGTATATCCAATAGCAGCATAGTGCTTCCTCAATGTTTTCAATAATCGCTTTTCTTCATGCTCCGAAAGGTTAGCACTAATAATAACATGATATATCTCATTTTCATCTGGATAAGCGTACTTCAGAGTATTAGATAATTGTTTAAGCTCAAACACGGGATCACCCTTGGGTGGAGGAGCATCTCCAAGTATTTCAACAGGCAGGTTGTGTTTCAAAATAGGTTGTTGATCAAACAAAATCTTATCTATTTCATTCCTCTCATTCATATGCATATGAGTTTCATGGTCTAGCTAATATTGTTCTAAGGGATCGGTAGGAGGCACAACAATAGAAGCGAGACCAATAATTTCACCTTTACTAGGCAATACTTTGTCATGGGGTTGTCTACCAAATTTAGAGAAATTGAACTCATGAGATGCATCCCCAATACTTACAGTAACTGTTTCTTTTTCACAATCAATCATAGCGTTAACAGTATTCAAGAAGGGTCTACCGAATATAGTAGGACAAAAATCATCTTGTGGGGAACCAAGAACAAGAAAATCAATAGGATACTTTATTTTCCAACACAATACTTCAACATCTCTAACAATCCCAATTGGTGCAATAGTAGCTCTATTAGCAAGCTTGATGGTCACATCAATTTCTTGTAATTCAGCAAGTGCAATATCTTTCATAATTTCTTGGTATAAGGTAAAGGGAATTGCACGCACACTAGCACCCACATCATATAAACCATGATAACAATGATCTCCTATTTTAACAGAAACAACAGGCACGCCAACAATAGGTCTATGTTTACCTTTAGTATCAGGTCTAGAAGTTCTAGCAGCTTCATCACGGAAATGAATGACATGCCCATCAATATTATCAACCAAGATGATATTTAAATGTCACTACCACTTTTTATGTAATTCAAAAATCTGAGTTTATTAAAACTTTTTCAAAACTAATGTTGTGAGTGCCATGATTGTCATTGTATGCATGTGTGCTGGATCATGTGATACTAAAAACCACATTCCTCATTACTTAATTATTTTCAAAACCCTTTTCATTGTTTCTCGTTAAAGCAAAACCCTTCTTTGGGTTGCACTACAAGTCCTTGATGGCAAGGAGTGTTCTTACCCAAAGTTGGTGATCTGGTTCTAGCAACATTTTAGACCAACAAACCATATAATAATTATTTTATGAATTATTTTTCTAATTTAATTGCATGTCCATTTGTGAGGCCAGAAATGGTATTCCTATATGGAAAAATACCTTTCTGCCTTGGAAAAATCTGAGAAAATTTGGAGATGATGAGAAGGACATGTATTTTCCATACATAAGATTTTCAACCCTATTTATATTATTATTATTTGAGTAAAACCCTGACAACCCTTTCCGTCTGTTTTGACCTTTTGAAATATTTCCAAAGGAAATATTCTCAATAAATTCCTAGAAAATTCAAGTGGTATCCCTAAGCCATATTTGGTGCCCACAGAAAAATTCACCTTGATCCAAAATGATTAAGGGCACCAAATATTTGCAAAACCCCTTCTGTCCAGATTGAAGTTAGAGCAACTTTACGTAGCAAAGTTTGTCCAATGGACTTGAAACTTTGCAGGAGTGCCCAATACCTCAAATGAGGGCTCCATGCAAAAAAATGGGATTTGTGGGACTAATCTGCCCAAACTCTCTTTGGAAGGAACAAATCTAGTCATCTCATGATGTTTTCAAGTTTACAAAGCTAAGCTTGTCCAATGGAGCTCAAACTTGGTGAAGCCCCTTGTTTTAGCACCTAACGGAATCCTGTTAAGTTGAAGAGCCAGTGGTGGGGTGCAACCACCCCAAACCACTTTCGAGCACCTTCACACAGATGGGTAAAACCCCTCCTAACCTTAGCTAAACCCCAACCCTTTGACCCAAACTCTCAGATTAGGTGGCTAGCATCAATGCCAAGCCCAGTCAACTGGCCCCTCTCTTTGGTCAAAGTAGAAATGCCAAAAACCCTAATCTAAGCTTCAGCTCAAGGCTGACAGCACCTGTTTTCCTTGTCCCCCTTGACCAGCCGAAGCTCCCACGAGTCTCCAACGGCTAGGCATTGTTGGAATTATGCCCTAGAGGCAATAATAAATGTATAGTTATTATTATAATTCCTGTATCAAGATAATAGTTTATTATCCATGCTATAATTGTATTGAATGAAGACTCATTTACATGTGTGGATACATAGACAAAACACCATCCCTAGCATGCCTCTAGTTGGCTAGCCAGTTGATCGATGATAGTAAGTGTGTTCTGATTATGAACAACGTGTTGTTGCTTGATAACTAGATCACGTCATTGGGAGAATCACGTGATGGACTAGACCCAAACTAATAGACGTAGCATGTTGATCGTGTCATTTTGTTGCTACTGTTTTCTGTGTGTCAAGTATTTATTCCTATGACCATGAGATCATATAACTCACTGACACCGGAGGAATGCTTTGTGTGTATCAAACGTCGCAACGTAACTGGGTGCCTATAAAGATGCTCTACAGGTATCTCCGAAGGTGTTAGTTGAGTTAGTATGGATCAAGACTGGGATTTGTCACTCCGTGTGACGGAGAGGTATCTCGGGGCCCACTCGGTAATACAACATCACACACAAGCCTTGCAAGCAATGTAACTTAGTGTAAGTTGCGGGATCTTGTATTACGGAACGAGTAAAGAGACTTGCCGGTAAACGAGATTGAAATAGGTATGCGGATACTGACGATCGAATCTCGGGCAAGTAACATACCGAAGGACAAAGGGAATGACATACGGGATTATACGAATCCTTGGCACTGAGGTTCAAACGATAAGATCTTCGTAGAATATGTAGGATCCAATATGGGCATCCAGGTCCCGCTATTGGATATTGACCGAGGAGTCTCTCGGGTCATGTCTACATAGTTCTCGAACCCGCAGGGTCTGCACACTTAAGGTTCGACGTTGTTTTATGCGTATTTGAGTTATATGGTTGGTTACCGAATGTTGTTTGGAGTCCCGGATGAGATCACGGACGTCACGAGGGTTTCCGGAATGGTCCGGAAACGAAGATTGATATATAGGATGACCTCATTTGATTACCGGAAGGTTTTCGGAGTTACCGGGAATGTACCGGGAATGACGAATGGGTTCCGGGAGTTCACCGGAGGGGGGCAACCCACTCCGGGGAAGCCCATAGGCTTTTGGGGGACACACCAGCCCTTAGTGGGCTGGTGGGACAGCCCCAAGGGAGCCTATGCGCCAAGATAAGAAAATCAAAGGAAAAGAAAAAAAAAGAGGGAAGAAGTGGGAAGGGAGGGGGACTCCTCCCACCAAACCAAGTCCAACTCGGTTTGGGGGGGGGGAGTCCTCCCCCCTTGGCTCGGCTGACCCCTTGGGAGTCCCTTGGACCCCAAGGCAAGGTCCCCCTCCCTCCTCCTATATATATGGGGCTTTTAGGGCAGATTTGAGACGACTTTCTCACGGCTGCCCGACCACATACCTCCATAGTTTTTCCTCTAGATCGTGTTTCTGCGGAGCTCGGGCGGAGCCCTGCTGAGACAAGATCATCACCAACCTCCGGAGCGCCGTCACGCTGCCGGAGAACTCTTCTACCTCTCTGTCTCTCTTGCTGGATCAAGAAGGCCGAGATCATCGTCGAGCTGTACGTGTGCTGAACGCGGAGGTGCCGTCCGTTCGGTACTAGATCGTGGGACTGATCGCGGGATTGTTCGCGGGGCGGATCGAGGGACGTGAGGACGTTCCACTACATCAACCGCGTTCTCTAACGCTTCTGCTGTACGATCTACAAGGGTACGTAGATCACTCATCCCCTCTCGTAGATGGACATCACCATGATAGGTCTTCGTGCGCGTAGGAAAATTTTTGTTTCCCATGCGACGTTCCCCAACAGTGGCATCATGAGCTAGGTTCATGCGTAGATGTCTTCTCGAGTAGAACACAAAAGGTTTTGTGGGCGGTGATGTGCGTTTTGCTGCCCTCCTTAGTCTTTTCTTGATTCCGTGGTATTGTTGGATTGAAGCGGCTTGGACCGACATTACTCGTACGCTTACGAGAGACTGGTTTCATCGTTATGAGTAACCCCCTTTGCTCAAAGATGACTGGCAAGTGACGGTTTCTCCAACTTTAGTTGAAACGGATTTGACCGAGGAGGTCCTTGGATGAGGTTAAATAGCAACTCATATATCTCCGTTGTGGTGTTTGCGTAAGTAAGATGCGATCCTACTAGATACCCTTGGTCACCACGTAAAACATGCAACAACAAAATTAGAGGACGTCTAACTTGTTTTTGCAGGGTATGATTGTGATGTGATATGGCCAATGATGTGATGTGATATATTGGATGTATGAGATGATCATGTTGTAATAGAAATATCAACTTGCATGTCGATGGTACGGCAACCGGCAGGAGCCATAGGGTTGTCTTTATACTAACATATTTGTGCTTGCAGATGCGTTTACTATTTTGCTAGGATGTAGCTTTAGTAGTAATAGCATAAGTAGCACGACAACCCTGATGGCAACACGTTCATGGATGATCATGGTGTGGCGCCGGTGACAAGAAGATCGTGCCGGTGCTTGGTGATGGAGATCAAGAAGCACGTGATGATGGCCATATCATGTCACTTATGAATTGCATGTGATGTTAATCCTTTTATGCACCTTATTTTGCTTAGAACGACGGTAGCATTATGAGGTGATCTCTCACTAAAATTTCAAGACGAAATTTTGTTCTCCCCGACTGTGCACCGTTGCTACAGTTCGTCGTTTCGAGACACCACGTGATGATCGGGTGTGATAGACTCAACGGTCACATACAACGGGTGCAAAACAGTTGCGCACGCGGAACACTCGGGTTAAGCTTGACGAGCCTAGCATGTGCAGACATGGCCTCGGAACACATGAGACCGAAAGGTCGATCATGAATCATATAGTTGATATGATTAGCATAGGGATGCTTACCACTGAAACTACTCTCGACTCACGTGATGATCGGACTTGGGATAGTGTAAGTCGATCATGAACCACTCAAATGACTAGAGAGATGTACTTTTTGAGTGGGAGTTTAGCATATAATTTGATTAAGTTGAACTCTAATTATCTTGAACATAGTCTAAGCCCATTTTGAATATATTTGTGTTGTAGATCATGGCTCACGCAAGTGTCATCCTGAATTTTAATACGTTCCTAGAGAAAGCTAAGTTGAAAGATGATGGAAGCAACTTTGTAGACTGGGCTCATAATCTTAAGCTAATCTTACAAGCTGGAAAGAAGGATTATGTCCTTAATGCTGCGCTAGGAGATGAACCACCCGCTACGGCTGATCAGGATGTTAAGAACGCTTGGTTAGCGCGTAAGGAGGACTACTCAATAGTTCAATGTGCAGTCTTGTATGGCTTGGAACCGGGACTTCAACGTCGCTTTGAGCGTCATGGAGCATTTGAGATGTTCCAGGAGTTGAAGTTTATCTTTCAGAAGAACGCCCGGATCGAGAGGTATGAGACCTCCGATAAATTCTATGCTTGCAAGATGGAGGAAAACTCGTCTGTCAGTGAACATGTGCTCAAAATGTCTGGGTACTCAAACCGTCTAGCTGAACTGGGGATTGAACTCCCGCAAGAAGCTATCACTGACAGAATCCTTCAATCACTGCCGCCAAGCTATAAAGGCTTTTTGTTGAACTACAACATGCAAGGGATGAACAAGTCTCCCGGCGAGTTGTTTGCGATGCTGAAAGTCGCAGAGTCTGAACTCCGTAAAGAGCATCATGTGTTGATGGTGAGCAAGACCACTAGTTTCAAGAGAAACGGCAAAGGCAAGAAGCGCAATTCAAAGAAGAGCGGCAAGCCTGTTGCCAATCCGCCGAAGAAACCCAAGGCTGGACCTAAGCCTGAAACAGAGTGCTTCTATTGCAAGGGTATGGGTCATTGGAAGCGCAATTGCCCCAAGTATCTGGCAGATAAGAAGGCGGGCAAAGAAAAATCAGGTATATTTGATATACATGTTATTGATGTGTACTTAACCGGCTCTCGTAGTAGTGCCTGGGTATTCGATACCGGTTCTGTTGCTCACATTTGCAACTCGAAGCAGGAACTGCGGAATAGACGAAGGCTGGCGAAAGACGAAGTGACGATGCGCGTAGGAAACGGTTCCAAGGTTGATGCAATCGCCGTCGGCACCGTGTCACTTCAACTACCATCGGGATTAGTGATGAACTTAAATCATTGTTATTTAGTGCCTGCGTTGAGCATGAACATTATATCTGGATCTTGTTTATTGCGAGACGGTTACTCTTTTAAGTCTGAGAATAATGGTTGTTCTATTTCTATGAGTAACATCTTTTATGGTCATGCACCGAATGTGAGAGGATTGTTCATATTGAATCTCGATAGCGATACGCATATACATAACATTGAGACCAAAAGAGTTAGAGTAAACAATGATAGCGCCATATTTTTGTGGCATTGCCGCTTGGGTCATATTGGTGTAAAGCGCATGAAGAAACTCCATGCTGATGGACTTTTGGAGTCACTTGACTTTGATTCACTTGACACGTGCGAACCATGCCTCATGGGCAAGATGACTAAGACTCCGTTCTCCGGAACAATGGAGCGTGCAAGTGACTTGTTGGAAATCATACATACCGATGTGTGTGGTCCAATGAGCGTGGAGGCACGCGGCGGATATCGTTATTTTCTCACCTTCACTGACGATTTGAGTAGATATGGTTATGTCTACTTGATGAAGCACAAGTCTGAAACATTTGAAAAGTTCAAGCAATTTCAGAGTGAAGTAGAAAATCATCGTAACAAGAAGATCAAGTTCCTACGGTCTGATCGTGGGGGTGAATATCTGAGTTTCGAGTTTGGTACTCACTTAAGACAATGTGGAATTGTTTCACAGTTAACACCGCCTGGAAACACCACAGCATAATGGTGTGTCCGAACGTCGTAATCGTACTTTGTTAGAGATGGTGCGATCTATGATGTCTCTTACTGATTTGCCGTTATCATTTTGGGGTTATGCATTAGAAACAGCTGCATTCACTTTAAATAGGGCACCATCAAAATCCGTTGAGACGACACCATACGAACTGTGGTATGGCAAAAGACCAAAGTTGTCGTTTCTTAAAGTTTGGGGATGTGATGCTTATGTCAAAAAGCTTCAGCCTGAAAAGCTGGAACCCAAAGCGGAAAAATGCGTCTTTATAGGTTACCCAAAAGAGACAGTTGGGTACACCTTCTATCTCAAATCCGAAGGCAAAGTGTTTGTTGCTAAGAACGGAACTTTTCTCGAGAAGGAGTTTCTCTCGAGAGAATTGAGTGGGAGGAATATAGAACTTGACGAGGTTGTCGAACCTCTCATCCCTCTGGATGGTGGCGCAGGGCAAGGGGAAACCTCTGTCGTTGCAACGCCGGTTGAGGAGGAAGTTAATGATGATGATCATGAAACTCCAGTTCAAGTTTCTGTTGAACCACGCATGTCGACGAGATCACGCGCTGCTCCGGAGTGGTACGGTAATCCCGTCTTATCAATCATGTTGTTAGACAACAATGAACCTGCAAATTATGAAGAAGCAATGGTGGGCACAGATTCCAACAAATGGCTAGAAGCCATGAAATCCGAGATAGGATCCATGTATGAGAACAAAGTGTGGACTTTGGAGATACTACCTGAGGGCCGCAAGGCTATTCAGAACAAATGGATCTTTAAGAAGAAGACGGACGCTGACGGTAATGTGACCGTTTATAAAGCTCGACTTGTGGCAAAGGGTTTTTCACAAGTTCCAGGAATTGACTACGATGAGACTTTCTCTCCCGTAGCAATGCTTAAGTCCGTCAGAATCATGTTAGCAATAGCTGCATTTTTCGATTATGAAATCTGGCAGATGAATGTCAAAACGGCGTTCCTTAACGGTTTCCTTAAGGAAGAATTGTATATGATGCAACCCGAAGGTTTTGTCGATCCTAAAAATGCTGACAAGGTGTGCAAGCTCCAGCGATCCATTTATGGACTGGTGCAAGCATCTCGGAGTTGGAACAAACGCTTTGATGAGGTGATCAAAGCATTTGGGTTTATACAAGTGGTTGGAGAATCTTGTATTTACAACAAAGTTAGTGGGAGCTCTGTGGCGTTTCTAATACTATATGTGGATGACATATTACTGATTGGAAACAACGTGGAGCTCTTGGAGAGCATAAAAGGTTACTTGAATAAAAGTTTCCCTATGAAGGACCTAGGAGAAGCTGCTTACATTCTAGGCATTAAGATCTATAGGGATAGATCAAAACGCCTGATAGGACTTTCACAAAGCACATACCTTGATAAAGTTTTGAAGAGGTTCAAAATGGAACAGTCCAAGAAAGGGTTCTTGCCAGTGTTACAAGGTACAAGATTGAGTAAGACTCAGTGCCCAGCAACTGATGAAGGTAGAGAGCATATGCGCTCCGTCCCCTATGCTTCAGCCATAGGCTCTATCATGTATGCAATGCTGTGCACTAGACCGGATGTTAGCCTGGCCATAAGTATGGCAGGCAGGTTCCAGAGTAATCCAGGAGTGGATCACTGAACAACGGTCAAGAATATCCTGAAGTACCTGAAAAGGACTAAGGAGATGTTTCTCGTGTATGGAGGTGACGAAGAGCTCGCCGTAAAAGGTTACGTTGATGCAAGCTTTCACACAGATCCGGACGACTCTAAGTCACAAACCGGATACGTATTTATTCTTAATGGGGGTGCAGTAAGCTGGTGCAGTTCCAAGCAAAGCGTCGTAGCAGATTCTACATGTGAAGCGGAGTACATGGCTGCCTCAGAGGCGGCTAAGGAGGGTGTCTGGATGAAGCGTTCATGACGGATCTTGGAGTGGTGCCAAGTGCACTGGATCCAATAACCTTGTTCTGAGACAACACTGGTGCCATTGCCTTAGCAAAGGAACCAAGGTTTCACAAGAAGACCAGACACATCAAACGACGCTTCAACCTCATCCGCGACTACGTCGAGGAGGAGGACGTGAATATATGCAAAGCTCACACGGATCTGAATGTAGCAGACCCGCTGACTAAACCTCTTCCACGGCCAAAACATGATCGACACCAGAACTGTATGGGTGTTAGATTTATTACAATGTAAATCACATAGTGATGTGAGGGCTAGATTATTGACTCTAGTGCAAGTGGGAGACTGTTGGAATTATTCCCTAGAGGCAATAATAAATGTATAGTTATTATTATAATTCCTGTATCAAGATAATAGTTTATTATCCATGCTATAATTGTATTGAATGAAGACTCATTTACATGTGTGGATACATAGACAAAACACCATCCCTAGCATGCCTCTAGTTGGCTAGCCAGTTGATCGATGATAGTCAGTGTCTTCTGATTATGAACAAGGTGTTGTTGCTTGATAACTGGATCACGTCATTGGGAGAATCACGTGATGGACTAGACCCAATCTAATAGACGTAGCATTTTGATCGTGTCATTTTGTTGCTACTGTTTTCTGTGTGTCAAGTATTTATTCCTATGACCATGAGATCATATAACTCACTGACACCGGAGGAATGCTTTGTGTGTATCAAACGTCGCAACGTAACTGGGTGACTATAAAGATGCTCTACAGGTATCTCCGAACGTATTAGTTGAGTTAGTATGGATCAAGACTGGGATTTGTCACTCCGTGTGACGGAGAGGTATCTCGGGGCCCACTCGGTAATACAACATCACACACAAGCCTTGCAAGCAATGTAACTTAGTGTAAGTTGCGGGATCTTGTATTACGGAACGAGTAAAGAGACTTGCCGGTAAACGAGATTGAAATAGGTATGCGGATACTGACGATCGAATCTCGGGCAAGTAACATACCGAAGGACAAAGGGAATGATATACGGGATTATACGAATCCTTGGCACTGATGTTCAAACGATAAGATCTTCATAGAATATGAAGGATCCAATATGGGCATCCAGGTCCCGCTATTGGATATTGACCGAGGAGTCTCTCGGGTCATGTCTAGATAGTTCTCGAACCCGCAGGGTCTGCACACTTAAGGTTCGACGTTGTTTTATGCGTATTTGAGTTATATGGTTGGGTACCGAATGTTGTTCGGAGTCCCGGATGAGATCACGGACGTCATGAGGGTTTCCGGAATGGTCCGGAAACGAAGATTGATATATAGGATGACCTCATTTGATTACCGGAAGGTTTTCGGAGTTACCGGGAATGTACCGGGAATGACGAATGGGTTCCGGGAGTTCACCGAAGGGGGGCAACCCACTCCGGGGAAGCTCATAGGCTTTTGGGGGACACACCAGCCCTTAGTGGGATCCTGGGACAGCCCCAAGGGAGCCTATGCGCCAAGATAAGAAAATCAAAGGAAAAGAAAAAAAAGAGGGAAGAAGTGGGAAGGGAGGGGGACTCCTCCCACCAAACCAAGTCCAACTCGGTTTGGGGGGGGAGTCCTCCCCCCTTGGCTCGGCCGACCCCTTGGGAGTCCCTTGGACCCCAAGGCAAGGTCCCCCTCCCTCCTCCTATCTATATGGGGGCTTTTAGGGCAGATTTGAGATGACTTTCTTACGGCTGCCCGACCACATACCTCCATAGTTTTTCCTCTAGATCGTGTTTCTGCGGAGCTCGGGCGGAGCCCTGCTGAGACAAGATCATCACCAACCTCCAGAGCGCCGACACGCTGCCGGAGAACTCTTCTACCTCTCCGTCTCTCTTGCTGGATCAAGAAGGCCGAGATCATCGTCGAGCTGTACGTGTGCTGAACGCGGAGGTGCCGTCCGTTCGGTACTAGATCGTGGGACTGATCGCGGGATTGTTCGTGGGGCGGATCGAGGGACGTGAGGACGTTCCACTACATCAACCGCGTTCTCTAACGCTTCTGCTGTACGATCTACAAGGGTACGTAGATCACTCATCCCCTCTCATAGATGGACATCACCATGATAGGTCTTCGTGCGCGTAGGAAAATTTTTGTTTCCCATGCGACGTTCCCCAACAGGCATCTCCTAGCCGGTGCCCAGGACACGGTAGACACGTCCAAGGCACCCAGAGCACGCCAACATGCCGTGGCATCCCAAAGCTGCGCTCTAGGCGCGCTACAGAGAGCCACCGAGGTGGGGGCGACGCTCTTCGCCAGTTCCAGCCTCCCCGATGTGTCCATCCTCTCCCCCGACAACCCCTCTACATCAGGCGACCATCGGGCCCCTTCTCTCCCACGCTAAGAGTTGGTGCGACGTGTGCCTGCGCACCAGAACCAGCCAGAGATGCGCGGCCACGGTAGCTCGCTCTCCTCTCTCTCCCTCCGTCGCAGTGAGTACTGGCAGTCAAAAACCATGTCCGGAGACCGTGGTTTCGACCCTGGCTCCTCTCCGTACCCCCATGCACGCCATGGTGAATCACCGGCGCTCCCGAGTCGGCTCAACGTCGCGGGCCTATTTATAGCCTCTCCCCTCGCTCCAGCACCCCTTATTCCTCATCACAGCAACCTCAATCACCTCCCTAGCCACCCTAGTAAGCCAGCAAAGCCCCGGTGCTCGATATCGACCGAGCCCCTCCGCCTGGGAGCTCTTGTCAATCTCCGACTACACGTCGGCTATCGCGTTCCTCTGCCCACCAAACCACTCCCGGTGACCTCAGGAAGCTTTCCCCTCTCTTCCCCGAGCAAATCCGTGCCCCTAGCTACCACCTCCACCTTTGCCCGAAACCCCTCCACCGCGGCTACCTCATCGCCGGTGAGACTGAGCCCCTCCGCCGTTTTCTCGACCATCATCAGGTAGGCGACGAGGAGCCGGACCCATTCTCGTCGTCATTGGGACAGGAGGACGTCCGTAGCCACGCCGGCGTGCTCCTCCTCCTCTCTGGCCAGAGGTAGGGGACGACCCCGACAATTGTGCCCCACCTGACGGTGGCCCATCTCTCTCTCCCTCGCTGCCAGCAGCCACTGACCGTAGGGGCCAGCGCGTCAGGTTCAAACCTCATCAGGCTGGCTATTGGCTGGCCTTTGGGCCGGCCCAGTCCTAGGCCAAGCCAGTCCAGGGCGTGTAGCTTTTTCGTTTTGATTTTTAACCTGAGTTTAGATCATTTTTATAAAAAGATTTAACCAGTGTAAAAATATAATTTTTCCACTTTTATTCTTCTAAAAATGTGTAGTATTTAACAGAACCATTGGTTAAATTTTTGCAGCAACTATTCTGTTTTATAATAATAGAAAAGATTAAATTGGAAGAGTTTTTCTTGTGCTAAGTTCATTTTAAAAATATTCTTTCTCTAAAACCAGAAGAAAATATTTTTAAAATAACAACCTGGATTTATCAAAAATAACCAACATTTTTAAAATGACTTTGTGATTTGTTTTGGAATGAACTACTTATTATTTTTACCTTTGTACGATGATAGAAAACCCGTGTGATCAAGGAGTCGGAGCGGAAGACCTCGAAGACCCCGGATACCTAGCTGACCAAGGCAAGCAACCCTTTGACCATGTTTGGGCATATGTTATAATGCATGCTAGTGTAGCAAATATTTCTGTTGCATATGATCATAAGTGTCGGTAAATCATTGAAGTGATGTTACCGAAGCCTCCTCCAGAGCACTTGCATTTGAGCATGATCTTACCACCTATGAGGGTCACGCTAACCTCATGTTGACAAGTAAAGCTAGAATAGGAGTAGCATGAGCATGTTGTTGGCATAAAACTAAGGTTATGAAAACCCCGTCGGGTGCCACTAATTCCCGAGGGTGATGATGGGTTAGGTGGCCACTTTTGGTGAAGTGGTGCACCGGGTATTTTGAGTGAGTATGGTTTTGGAAATGGGAATAGATTTATGACATGTCGACCGTCCCAACCTTACATGTACGACCATGTTACCCCTTTATGGGACAGGGCTATGTTGATTACTCTGGTCGGTGCTAGCAAAGAGCCACATTACTAGTGGTGGGAGTGATGTGTGGTCACTCTTGTGATAGGGTCGTGCTAGGTAGGGCGACTATGCCGTTTTTACGTGTCCCAGGCACATCGTTGGTCCCTGCATGGTTGATATTGTCCAGAGTCGGTGCTCATAAGACGTACAACATGTGGCATGGGTGCCAATCGAGTGGACCTCTGTGTCTAGTATCGTCAGGGGAAAGGCATTGATCGAGTGCTTACCTCGGGTATGTTATATACCGCGAGTCGTGGATGACATGGAAGTTTCCCGGATCTCGTGGGTCTAGTGTACTACCTCTGCAGAGTGTAAAACTATTCGAATAGCCATGTCCACGGTCAAGGACAGTTGGGTAATCCTGCTTTAACTACGTCAAGTCGTTTCCGCATAAACCAAGTATGTGTGAGTGTGTGGTAAATGGAGTTAATATGAAAGAGTTGATATGACCAAGTTTGGTGACTTGGCGTATAGGGTGAACCCGGAGTGTTCAACCCTCGATAGATATATGGATATCTGTAACCTGTTCATCAAATAACATTTAGCTTATGATGCATACCCATGATCATGTTTATTACAACCAAGTTGTTGTCTACCAAGATGCATATTATTGTTATCCTTCACTTGCACTGTTCATATCTTGGTCTATTTGCAAGTACATTCAAAGGTACTCATTGGCTTGCCACTGGTTATATTATTGACCAGACATGGAAGAACCGGAGTTTGGAGAAGAGTACGTCTTTGGAGACGCCTCTGCGAACTAGGACGCTTCCAAGTCAGAATGCCTGTTGGTGTAGGATGATGGCATGGGCACCCGCTTAGCCCTAAGATTTCCACTACTAGTTGTATCTGTGTGATTGGCCTTATAGGCCCTACCTTGTGAACTTGACCATTCGGTCACGTGATGTAATAATTAGGTATTTGGATGTAAGACTCTTAATATTCAGTATCTGTGTGTTCGGTGAGCACTGATCTCTGGGATCACTGAGCACGTTCATTTGGTAATATCCACACGTAAGTCGGGGTCCCCACAGAGCTGGTATCAGAGCCATCCTGACTATAGGAAGCCTTAGGTAGCATGGACGATAGACAGGACGATTAGTGCACCTAGATGCATAGGATAAAACTTCTCATTAAATTCCACTTTCAATCGGTTCTAATTCCATGATCCAATATCATCACATGGCCTATACCACGTCAATGCCTTCTCCTTAATTGATAAAGGAAATACCTTCGTCTTCACATAATCCTCGGGCAGACCTGCAAGCTTAAACAATCCACAAACTTCGTCCACATAGATTAGATGCAAATCAGGATGTTGTGTTCCATCGCCTGCATAAGGATTAGCTAGCAGTTTTTCTATCATACCGAAGGAATTTCATAATAAATATTTTCAGTAGGTGCAGCAGGTTGAGGAGCATCTCTTTGTGCTTCTGGTCGGGGTGAATATACCGCGAACAAGCTCCTCAAAGGATTATTTTCCATAGTGACATGTGAGAGTAAATTTCAGCACAATATATAAAATTTTCCTTACCAAGTTCCAATCACCAAAGGCGCGTCACTCCCGGGCTACGGCGCCAGAAAAGTGTGTTGATGACCCACAAGTGTAGGGGATCTATCTTAGTCCTTCCGATAAGTAAGAGTGTCGAACCCAACGAGGAGCAGAAGGAAATGACAAGCGGTTTGCAGTGAGGTATTCTCTGCAAGCACTAAAATTATAGGTAACAAATAGTTTTGTGATAAGGTAGTTCGTAACGGGTAGCAACTATAACAATGCTGAAACAAAGTGTCCCAATCCTTTTTTAGCAAAGGACAAGCATGGACAAACTCTTATATAAAGCAAAGCACTCCGGTTTTCATCATGCTCATATGATTCACGTCTGTTACTTTGATAGTTTGGGTGCTTGGGTGCTGCCCTTACTTGGACAAACATCCCACTTATGATTAACCTCGCTCGCAAGCATCCGCAACTATGAAATAAGAATTAAGATAAATCTAACCATACCATGAAACATATGGATCCAAATCAGCCCCTAACGAAGCAACGCATAAACTAGGGTTTAAGCTTCTGTCACTCTAGGAACCCATCATCTACTTATTACTTCCCAATGCTTTCCCCTAGGCCCAAATAATGGTGAAGTGTCATGTCGTCGACGTTCACATGACACCACTAGAGGAGAGACAACATACATCTTATCAACATATCGAACGAATACCAAATTCACATGATTACTTATAACAAGACTTATCCCATGTCCTCAGGAACAAATGTAACTACTCACAAAGCATATTCATGTTCATAATGAGAGGAGTATTAATAATCATTAAGGACCCGAACATATAATCTTCCACCAAATAAACCAACTACCATCAAGTACAAGGAGTAATCAACACTACTAGCAACCCACAGGTACCAATCTGAGGTTTTGAGACAAAGACCGGATACGAGAGATGGACTAGGGTTTGGAGAGAAGACAATGCTGATGAAGATGTTATGGAGATTGACGCCCTCTCAATGACAGGATCATTGGTGATGATGATGGCTTCGATTTCCCTCTCCGGGTGGGAAGTTTCCCCGGCGGAATAGCTCCGTCGGAGCTCTAGATTGGTTCTGTCAAAGCTCCGCCTCGAGACGGTGGCACTTTGCCCCGAAAGCTCTCTCTTGATGTTTACCAGGTCAAAACCCTTCATATAGAAGAAGATGGGCACCGAAGGCCTGCCAGGGGGCCCACAAGCCTACATGGCGTGGCCAGGGGGTAGGCCGCGCCCCTGGCTTGTGAGCTTCTGGTGGGTCACCTCTGGTATTTCGTCCGCCCAATATTTTTCATATATTCCAAAACAACTCTTTGTAACTTTTCATGAGTTTTGGAGCTGTGCAGAATAGGTCCCTTGGATTTGCTCCTTTTCTGCTTGAGAATTCCTTTTGCCGGCATTCTCCCTCTTCATGTAAACCTTGTAAAGTAAGAGAGAAAAGGCCTAAGTATTATACCATAATATCTAATAACATCCCATAATGCAATAAATATCGATATAAAATCATGATGCAAAATGGACGTACAAGTCTTTGCCTGCAAAAGCCCTTCACCATGACATGCTAGTGTGATCGGGGTGACCTCCATTGCCGAGCCCCCACCTTTGGACCTCTTGCACCGTTCAGGAAACCTTTGGGGGATTGCTTTGGGAACGTGCGGCCGGGTCAGATCCCTTAACACCAAAGGGGAAAGCTTCTCTGTCCGTGCCTGCTAGAACCGACCGTGGCATCGCGCAACGTGGCTCACGTCAGCCACATCAGGAGCTTGGACAGTGCGACCCCGGTAGGCCGCCCTTGGTAAGTCCGCCCCTCCGGGAGGATTGTCAAGAGCCGGCTCCTTGATGTAGGCCTAGGGGGACGGCCTCAAGGGTGACTCTGTAAGTCCCGAGCAACCTTCACTGATCAGCACCTCGCGAAGAGGGACCTTGTGAGGGTCGGACTCCTAGGCCTTGGTGGCGAACATCCCACGGCCCACAGCACGCACCAGGCCCTCGGCTCCAGGTAGGCGGGCTTGGGTACCCCCAGTCCCAGAGCCCCAACACAAACCTCCTGGTCGGGTCATACCTCCTGGCCAGGTCAAACCGTGAGGTATATCCCCGACATTAGCCCCCAGGTTAGCTTGAATTCATTCATGGTAAGCTCCTAATATAAGAACACTAAATATGTTAAGGGACCGGCTTGCTCCTTGGACGACTTATTTCAATGTAGTAGCTCCTCAAAAATCCTGGTTTCTTCAAAATATCTTGACATTCATCTTGCTGGTCAGTGTCCTTTGCAATGAAATATTGTGAATAAAACACACATATGTCGTTGAGTCGACCTACAATGCTTGGGATTGATGGAAATATTGGAGATAAGAAAACCATATGAAGTTGAGCCAACTTCCATTACATTGGTTTTCATGAAAAATATTACGAATAAAAATTCGTCCGTTGTTAAACCACTTCCAACTTGTGAAGCCGGGTTGCTTGTATAGGCTCTGCCGGGTCATGATCAAAGATAACGTCACGTCATGATTGTTGGTGACACCTGGTCAAAAAACTCCACTTTTATTGACTTGATAAAATTATTGGTAACAAATAAATCCATGTGATGTTGAGCCCGTCTTGCAATTCTTAAGTTGAGCCTTTCTTTCAATGCTTCAGCTCCACTTTAAAATTGATCACTTGAGGATGTTCTTCCTCTCTCTTTTTTATCTCCACATTACTTGTATCCCCCAAGCTCCATGTTTATCAGTTCATGATGACTTGGTGCTTCGGGTAGAAAAATATCTTGGTTGTGTAGCCCCCAATTGTCGGGTTGTCTATCCTGGTTCGGCTTGGAACTTGTAATTGTGTTAGGGTGGGAATTAGAAAGCTTCAGCTTGTATAGCCCCCAAGGGTCGTGTTGTTTTTCCCGCGACAACCACGGACTTGAACTTAGTTCTGAATGTTGTAAAAAGCTTTGAGAAATCTGGGTTGTCCATCTGAGTCACCAGATTTAAGCTAAATTTATTGCTCTTCACATGTGTAGCTGAAAGCACAATTGCTCCATAGGGTGGTTTTGATAATTGATCACAACATATGCATCATTGGACTAATGTGTTTTCCAAGTATATTTTAGAAAATTTCAAAAGATGCTATGGCTTAAGTTTTTCGTGGAGATGACCCTCGATGCAAGAAAGGAATAATATTGGCTCAAGCTTCGAGCTAGAAGACTCTTCATTTTATATTTCTGAGAAATCACTTTTTCCGTCCATAGGAGAGCCTATAGTGTTAAAAGGGGGTGAGGTAGTAAAATGAACTAATTGCTCAAATGCTCAAAGTTAGCCACCAAAACACTCAGTCATTTTTCCCACATATCCACTCTATCAAGTTCCACATTCACAAATTCGGTGTCCCCAACATTTTCACATTGGACCCACTGAGTTTGAACCTGAGAGAGAACCCTAGCCATTCCCACCAAATCGATGCAACCGAAACTGCATCGGAGCTACCAAGTTTGGGTGACCAACATTTTGTTACCAAGATACGCAAAATCGGAATTTCTGAGTATATTCCATTCCAATCATTCGAAACATGATCTCTAGCCTCCCCAATTTGCTTTCCATCAAATCAACCTCTCCTACCCATGCATATTGTGTGAGAGAGTGATTTGTGTTGAGGAGACTATCTTTCGAAGCACAAGAGCGAGTAGTTCATTGATCTACCCCATCTATTACCTTTTGGAGGCTCGTGCCTCCTATATTTGTTAGGTGTCGCTTGGGAGCCTCCTACTTCGTGTTGTGGAGTTCAACCAAGATGTTTGTAAGGGCAAGGAGATCGCCTACTTCGTGAAGATCTACCGTGTGTAAGGCTAGTCCTCCGTGGACGGAAGCCGTGGTTGGATAGACAAGGCCGCTTCTTTGTGGACCCTCCATGGGTGGAGCCCTCCGTGGACTCTATCAGCCGTTAGCCTCCGTGGGTTGAAGTCTCCAGTAACACCACGGGCGTACGATAGCACCACCTATCGGAACCATGCCAAAAATCATCGTGTCAACCTCATGAGTTTGATCTCCCTACCTTACTCCTCTATTTACACTTGCATGTTTACTTTCCGCTGCTATACTATTTGAACTTCATGTGTAGGTGTACTTGACTTGTTATAACTGCCATAGCTGCCTCTCAAGTAAAATTGGGAAAAGGCAAAAATTATCTTGTGAAGTAGTCTAATGACCCCTCCCTCTAGACATACTTTCGATCCTATAGTAGCCCCCAAGGGCCGGCTTATCTATATGTGATGGGCCGGGTCTTCCATTTGGATCTCCTAATGTGTTAAACAGCTGCATATTATAGCCCCCAAGTGTCGAGTCGCATCTCTGCAGTGACTTAGGAATTTTTAGAAAATTTGATCTCAGTAGTGTAGCCCCCAAGTATCGGGTTGTCTGCATGTAGCGACTCGGGACTTGCATATGCTTATCCTTTTTTGATAAGAAAAAAACATTATATGATGTATCCCCCAAGGGGCAGCTCATCACTATGTGATGGGTTGGGTCTTCAATGAGAATAGTTAAAATGACTATCCATTAGCCCCAAAGTGTCATGGTCATGCTTGCAGCGACATGGGACTTTCATATTTGATGTAATCTTTATTTAAATAATGTAGCCCCCAAGTGTCGGGACGTATGGCTCCAGGGACTTGGGACTTTGTGAGAATAATATAACCAATCATAATGCACTTGAGAAGTTCTCCTGAACTTGAATGGATCCTTGACCATGGTTGTAATGCAACCATACATTTTTTTTTGAATGAATATCCTGGGATAATGCCTTTGTGCTTGAAATGAATTCACTTCTCGTGGTTACAATGCAAATACAAAAAATATACATTTGAGAAATCCGTAAGTGTTGTAGTTTACTACAAGCACAAGTTGAACAAAATCCAAGAGCCGATCAATTAGATGACCCGACATTATAAGTGATGGACAGTGGCAGACCTAGCCCACTGTGTGAGGGTGGGCCAAGTACTACTGTACACATACATATCTTTATTTTCTATTATTTTTTGGGCCTTCCTCCAATGGTATAAAAGATCTTTTAAAATCTTAGGGTCGGTCGTGGCCCACCATGGACACCCTCTACCTGTGCCACTAGTGATGGACCAGCTCAGCAATATGTAATATACTAGCTCAACAATATATGAGAAATTGGCTTTTCCAGAAAATTTATATCTCCTAAGATGATTTGAAAATGCCAATCATTTAACACTCGTTATGATAAACCATGATGAAAATCCGGCTAGTTTTGGCTCTCAAAAACTTATTTGCTCCTGCAAAAGTTTATGTTGTTACCCGGTTTGAAGACCGACATGATATGTATGTATGATGAATGATGCAGTGCATGATGATTTATTCGTATGATAATATGAAGCAATAACGAAAAGTACTATTACTAAGACAGCTCAGTTAGACACAGTAAAAAAGAGACTGGCTTTCGAGGCTCAAGTCTTGCATCTGTGAAGCGGTTATGATAACCCATGGTTTGTCCTAGCTTTCAGTATGTCGGCTCTCACATGACCTAAACCAATGTTTTAACCTTGCCACGTTCACGGTCCAAAGTGGATTGACTAGCAAGAGTACATGGGCTCACATGATCGGAGTTGCATCAAGCATACACGTAGAATTAACCATTGTCGCGTCTTTGCCATATCAAGAGGGTGAAAACCCTAAACTCGATGAGTCTGACCCCAAGTGACCTATAATCATGGAAAATCTCAACATAGGATATACAATAGACAATGCTACTACTGCAAAACAATTTGGGGTCCAGATAAGCCAGCTTGATTTCATCCTCACCACATATGCGACGAGTCAAAGCATATGATCCTTATAGAATGTTCACCCCCTATTTATTTTATCATATAAATGTAGCATGGCTCCATCCTCACCACATAAATACAAATGTTAATCACCATGGTGTCAAGTCAGTCAATTGGATCATACTTTTTAATGCTCTTCAGCTTTTTATTACTTGTGCAATGTTTGAGCATGGACCATGGATATAGCTTAAAGGTGTAATAGAATATTGTGGTAGGTTTCAGAAGAGTGAAAGTGGAGAATAAAGTCTTGCATCAACTAGGCATATCAAGGGGATATGGAGATGCCCATCAATACATATCAATGCAAGGAGTAGGGATTGCCATGTAACGTATGCACTAGAGCTATAAGTGTATGAAAGCTCAACTTAAGATAAGGGGGTGTTCATCTAACTTGCGTGCTCATAAAGATCTCGGACATTTGAGGAAGGCTGTCAATGGAATATACAAGCCAAGTTCTATATTGAAAAATTACCACTAGCATATGGAAGTGGCAAAACAAGAGACTCTCTCTATATAAAGAACATGGTGCCACTTTGAGGCACAAGTGTGGAATAAGAGGAACTAGAATTGTCCCTTCTCTCTTTTTACTCATTTATTTATGTTTTTCATCTTTTTTCTCCTTTTCTTTTCCTCACGTTCTATTTTTATTTTGCATCCATATTTTGTTCCCGAGATTTGGGGGAACCATTGTCTCCATCATCCTTTCGTAACCGAGACAATGCCCTAAATAATGATGATCATCACACTTCTATTTAATTACAACTCAATATGAAACACTGATAGGATGATATGACTCTATATGAATGCCTCTAGCAGTGTACCAGGATGTGCAATGATCAAGTGTAGCATGTATAACAATAATGAAAAGTGTCTTTGCCACAAATACTATGTCAACTTATATGATCATGTAAAGCAATATGACAATGGGAGTATAAGTCATATGACGTGATGGTGGAACTTGCATGACAATATATCTCAGAATGGCTATGGAAGTGCCATGATAGGTAGGTATGGTGGGTATTTTGAGGAAGATATAATGAGGCTTATGTGCAACAGAGCGTATCATGTCATGGGGTTTGGATGCACCGGCGAAAGTTGCACCAATCCTCAAGGTGACAATGGGCAATGCATTGTACCGAAGAGTCTAGCAAATTTTTGGATGTGAGAATTTGTATATCCATGTATTCACATTAGTCATGAAGAACTCACATACTTATTGCAAGATTTTATTATCTCTCTTGAAGAAAAACACTACTTGCATGCCCCCAGGGAATAGGTTGGTAGGAGTTCACCATTGCGCGCCCCCGACTTAAACAACACTAGGATTTCAACGAGGAATAAGTATGCTCACACAAAATCACCATGCCAGAATTTTTTTTGGATTAACAACAAGTTAACACCTCTAATTAAGGATATCTATATTAACAAATGATCATGCACTCACACTTTGCACATTACCACATCAATATCACTAACCATGATTTCTACTTTATGTGCTGCATGTAGTTTTGATTATGCACTCATTGAATTCCTATTATTTTTAAACTTTTCTTATAATCCATGAAAATTACCATCACTATCCATTAACTCTCAAACAAATATAAGTTAAGAATAAGAGTGCAATTATTTCTATAAAATCTATACACCATCATGCTCTAAAAGATATAAGTGAAGTACTAGAGCAACTGCTAAGCTCAAAAGATATAACTGAAGCACAAAAAGTATTATAATAAATCATGGTAATAGTGTGTCTCTCTCAAGTTGATGTATTCAGAGAACAGTGATTATGGCAAACTAAAATCAAAAAGAAAACAACGCTCCAAGCAAAACTCATATCATGTGGTGAATAAAAATGTAGCTTCAGGTGACATACCGATGGATCCAGAAGAAAGAGGGAATGCCTTCCAAGGCAATACCCAAGCTTAGACACTTGAGTATTCCTAGAGTATTACCAAAGGGTGCCTTGGGTATCTCCAAGCTTAGGTTGTTGCCACTCCTTATTCCTTCGTCCATCGCGATAACACCCAAAACTTGAAAACTTCAGGACACAAAACTTAACACAAACTTTGTGAGATCCGTTCATATAATAAACATATCAAATACTTTGGTAATGTTATAAATTGATTCATATTTCCAATCATATACCCCCCCTGATATAATCGATAGCGTCATCAAAACATGCAATCTATGCAAGCAAAAACAGAATCTTTTTAAAAGAGAACAATTCATCATGATATTGTTAAGTACCATACTTCTCTAGATCCAACAATTCTGAACAATTAGGACGACCTAGAGAAATTGTCTAGAAATATTTTGTACAAATTTCACATCAAAAAGACGTTCGAGTTGAATTAGAGAAATTTTGCACTGCATGGTAAAGTTTCTGTTTTTGCACCGCATCAATTCTACTACTATCCACATCATCCCAACGGTTTTACTTGGCACAATGTCGGGGGAACGGACCCATAGCGGTCTATGGGACCCAGGAGGCCTGTTTGACGGTTCTGTAGGTTTTTTTTGGTGCACACAGAGCATCGGTCGGCAAGACCACGCGTGAGGGGATTTATACAGGTTCGGGCCGCTCGGGAGAGTAATACCCTACTTCTTGTTGGTGGTGATTAATTGGGTGGAAATAGGCACGAGAGCACCGTGGCCCTGCAAGGATGCTCGAGGGCTCAGCTACACATGCGATTGAACAGGGTGTCAACCTCCGTAAAGGTAGCCATGGACCTCCTTTCATAATGCAAAGGGGTTACCTTAGTGGCCAGAATGGTCATTTTACCAGTTGTACAGTGCGAACTGCTACGATGGGACTCAACTGCCAGAGTGGTAGTGAGAAATTCCTAACCCTGATGGTTTAGGACAGGCGCATTAAATGCTCTATGAGGTATCGCGCAGACGACGTCTCCCGAGAAGGATTGCCTCTCTCTTTGTGACGTCCGACCAACTTCTTCTCTATCTTGCTGCAACGTTGCGGGAGAGGTGTCACCACAACTTGGACGCGCCCGCTGCCACGGCTGTGTGTCTATGCCAGCCCTGCTCGTACACCTGCCCGCTTGACACCTCGGCTGATGTCTACAATCAGCCCTTGGTGAGGTGGAGGGAAGGCTTGGCGTGCTGGTGGCTTTCCGGGCGACACAAGCGGACGCGTGCAGAGGCGAGTGGGGGCCTTGCCGCCCCGCCCTAGCCTTGGTTACGTTTTTCACCGGGGCAATGTGAAGCCCCCGACAAGGAGTTGTCGGCCTAGGGGCCACGGTTGCACGTGCTTATGTTTGGGGGAGTAAGGACCCCTATTCCTTCGTACCCCGACAGTACCCCCTGGCCTGGGCCATACACGCGCGCGCAGTGTTGTTGGCCTAGGCCTAAAAACAATGCACGAGCACGCGCGGCCGCGCTCGTCTGTAATAATGATTTTGATAACAGTTCCCATGGTGTCCAGTCCTGCTGGGGACGACCATTGGTGGAGAGGGGCGGTTTCCCGAGCCGCACGCCTCTTAGTGAATGGTCGCGTCGATACACGGACGACCATCCCCTCGTCTTCCACGGTCTCGAAACGGGGACTCGACACGGCGCATGCCCGCCTTCCAACATTTAAGTGCCGTCACCTCTCTTATTGTCCTGAATGCACCTCGTATGATGCATGCTCCGCCATCGGCCAAGGTGGGCGGTTCCTGGGGCCGCGTGAACGATGATGCGTGCCTGCCTTGGGCCGTTTAAGGAGCCACCCCCTTCCCCTTCTCCTCACGCTCGTCCCCATGAATAGGGTGAACATTGGAGGGAGGATGCAGCTCACTCGCGGTCTCTTGCTTTTTTCCACTACCTAGCTCTTCAATCTTCCTCCTTCGTCTTCTCCTCAGTGTGGCCCTCCCCCTGAGATAGCAAGGGGCCACGGACGGGCCCGAAGTTCCAGGGTGCTCGGAGGGGCAGCCCCCATAATCCGATGCGCATCATGGTCACGGGCGGTGGGGGTCGGCTCTAGCTCCCACGGGCGAATGGCTTCCACGGGCCGTGTGGCGGCGGCCCCATCAACCCGCAGCGGCCGCGGTGGCACCCTTCCTCCGCAGCCCCATTCGGGGATTCATGTGGGGGAGGAGGTATATGACTTCATCGTGGTGACTCTCCGGGGGCGCCGGAGCTGGCTGTGACTCCCAAACCGTTTTCCCATGGCCATGGAGGCCAGTCGACCCTACGGCTTGTGGCTCCGGGCGGATGGTTGCTGCAACGGACCTATGTGGGCGGCGGTCGACCCCACCCCTAGAAGCGCCATGTTCTTGGCGCGGGGGTCGATGTAACATACCAAGTGCATTTCCTAAACCCTTTGTATTATTTCCATGAGTGAACCTTCCATGTTGTGCCTCATGAGTTGAATAATTTAAGTTTGCTTCATGACTTGCATTTGCATCATGTCATCATATCATCGTAGCATTCATTTATTTTATTTGCTCCTTGTTGCGTGTGGTGATTGGATGTAGTGTGGAGTTGTGTTGTGTGTTTGCTTCAATGGGTTGGTCATGAGTAAAACCCACTCCTTTCAAAAGCTTGTAAGAAAGACCCCCTTTCCTTTAATAAAAATCTAGTGCTTGTTGAAATATTGTTTTGGCCAACACCATGTTTAAAATGTTGCACTTGCTGTAGAAATTTTGTAGTTATTTTAGAATCAAGTGTTAGGTATGTTGTATTTATTTTGCTATTATAAACTTGAAAAAAACAGAGGCATTGGCAAAAATTAAGTGCATTTTTTCTGTCCCTAAAAATTGTCCAATCAAATCTAGTAACTCGGGCGTAATTTTGTGAGTGCCAAACGTATTTTATGTGGATAAGAACCTTCTTCTAATTTTGTGTAGATATTTCGCCTTTTCAGGTTTAATTTTAATTAGCAGATGTTTTTGGGGAAAGGCTCAACACGGGGGCTCTACTTCCCCCCTGGGCCGAGCAGCCACCATACCGCACCTAGCGCAGCCAGCATCCCAACCCAGCTCACGCGCTCGCCAAGTCTCCCTTTCTGGCGTGGATCGTTTTAGGCCCCACCTACAGCCTCTCTGCGTGCATCATCATCCTCCCCCTCCTTTCCACCTCCCTCTCACAATAGCGAGCCGTGTGGGCTAGCGTCATGGCCAAGGTGGCCAAGCCGCGCACCCCTCCCCCTCTCCCTAGGGTTCCCCTCACCCCCTCTCCTCCTCCTGCGCCGCCGCCAGGTAAGTGCAGCCCCACCATAGCCATTGTCTACCATGGCAAGAGAAGGAACAAGCTCCTCTCTGGCGTGATCTTCACTGCTGTAGCCACTCGACAGCAAGCGGGAGGGCCTCATTGTCCCCGTCGTCCCCGACATCCTCGCATGTGCCGCAAGGGCCGAAGGAAGCCGTTGTCGAGCTTTTCTTCCCATGTGTGCTGCTCGTCGAGCCGAGCTCATCGTCACCCCGCAGCCGCGTCGATCTTCCCCATCGTCTCCAACAGATCTGGGTAAGGAACCGCGTTCCCAACCTACTCATTAGGCCGTTCCAAGCACGTAGGGCCTTCCCGTAGCAGCAGCTTCGGCGAAGCCACCGTGACCGAGAGATCCGCTAGCGTCGCTGCGGCTCGCCACTCCATGCTTCGCAGCTCCAACTTGGGTCCAAGATGGACCCCGCAGCGTCTCGCAACCCCCACATCCACTCCATTGCCCTGATGGTCGTCAGAGTTCTCGTCGACGCCGTTGCATGCCGCTCTGTCGCAAGGCAGAGAAAGGCCGACCCTTTCTTGGGTCAAAAGGGGTACGACCCCCCTGGTATCGATCACCCCACCTAGCCGAGTGGCCGCGCCCTCTCACTCCTTTCTAGCAGACACTGCTTAGAATCCCGAGGGTGCCCTTTATAGAAACTCAATTTTGTTCCTCTATTGGGGCACTGACATTGGGCCCCTAGCCCCACTTATCATCCTCACGGGGCCCTGGTGCCTCTGCCTGTGGGCCCCCCTTTGTTTTTTTTGTGTTTTCTTTGTTGTTTATTAATTCATTTAGTAAATATTCCAAATAGGGAAATATGTCAATTTTGGCTCTGGCCAAAAATGGAATATGCCAAATTTGGTATATGACTAGATTATGACTAGCTATGTGCATTTTCGTTCTGGAATTGTTGTGGATTTTTCTACGGTAAAATGGCCTTATTATATATGATTTGGCGTAGAAATAGCCCTTTATTAAAACTCAATTTTGTTCCTCTATTGGGGCACTGACATTGGGCCCCTAGCCCCACTTATCATCCTCACGGGGTCCTCGCGCCTCTGCCTGTGGGCCCCCCTTTGTTTTTTTGTTGTGTTTTCTTTGTTGTTTATTAATTCATTTAGTAAATATTCCAAATAGGGAAATATGCCAATTTTGGCTCTGGCCAAAAATGGAATATGCCAAATTTGGTATATGACTAGATTATCAATAGCTATGTGCATTTTCGTTCTGGAATTGCGGTGGATTTTCCTACGGTAAAATGGCCTTGTTATATATGAATTTGGGGTAGAAATATCAAAGGAATCCAACGGTGGATTTTTTTATGACATTCGAGTAAGTTTGTGAAAATGCTATTTTGTGCAAAGATACCATTTCGTCAATTTTGTATGATTTAATCCTTGCACCCTTTGTTAAACTTATGAACATGGAAGTTGTAGTGTTTTGGGAGTACTAGGTCATGTTATTTTTATTTTCCATGAAAACTTTGTGAATTTGTGGGTTTCTTGCTAGGAACATGCGAAGCCAATAATGTTGTTTTGTGAAATAATGAAATACGGCCATGTTTGACAACTGTTTCAAGTGCTTGTGTTTCCATGATGATTGCCATGCTTATAGAAGTTCGTTGTGTTGGTACTTTGGAGTGAATTAAAGAGCATGTTGCCCTCTATCAAATGGTGTCATTACTTTGCAAAAAAGGTTTTGCGCCTTTGTCGAGGGGATAACCCCGGGGTAGGCTCAACGAGCCTGCTCCTTTACCTTCAACCCAGAAGGAATGACCAAAACAATTCTACAAGGCCCAAGTCCCCTAGCCGGCTAGGAAACACCTACCGACTGGGGAGCGAGGCGGCCAATTCTCCGGCCGGCCAGGAAGCATCTGCCGGCTAGAGGCAAGACGGCTACCTCTCCCTGGCCGCCTAGGCCAAGCCAGCCGGCTAGCGGCGAGGCGGCCGTGCCCAGGCCGGCTAGTCGAGCAGGCTACGATTAAAGGTAGCTACGTGTCAGCAAAGATACTGGATCAGAGTACACGGCGGGTACCAGCTTCGGCGGCCACGCCGCTGACCTCCCCCTGCTCTGATCCATCACCCTGCATAGTGTCGGCCCGTCAAACTCCCACTCGATTACTACACTCGGCGTGGGAACAGTGGAGGCGGCCGTACTGTCTGCCCATGACGAATCTCGCTGGACGACGCCAGACGTACCATACGTGTCCTACGTCAACCTTACGCGAGAGCCTCATTGGCTAACCGGTGGGTCCCACCGCCAGACGCGACCTCACAGCTGGCGGGCCCCTCATGCGACAAGACAAGACCCCCGTGGTCCCCCTGGCCAGACGGCAAGGATGCCAGCCGGGTCCCACTCTTGTTCCCTTTATCCATATTGTAGGCCGGTGGGTTCGTCTCTAAAACCCCCGGCCCCTCTCCATGCAGAGGGTCGACTTACTTATCAGACACACCAACCACATAGGAGAGGCAGAGTCGAGCCAGCTGCTCCTTCTTCCTTTTCCCCGTTATAGCTCCAGGAGCAAGTTGTAATCCCATCCATATACATCATACACTCCTGCAGGACTAGGGGTATTATCTCTACGGAGAGCCCCGAACCTAGGTACATCGTGCGTTCCATGCTTGTACCAACCTCACCCCCAGCGCCCTTTGGTGTCACTTCGGTTCCTACCATCTTTAGCCTACCCATGGCTTATGTTGTGAGTATTCACGGACATTTGGCACCCATCGTGGGGCCGATCGCGGCATCGGCTGGCTTTACGCGCTGGGCGGGGCCCCGCACCTACACCACCGGATGCATCGCGTCCGGACCGATCTGCATGCCCGTGGAGCCTGCCTTCGATGAGGCAACGCCAATGATGATCTGCATGCCCATGGAGCCTGCCCGGGGAGTCCGATGACGAGGCGCCTCCCAGCGTCGTCGTCGCTGCTATGGAGAACTTCGGCGTTCTCTTTAGGGACCTGCGCCTCAACGATGGTCCTCGCTAGTTCGGCGAGGACTTCGATGTCGAGGCGTTATGTGCTTTGCTTCAGTAGGCTCTCTATCGCTCAGACGCCAACACATGATGTGTACACCGACAATGTACTCGTCTTCGACGGTAATCCACCGTCTGTGGGGTTCTTCACCCCGTAACATGTCGCCACCGTCTCCCACATCGTGGAGGTGATGGTCATCGGTGCTGGCACCAGCACGGCTCATGGCAAGGCGTTGGCAGGCTCTGGTGAGCCTGCTGCTGTCACCGCTGACACTCTTCAGGCTGTGCTTATCGGCCTGAAGACGCCCATCGCCGCCTCCACAAACCCTAACGACACGCGGGCCTCGCTGGAGGAGGCGCGCTGGCAGATCTTGGAGGAGGGCATCGCCATTGCTTCGGCTAAACGCCAGATGAAGGCCACGCAACGCGAGTATAACTCGGCATGCGGCCTCACTCTGGTTTCTGAGGCCCCTAGCCGGCTTGGCTCGGTCCGCGCCCGCGGTCTGGTCATCTCCGAGATTCTAGGCGGCAAGTAGCCCACCTATGAGACTCGTGTAGCCAACTTGCGGGTGGCCCAGGCGGCCATTGTCGAAATGCCCAGTTTGGAGGGCGAGGAGCGCGCCTTCCAAGAGAAGCGGGTCAAGGATCTCCTTGACGCCGCCAACGAGCAGCAATCACGGCTTGACCCTGGTCAAGCCCAATCAGAGTCTCCGAGACCCAACCCCGGAGCGCGTCTCAACCCCAGCGCTCATCAGCATGCCGAAGGATCTTCCTCGCATCGCACTTCCGGCCGACGTCGTGGAGATGGCGAGAGCAACTCGATGTATGAGGTCCCTCGTCCGGGCAGGACTCATGCCACCGGTTCGCAGGGTGCCCTTTCGATCACGGCTCGGATCTGCGCTCGGGTTCCCCAGGGCGACCACGAAGCCCGTAGGCGTCTCAACGCCCTGGCACAGTCAACTCTTCTGGAGGAGGACGGTCCCATCTGTCCGGCCTGCTTCGGCCCCCGGATCCGAGGGGAGCTGTTTCCCCGAGGCTTCACCCTGCCTCGGGATAGTCACCAGTATAATGGCACCGCCAAGCCAGAGGACTAGCTGATCGACTACACCACCGCCATTGGCATTGCCAGGGGCAACAAGCGCGTAGTAGTCCGCTACGTGGCACTCATGTTGGCCGGCTCGGCTCGTACATGGCTTAACAGCCTTCCAGCCGGCAGCGTCAACTCATGGGTTGACTTCAAGGAGGCGTTCGTCTGCAACTTCAATGGCACCTACAAGCGTCGTAGCCGGCCTCGTGAGGTGGCCATGGGCGTCCAGAGGCCCGACGAACCCCTTCGCAACTACATCAGTGCTGGACGGAGCTTCGCAACTCCTGCGAGGGAGTCCATGAGGTACAGGCCATCCAGTACTTCATCGACAGTTACCGAGACGACACTCTCCTCAAGCACAAGCTCATGTGCTCCGAGCCCACCTCTATGGCGGTGCTCATGGCCAAGGCGGACAATTACGCAACGACCGACTCTATGATGCGAGTCAAGGTGACCGCCTTAGACAAGGCTGTCCCTATGCCGGCTACTCTTAAACTGCCTAGAGACAATCGAGGCGGCCATAACAACAACAAGCGCAAGGCGGATCAGCTAGATTCACGGTCCAACAACAAGTTGGTAGCCAACGTGGAGGGTGAGGCGCCGGCTACTCACGCCGGATCCCAATGAAGGCGGCCCAACAAGGGCAACTGGCAGCCCAAGCAGACCTCTGAGCAGATGATTGACGCACCCTGCAAAATGCATTCTGGGGCACAACCCTCTACCCACACCCTTCGACAGTACACGGTTGTCGCCTGGGGAGGGCCTGCTGGCTGCCCCAGGTGCACAGGTTGCGCCTCAAGCTCCGGCTCCCGGTCCTGCTCCAGCTCCACCACCGACGCCTCGCGACGACGACCGCCTCCACGATGACTACCCCCATGAAGACAGAGCATTCGTCGTCTTCACCAGTGAAGGCAACGACAAGCATAGCCCACGTCAGCGACGGCGTGAGGTAAATGCCACGGTCGCCCCGGTTCCCCAATACATGCACTGGTCTGAAAAGCCCATCACATGGAGCCGGGTCGACCATCCTGCGGTGATGCCCAACCGGAGCTCATACGCGCTCGTCCTCTACCCTACTTCGCCTCCCACGGGCTCACATGTCGATTCTCCTGGGCGTTGGTCGACGGCGGCGGCAGCATCAACATCCTCTACCTCGACACACTCCTCAAGCTCGGACTCAATGAGATGGATGTCTTACCGACCAGCAGTGTCTTCCACGGCATCGTGTCGGGACAGTCCTGCTCATCGATCGGCAAAATCCAGCTGGACGACCTCTTCGGCGACAAGGCATACTTCCGCCGCGAGTCTATATGGTTCGAGGTGGTGGACCTCAGCAGCCCGTACCACGGGCTGCTGGGCAGACCGGCTCTGGCCAAGTTCATGGCTATCCCACACTGCGCCTACCTGAAGATGAAGCTGTCGGGTCCAAAGGGCATCATCACCATTGCTGGCGACTACAAGAAGTCGCTCGAGTGTGCACATGACAGCAGCCGCCTGGCCGACGCCATGGTGATTGCCGAGGAGAGGAGGCAGATTGATCGGCTCGTGGCTCAGGCTACCAAGCAGCCGGCGATCTCTTCTCCTCCATCCCAGTCGGCCGGCGAAGGCTCCTTCAAGCCGGCTAAAGAAACCAAGCACGTGCCACTCAACCCTGCAAACCCCAAGCAGTGCGTCACAATCGGGGCTGGCCTCAGCCCCAAATAGGAAGTCGAGCTCGTCGATTTCCTCCGTGAGAATCGGGGCATCTTTGCATGGTTCCCCAAAGACATGTCGGGTGTTCCGTGGAAGTACGCCGAGCACAAACTTCACGTGCGACCGAATGCAAAGCCGGTGAAACAACCTTTGCGCCGTTTCACCGAGGGGAAGTGGTGCACGACCAGAGAAGAGATTGGCCGGCTCCTTGCAGCCGGCTTCATCGTGGAGGTTTTCGACCCGGACTGGTTAGCCAATCCAGTCCTGGTGCTGAAGGAAAACAACAACTGGTGAATGTGTATCGACTACACAAGCCTGAATAAGGCATTCCCGAAAGACCCTTTCGTGTTGCCCCTGATAGATCAAGTGATCGACTCCACAGCTGGCTGCGAACTGCTGTCATTTCTGGATGCTTATTCAGGCTACCATCAAATCAAACTGGATCCAGCTGATCGCCGGCCTGAAGACCTCCTTCATCATGCCCTCCGGGGCCTACTGCTACACCACCATGGCGTTCGGTGTGAAGAACGCTGGTGCGACATTCCAACGCTGCATGCAGCAGTGCCTACTACCATAGATTGGCAGAAACATCCACGTCTATGTGGATGACATCGTCATCAAGACCAAGCAGCACTTCAACCTCCTCGACGACCCGCGGGAGACGTTCGCCAACCTGCGCGAGTACAAGATCCGGCTCAACCCGGAGAGGTGCGTCTTTGGAGTTCTAGGCGACAAGCTGTTGGGGTTCTTCGTGTCCGCTCGCGGCATCGAGTCAAACCCCGGGAAGATCGGCATCATCGAGCAGATGGTGAAGCCGGCTCGAATCCTAGACGTCCAGAAGTTCACCGGCTGCCTGGCGTCCCTTAGCCGGTTCGTCAGCCGGCTCGGCGAGAAGGTCCTTCCACTCTACAAGCTCATGAAGAAGACAACAAAGTTTGAGTGGAACGACCAGGCGGACGAAGCCTTCCGGGACCTCAAGCGGGTCATCCCGAGCCTGCCAATCTTGGCAGCGCCGGCTGAAAGGGAACCCATACTCATATACATTGGAGCGACCACTCGCGTGGTTAGTTTAGTGTTGGTAGTTGAGCGCAAAGAGGAGGGCAAGGTACTGCTAGTGCAACGCCCTATCTACTACCTCAGCAAGGTCTTGTGCGCCTCCAAGCAAAACTACCCCCACTACCAAAAAATGTGTTATGGTGTTTACCTTGCCGCAAAGAAGTTGAACCAATACTTCCAAGAGCATGTGGTGAGCACCGCTCCACTTTCTGAAATCATGGGCAACCATGACACGACTGGCAGGATCTCCAACTGGTCCATCTCCATGGCGGATCATGACATCCGCTACGAGCCTCGCACTGCCATCAAATCTCAGGTGGTGGCCAACTTCCTAGTTGACTAGGCTGAAACCCAGTTTGAGCCGCCACGTGTAAACTCCAATCTTTGGCGCGTGCACTTCGACGGCTCGAAGATGCGAACTGGTCTGGGAGCCGACATCGTCTTGATGTGTCCGAAAGGAGACCAGCTCAAGTATGCTCTCCAGATTCACATCACCGCCTCCAACAACGTCGCCAAGTACGAAGCGCTTGCTCACGGCCTCCGGCTTGCCAAAGAGATTGGAATCCGGCGGCTCCTCTCCTTCGGCGACTCGGACCTCGTGGTGCAGCAAGTTTCTGGCAAATGGAATGCCAGGGGCGCCAACATGGTGAGCTACCGCTTCCTCATCCAACAGCTGAGCGACCCCTTCGAGGGTTGCGAGTTTCACCGCGTTCCTAGGGCAGAAAATGCGGCGGAGGACACGCTGGCCAAGATTGGCTCCACGAGACAGGCCATCCCCGTCGGCGTCTCCCTTGAGCAGCTGCACAAGCCATCCATCAAGCCGTCTCCAGAGTCGACATCAATTTTGGTGCCAGCTGATCCCTCGGTGCAAGCGCCGTCGGCTACACCAACTGCGCCGGGTACAACTCCTGTGCTGGCTGCACTGGATCTGCTAACTCCAATTGCGGCACCGGCTACAACCACTTCGCCGGCAACAACAATAAATCCGGCTCCGCCAAGCCTTGAATCCTGTCGTCTCGACACCTAGTGGGTGGACGTCATGGAGGTAGACGGTGAGTCGGCTGCCATGACGGCATCAGAGACACATAGTCTCGAGCCCGCGACTACTTCATCAAGTGCGGTGGCTGCAGAAGCCCCCGACACTCAGGTCGGGACGGAGCCAGCCCTTGTGTCGGCTCCGTCGTGGGCGCAACCCATCCTGACCTTCCTTCTTCGTGGCGAACTTCCTCAAGAGGAGGTGGAGGCAAGGGAGATCCAACACCAATCTGCAGCCTACACCATCATCGATCGCGAGCTCGTTCGGCTTAGCGTGACTGGCGTGTTCCAGCGCTGCGTCGAATCAGAAAAGGGAGAGGAGATCCTCAGAGACATTCACCAGGGGGAGTGTGGGCATCACGCCGCCTCTAGAACCCGGGTGGCTAAGGCATTCCGCCATGGATTATACTGGCCCACGGCCCTCGAGGAGGTTGTGGACATGGTCAACAAATGCGAGGGCTGCCAACGCTTTGGCGCGCACAGCCACATGCTGCCTTCGGCCCTCAAAACCATCCCCTTGTCATGGCCTTTCGCTGTCTGGGGGTTGTACATGGTGGGGCCATTCAAGACGGCTCGCGTTGGAATGACTCACCTCTTGGTGGCCATCGACAAATTTACCAAGTCGATTGAGGCTAGGCCCATCAAGAAGCTTGATGGACCCACGACTGTCAAGTTCATCACGAACATCTCTGTCCGATATGGCATCCCCCACAACATCATCACCGACAACAGCACTAACTTCGCCAAGGGCGCATTAGCACTCTACTGCTCCAAGGTAGGCATCTGGCTCGACTTGGCGTCAGTGGCACATCCCCAGTCCAACGGCCAGGTGGAGAGGGCCAACGGTCTAATCCTGGCCGGCATCAAGCCAAGACTGGTGGCACCACTCGTCAGGTCAGCCGGCTGCTGGATCGAAGAGTTGCCGGAAGTACTGTGGAACCTCCGCACCACGCCCAACCGGTCAACCAGCTTCGCCCCGTACTTTTTGGTATACGGGTCCGAGGCTATCATCCCTACGTATGTCGAGTTCGACACGCCTCGGGTCACCCTGTACACGGAAATGGAGGCGAAGGAGGCAAGAGAAGACAGTGTTGATCTTCTTGAGGAGGCACGGGACCTAGCCTTGAGCCGGACGACAATCTATCAACAGAAGCTGAGGTACTACCACAACAAGAAGATCAAGCCTCTCTCTTTCAGAGAGGGAGACTTGGTGCTCAGAAGAATCCAGCGCACAGCCGGCCAACACAAGCTCTCATCCCCATGGGAGGGACCCTTCATCGTCAGTAGAGCATGGCACAACAATGCATAATACTTGATCGATGCCTAGAAGCCAAGGAAGTGCAAGAGGGACGACTCCGGCCAAGAGACGGAACGTGCATGGAACGCGGCGTTGCTTTGTCCGTTCTATTGCTAGAAGGCAAGTATCAAACATGGAAAGAGAATGCACATATGTATATTTCTCCCTCTTCATTGATTTCTAATGAATGCAATGAAAAGACCATGCGCATATGCTTCTTTTTAGATTCATATCTAGAGATTTCACTCACTCTGTGAGTCCCTTGACCGGCTCTAATTGGACCGGGGGCTTGCTAGCCGCCCGAATGACTTCCTTATGTTGTAGAAAAGCACATAGTGTACGCCGGATCGATCCCTGGTCGTCTCATAACAGCTATAGACTGGCTCCCGGTTGTCCGGCTAGCGAGGCGATGCCAGGTAAGGCCAGATACATGAAAAGTTTGACTGCAAAAATGTTGCCGACTCGGGTTGGTTTGATCTTTTTACGATCCCATTCTAGCCGGCCTCTGCTGGTATATGTTTGAGTCTTTAAGTCTTGATGGCTTTGAAAAATCTAAGTCCTATATTCCCAAAGACAGAAGCCTCGACCCAATCACAGACCGGCTCCCGGCTGCCGGGTTGGCAGGGTGGACGCTAGAGGGAGTAGAGGGGTTGGAGAAAAAGAAGTCAAGCAGGAATCAAAAGATGAAGATATAAAACAGCAGGCATGGCATTATGAATATAATGCAGAATTCATACATTCAAAAGCATTGGGCCACGGCCGAAGTTCATTATCCTTCCCGAGTGGGTGGAACTGTTGGACTGACAATTCATTGCAGACAACCAAAAAAACCAAGACATGCTAAGAGGCGGCGGCTTCATCCGTCGCCCCGGCTGCGGCTATTGAAGTGGTGGCTTCACCATCGCTGGCTGCTCCCGAGGCGGTGCTGCCGTCTCCTCCATGAGGGATTTCGGCTCCGTCCTTGGCAGAGTCGACATATGCCTCGCCACTGGAGGCGGCGTCTTCCACCTCACGGGCCGCCTCCTCGGAGCTGCCTTCGACATCATCGGGTTGAAGGCCGTGCAGATCCTCAGGGATCACATTGCCGTCTTCACCCCGCTCCAAGTTGAGCTCATCCCAGGCGGCGTACGAGGCTATGTCATTGGCCCTCACGCGCAACTGCTCCTCCATGGCCTGCAGCTCCCCCTCCGAGCCGTCGCGTTGAGCGACGAGCTTGCCCAAGTACAGGTTTTCGTACCAGGACTTGGCCAAGCGCAGGGCCATGTAGGCTCCAACACGTGCGGCCGAAGCACGCCAGGTGTCAAGGCGATAATTGCCAGCCGCAAGCCAGCGGGAGAGCCGGCTCATCGACGCCGGCTCGATGGCATCAGGCCGTAGTGCCTTTATCATCGACGAGCCTGCGACTTGGAGCCGCTCCATGGACTCACCCAGGACACGCAAGCGGGCTCTGAGGCCCACGTTGATCTCTTCCATGCTGTAGCCGGAAGCGATGTCTACCTCCTGCCCGGACACGCGACGCTCCTCGCGGCTCACCTCGATGGCTGTCTCAGCTGCATCCCCTGTCTCTGGGAAGAGACCTGAGATAGGAGAAGGGGCACAAAGAAGAGTAAGAAGAGGAGGCAGCAAAGAAGAAAATTCAAGACAAAACAAAGAGGACTCACGGTCGAAGTGGCCATCAGTCTCATGGGCATTCTCCAAGGCCTCGAGCTCCCGCACCTTGCTCGCTTGGGTGATGCGAGAGACTTCTTCCTGGTGGGCCGCAGCTGTATCCAGCGCCTTGGCCAGCTGCGCCTGCCTCTGGATCAGGGCTTCGTCCTTCTCCTTCAAGGCAGCGTCCTTGAGCTTCATCTCCTCGAGACGAACCGCCTCGAGACGCTCCATGTCGCAGTATGGGAGTTGTCCTTCTCATGCAGGGAGGCGCGCAGCTGTTCCTGCTCGGCCTGACGGGCCGCCTCGAGCTCCTTATTCTTTGTCTGGAGAAGCACCAGGTGCTGCTGGAGCCGACCGTCCGCGACGGCCTCGCCCAGCCGGGCCTTAAGTTCGGCGACCTGGCCATCAGCCGCGTGGTTCTGAGGTCGCAGCATGTTATATGGCTGCACCTGGGCATCATAAAGATCCTACAAGCAAAGCAAAGTAATATTCGGCCTGGTTAATTCATAACTAGCCCGATTCTCGGGGGCTACACCTAGTGGGTGCGCTAGCGCGCCCCCACTAAAAAAGCAAAACAAGAAATAAGCTTGAAGAGATTCGGCCCGGGCAACGCTTGGCCGGCCCGATTCTCGGGGGCTACACCCAGTGGGTGCGCTGGCACGCCCTCACTGATTCAAGAAGAAGAAGAAAAAAAAATCAAAAACCAAGACAAAGAGGAGGCAGAAGAGGAAGCACTTACCCTGGTGCGCTCCTCCGGAAGCTGCAGATCGGTGCCCGACACGCGGGTTGCCTGCTCCACCTTGTACCGGCTGTTGGTGAACATTGATACCAACTTCTGGACGCCTTGGAGTATGGTGCCTGCGGTCAGCGTCTGGCGCTCAAGGTTCGCCGCTCACCATGCCTTCATGGGCCGGCTCCCGGCTTTGGGACCGGCTCCTGGAGCAGTCGGGCCATGGTTGGAGACGACGATGGTGCTGTCTCTAGGCGTCGGTATGACGGCCGGCTCTGGCAACATCCCAGCCTACGCCGTCTCCACAGCAGGAGGGGGATTGGCCGCGTCCGGTGCGTCCATGACCACCTGTGGCACATCCATGTCCAAATTTGGCGCATCCAGGTTTAGCTCCGGCGCGTCGGTCGCCGCCTCGGCCTCCAATGACTCAGGGATCTCCTCAAGGTCCATTGGTGCAGAGGTGTCTGGCTCGGACGGCTTGGCCGCCTCAGTCCTCCAGGCACGCCTCGGCGCCGCCTCGTTAGCTGGCTCCTTCACACGAGCATGTGTGGAGGGGTTATGTCTAGCCTTTGTACGCCTCTCCGCAGGCTTCTCGGCCCGGCTAGGCCGAGGTCGGCCTTCGGCCATCTTCTATGCCGCCACCTCATAACAGCGGGTGGATTGTTCTTCAATTTCCTTCTGGGCAGCGTCAGCCGCAGAGGCAGTATCTTCCCCTACGTCCTCCGCCTCCGTTCCAAGTAGTGCTTTGAGGAACATGTCTTCACGCAAGACAAAGGAAAAAGAATGAAAGGGAAACCTTACCCCGTGACGATGGGCACCTGCCTCCTGCCGGCACCAGCATGACGCTTCTTAGCGCCGCCTGCTCGTACTCCGGCTGGAGGACCTGTCACGACTCGCTTGGGAGGCGGCCTCGAAGCTCTGGCACCCTTGCCTTTCCTCCGGGTGGCCTCGCCAAGACCGGCCGTCTCAGCCGCATGGCAGGGACCGCGCGTTAGGGGTGGGCTGGTGACCTCCTCCACCCCATTGGAGTCTTGCTCGAAGGCTGCATCAGATAAGGAGGGTGGTGTCTCATCATCATCTGGCCAATCAACAATGGAGGGCTTCAGATCCTCACCAGACGGCTCCGTGCCCTCCGACTCCAGCGCATCCTCCAAACCTTCGGAGGCGGCAGAGCGAGACTCGATCATGCCCTCGTCCTCGATCTCCGAGGCGTCAGACATCACCACGTTGGGAGTAGGCGGGTTGAGTGACTGCAGCTTCTCGAACATCTGCGCAATGGAGTCGGCAGCCGGCTCAAAAAGATGATCGACCACAAGAAAAACAACAAGAACAGCCTCAACGAGAGGGCTTACCATCGGAGGCGGACAAGACCTGTCATAAGGGGCCAACCCCCACTCCCAGTTCCCACCATCGTCTATGTGGGCGGTTGAAATCTGGTTCACACCCTGCGCCACAACGCCGGCTGTGAAGTTCTTGGTGGAGATCCGGAAAGGATCATACCGGCCGCCCATCTAGCAAACCAGATGGGCCGCCTCTGCAGGGGCAAGATCCTGTGGGTAATCATGGTGGTAAGCAGGTCACGCCCTGTGTCGAGGTAGGCGCCGATCTGCGCTACATCGGGAATCGGCTTCGGATACTTCGCCTGCCAGTTCAACTTCGCCATCGGAGGATCGATGTTGAATGGAGGCATGTTGAGGGCATCGGGTGCGGGGTTGACATTCTTCACATAGAAGAAGCCTTTCTACCACTGCTTGATGGATTCTTGTAGTGGCATCTGGGGGAAGCCGGACTTCGACCGGTGATGCACCAGCGCGGCTCACACGGCGTCATCGCGCGAGGGCCGTCGAGCTTCTCCAGCTCGGCCTTCTCCATCTTCTTGGATTGCAGCTAAAAGACGAATAAGCTCTGTCAGAGGTCAAGGCGAGGCTCAATTCTCAGAAAGCCCTCGCACAGGAGGATGAAGGAAGACAACTAGAGAATGGCGTTCCGCGCCAAGTGGTGCGGCTACAGGCCGAAGAAGACGAGCCAGTTGGAGAAGAATGTGCTCACCGGAAGCCCGAAGCCCCTGTAGAAGTGCTCGTCGAACACGACGATCTCTCCCTCCTGCGGTGTCGGGGCGATTTCGGCGCCGTGGATCCGCGCCGTCACCAGAGAGGAGGGAGGCAACATCCGGTGGTGACGGAGCGCCTCGATGTGGCCGTCGCAAATGTCGTTGCCGAGCCAAGCTCCTTGGGATGAGCTCTTCTTCGAAGAGGAGCCACTCGCCATGACTGCGAGCGACGTGTGCTCGCGAAGAGTGGCGGCAGCGGGTGGCGCGACAGCGACGGAGAGGATGAAGGCGAAGACAGACGGTCTCTTTCTCTCTGGGCTCTGGGAGGAAGAGGGTGTCGATGCGGGGCGATTAGGGGGCGAATGGCCTCTTCGGAGGATCGTGGGGAGGGGATCCGGTGCGAACAGAGCCCCACTAATCCCGTGTATTACGGGCAGTAACGTTTCCCGAGACCCAACTGTCGCGGAGTTAATCCGCAGAGGATCTTCCGGATGGCGGCCGAGGGGGCGTCGTGTTGGGACCCAGGGCCCAGGCCCGGTCCCGTCACCTGCTTAAACCATCATCATGTCAGGCCAGGCCTAGCACGTTGCGCGATTTGCGCAGCCTACGACGAAGCCGAGGCGTCGCTTGGAAGCAGCCGGCTTTCGAGCTGGTGACCCGTGCCGCAGGAGGCGGCAAGAATACAAAAGACAAATAATCAAGCCGGTGAGGCCACCCGCAACCAAGCGGCGGGCCTCTCCAGCTTTGGGGACTACTGTCGGGGGGATAACCCCGGGGTAGGCTCACCTAGCCTGCTCCTTTACCTTCAACCCAGAAGGAATGACCAAAACAATTCTACAAGGCCCAAGTCCCCTGGCCGGCTAGGAAACACCTACCGGCTAGGGAGCGAGGCGACCAATTCTCTGGCCAGCGAGGAAGCATCTGCCGGCTAGAGGCAAGACGGCTACCTCTCCCTGGCCGACTAGGCCAAGCCAGCCGGCTAGGGGCGAGGCTGCCGTGCCCAGGCCGACTAGTCGAGCAGGCTAGCCGGCCGGGGATCTCAAGTCACATCAGA
This sequence comes from Hordeum vulgare subsp. vulgare, assembly GCF_904849725.1. Lineage (NCBI taxonomy): Eukaryota > Viridiplantae > Streptophyta > Magnoliopsida > Poales > Poaceae > Hordeum > Hordeum vulgare. The sequence continues at coordinate 277,418,838 of NC_058521.1, read as the reverse complement.
TCGTAGGTCATGAGGAGACCCTACGATTGAAGGTGGCTACGCGTCAGCAAAGGTACTAGATTGGAGTGCATGGCGGGTACCAGCGTCGGTGGCCACGCCGCTGACTTCCCCCGGCTCTGATCCGTCACCCTGCACAGTGTCGGCCCGTCAAACTCCCACTCCATTACTACACTCGGCGTGGGAACAATGGAGGTGGTCGTACTGTCTACCCTTGACGAATCTCGCTGGACGACGCCGATCGTACCATACGTGTCCTGCGTCAACCTTACGCGAGAGCCTCATGGCTAGCCGATGGGTTCCACCGCTAGACGGGACCTTGCAGCCGGCGGGCCCCTGAAGCTACAAGACAAGACCCCCGTGGGCCCCCTGGCCAGTCGGGTCCCACTCTTGTACCCTTTATCCATATTGTAGGCTGGTTGATTCGTCTATAAAACCCCCCGCCCCCTCCATGCAGAGGGTCGATCAACTTATCACACACACCAACCACATAGGAGAGGCAGAGTCGAGCAAGCTGCTCCTTCTTCCTCTTCCCCGATACAGCTCCAGGAGCAACTTTGATCCCATCCATATACATCATACACTCCAGCAGGACTAGGGGTATTATCTCTACGGAGAGCACCGAACCTCGGTACATCGTGCGTTCCATGCTTGTACCAACCTCGCCCCCAGCGCCCTCCGGTGTCACTTCGGTTCCTACCATCTTTAGCCTACCCATGGCTTATGTTGTGAGTATTCACCGACAACCTTAGCTACTCTTCTTGTCAAACATGCCATGTTGGTGTAAATTGTTGGGAACTCACTTTGTGAAATTTTGGCTAAGCCCGAGAATCTGCTATTATCTTCATGCCATGTTTAGAGGATGCTTTCATGATTTTGTGTAGATTTATATCATGTTTAGTGGGAGTGATTTGTAGTATTTGTTTCTTTCCATGAAAGTTGTTGTAGAGTAGAGTTTTATTGCTGTCAACAGGCCATCGTGCTAAATTGCTTGTATAAAACTAATCTTTTCTTTCAGTCCTAATCTGTTATAATGTTTGCCATGTTATGAGCTTGATTTCCATCGATCCATGAACATATCCATGTTGCTGCTAGTTAGGGGTTATTGTACTCTATGATAGCTTCATATTTATGTCTTGGTTGAACTTATTGGGTGGTTGTAGCTGCTATTTTTCCTATGAACAAAGTGGTATGTTGTTGCTTGTGGATAGATTGGTTGTTGCATTGTTTTGTGCCTTGGGTGAGTTGTGCTCCTTTGTTTTGCATGAAATTTAGGTCTATTTGACCTAAAATTTCGTGCTCAATCTAGTGGAATACTTGGAATGTCAAGGAACTGCCCATAACTTCTCTCAAATTATTTTTTAACATTATTGCCTTTCATATCTTGTTTTGTAAGTTCCGAGATATTTGTAGATCGGTTTGCGACATTCTTTTAATGCACTTGTATTGTTTTCTTGTGATGAATACATTTTTACCATGTTCATGCATACCCAAATAGTTAATCTTGAGCTTATTTCCAGAATGGTAAGAACTAACTAAATGCATGAGAAAGATGACTAGTGTAGCGTTGCCATGTTCCCTTCATACCATACTCATGCATCATACTATTTGAAGCATTGTGCCTTGATGTGTGTTCATTGGATGTGTATTTTCTTTGGGTAGAATCGGGTGATGAGTACGAGTACGAGGATCCCGTTGAGAATGTTCCTGAAGAGCAAGAGCCTTAACCCTCAGAAGAATTGCCAGGCAAGATGACCGTGACCTTGATATCGTTTCCAATTTTGTTATGCATAGATATCTCTTTTACAACACTATTTCTCGTTTCCTACCACCTGAATATCAATCCTACAAATATTGGCATTAAAATCCTCTAACGCTTCACATCATAGCAACCATTTATTGGCTAAGTTAGCGCTTGCCCAAACCATTTTATAGGATTTTCTAGTTAAAGGTGCAGGCTGATGTGTGCGTTAACATGGACGTTTTGAATATCATCTTATTATTCCTATTTAATTCAATGCACCTATATACTTGGTAAAAGGCGGAAGGCTTGGCCTTTTGCTTGGTGTTTTGTTCTGCTTTTTCCGCCCTAGTTTCGGTTATCGGTGTTCTGTTCTTACATATTGAGTGCTCCTAACACGCTTGGGGTTGTTATGGGGACCCCGTCGATAATTCATTTTGAGTTAAGATTCTTCCAGCAAGGCCCAACATTGGTGTTAAATTTTCTAAACAACTTAATAAAAATGCATAGGGAATAGCTACCCCGTGGATCTTAATCAACAACCCGGGCCAGTGCTCCTTCTGAGTGTTGGTCGAAGTTGGGCGATGTCCGGCGCCCCCTGGTCACCCGGGGTTTCAGCCAACCCGTTGTCTTGTTGATATGGTAGTGCCCCGACAAAGAGATACATGTGGCTCCTATTGGGATCTAGCTTGCCGGGCTGTCTTGCTAGAATTGTCTTACTCTTAGAGAATGTCTTGTGCACTGGGATATCTGTGATACTTCGGGCTATCTCAAGGTTGAGGTTTTCTGTCGAGAGCAGCTTGTGTTAGTTTGTGATGGACTACTTGGAGCACCCCTATAGGGTTAATATCTTTCGGAAAGCCATGCCCGTGGTTATGTGGCAACTTGGAAATTTGTTTAACGTCCGGTTATAGAAAACTTGAAGTAAACTTAATTAAAATATGTCAATTGTGTGCGTAACCGTGACAGTCTCTTTCGTGAGCTTATACTCTGGCTCAGGACACAATGGGGTTATGACTGAGGTAAGTACGTGTTCAGGATCAATTATTGATCATTATTAGCTCACGTCCGTCATGCGTAGAGCACTCAATTTACATTATGTTCTTGTAAGTTAGCCACAAAATATGCATTGTGTTGTTGCAACCTCAACACTTAACATTACCACACCCAATAACTTGATTAGTCCCGATATCATGGTCACAAGATTTCCGAGTCCCCATGGCTAATAGATTACTACAACACCATATGTCTAGGTATCGTAGATCTAGAGACGCTCGACACTTTGTCGATCCAGTGGGAGTTCGATGAGGGAAGCGCGCGCATGTACATGACGCACCCCGACAAGTAGAGGACCTTGGTCATTCCCTTGTCTAGTGAGACATAATCATTGCTATTTTATCATTTGTTTTCATTTGTGGCCGCACCCTGCCTTATGGATGATTAAAATAATGTTGTGTGACTTGTAATTTAGCATGTGGCAAGTGTAAGCCAATCCATATACTCATCTCTTCACAAATATATCTGCAATCATTTCGGTACTTGCGAGACACCGAGATGCACTTCTATCCATATTAAGGCCTCATCGCTAAATATGTATAGTACTACACCTTGGACGTTACAAGGTGGTAATCAGAGCCATACGACCATCGGAGCCTTTGCTTGATCGAACTTGGCCGAGTTGAGTCTATTGAAAAACTATTTTGAGTCTAGTTATATGGGAGAGTAGGATTCTTTTTACTCCTCTTCCCTGCTCTCGTGAGGTTTACGAATTAGGAATTTTAATTATACTCCTCTTCTTGCTCAAAAACGTTTCGGATCATGCGTGCATTATGGAATCTATATGATGACAAGGTGAGGGAGTTCTGACTTGGTGCCTCCCGTTTGACATGATTTCTTCCAGGGACTTGAGCTCTAAAGGATTCTTGGCACAAGGTTTCCATTCAACTTCCTTGGTATCTGAAGACACGGACATCGAAAAACATATATAATTTGTTTGGTGGAAAATAGTGCCATGACTTTCCCTAGTACTGGTGGTGATAGTGTGGATGATCTATCGGGTTTGGTATCATTGTGTTTTCGAAGGTATGAGGTAGACGAATTTGAAGAACTTGTCGGATGTGTGTTGATAGTGGCGGGAGCGGTGTAGCTGATTACATCGGTGATCTAATATTCATGTCCGTCACTAGGATGGCTCCAGGATGTCGGGGAAACCGACACCTATGGGAAACTCGAGGAGTACGTTGATCGTTCAGCGGGGAGGGAGAGGTACTGCATCGAGAGCGGAGCTAGCGATCAACACCGGCAAGGTCTTTTACCCAGGTTCGGGCCCCTTGGCCCGTAAAACCCTACTCCTGCTTAGTTTGTATTGTGTGCTTACTATAGGGTAATTTGCTACAGTAACTTCGTACGTGATTAGGGAGTCTCCGATCCCCAAAAAGTCCAACCCCTGAGAATGAGCCTTGGGCATCCTTTTATAGGCAAAGGGGTCACCAACATTGTGCTCACGGGGGATCCCCAAAAAGTCCAACCCCTGAGAATGAGCCTTGGGCATCCTTTTATAGGCAAAGTGGTTACCAACAGTGTGCTCACGGGGTGCATAGTGAACAGTGTTCACCGCTCTTCTTCTTCGGTGGTGTCAGGGGCAGTAAATGCTTGTGTGACCCCTGACCTGCCGCAAGGTGGTCGCGACACATACCCAGGTGAATCGACACCTGAGTCTTGTGCTGGCACATGAAGGATGTGCTAGAGCGGTCGGATTGTGGTAGAAATGTGGGAGGACACCTGGCGAGCGGAAAGGGCTTGATGGCCTGGAGTCTTTCGGATGACTTGGTCACCTTCCTGGCAAGGAGGGCTTGCTGGGGTCTTGAATACTTTCCCGGGAAGGAGGGCTTGCTTGGGCTTTGCCAGTCTGTGTGAGCCCTCCCAGCAAGGGGGGCTCGCCGGGGCCTTGCTAATCTTCGGGAGCCTTCCCGGTGTAGTGGGCTTGCCGGGGCCTTGGGAATCTTTCCGGCAAGGGGGTGGGGGACTGTCGGGGCCTTGCATATAGATCCCTTGTACTCCACGCCCCCTGGAGAGAGGTAAGGGCGTGGCCTTGGTGGGTCTTCAATTGCCTTCCGACAGTTTTTCCTAGTGTACTACTGTCAGGGGCGTCGCCGATGCCCGTGCAGAAGTCTGGGGCACAAGGGACCCCAGTCTCTTGTGCACCGACAGAAGCCCCCGGGCCTGGGCCATGCACGCACGCGGGGAGTTGCTGGGACAGGCCCAAAGTAGTGCACAGGCTTCCTTGGCACGGGACCCTATAGCTTCGGAGCCGTTGTAGACGACCCTTCCCCACGTCGCGCATTGAATGCACGAAATGGGCACGCGTACGCACGGTGGCCATGCGCGTGCTGAGCCGTTGGTTGGGTACGCAAGGGTCCGTCGATTCGCCCACCTTTCTTGTCATAAGAAAGGAAAACGCACGCGCACAAGCCCTTGGTTCCTTCCTAGTTCTTGCCAATCTCGAAAACGCCGCCGCCTCCCTCCTCCAGCTGAAGTTCCCTTCCCACCTCCACCTTTGCTCCCGAGGCCGTGCTCCGGACGGCCGCAGCTTCCGCTGTTGCCATGGCGCCTAAGTGAGCAAAAAGCAAGAAGGGGAAACCTGTCGTCGCGGAGAAGGAGTTGGCGCAGATGTGGAAGGACCTCACCTATTTTCCCCTGGGGCCTGATGCGTTCTTCCTGAAGGAGCGCTATCAGCAGAAGAGGGCGGCCAGGACGAACGTGCATCCGGAGACCCAAGTGACCATGGGAGAAGCTGGCGGTGCTCGAGACAAGTATCCCTTCTTCGTCGATTACTTTTATTATGGGCTCTGTCTGCCCTTCTCCAAGTTCTTCATCGACATCATGCACACCTATGGCTTCCACCTTATGGCTTTCACACCGAATGCAGTGATGTGCATGTCTATATTCGCGCAGCTTTGCGAGAATTTTCTCGGGATCACCCCCAACACCGCCCTCTTCCGCCACAATTTCATTCCCCGCATCCAAGGAGGGGATGCTCTTTCGGGCTCCATCACTTGGATTCCGAGGACCAGATGCAAGGAGATGTATCTGGATGGGGCCTTTCGGGAGAAGTGGGAAGAATGGCGCGGTAGGTGGTGCTGGATCGACGAGGAGAAGTATCTGCCCTTCTGCGAGCCCAGGACCGCCAGGATCGACTCTCGTGACAAGCATTGGAGCGACCTCGACCCTGATGATAAGAAACTGTTAGTCGCCGTCAACAGGATCCTGCGTCTTAGGGCCGCAGGGCTGATGATAGAGATGGTGGGTGCCGACTTTATCCTTAGGCGCATCGCCCCCTCCAGAATAGGGGCGGAAGGTGAGCCTCAGCCTTCGTGAACGCTGCAGACATCATGGGAGTGCAGACTAGTTACAACAATATTCTGACGATGATGGGGCATGCCTTCATTTGCCAGAAGTTGTTCAAGCCGGACATGAGGCCTCGCCTGCCGCATGGTGTCGTACAATGTTGCCATAGTGTAATGCTCATGGCGTGGTTGCAACTTGGATCGAGCCCAAGGAGGAGGATGTCTTGTCCTTCTTTGACTGCTTGTCGGAGAAGCCCACTAGAGAAGAGAACGACCTCGTCCATGAGACCACCGACGAGGAGGTGGCCTACATGGCCAGCCGGGCCGAGGAGCGGTCCCTTGCCGAGGCGGCGGGGAGTGTCGGTTTCTATGACGAGGGACCGCCCGATGAGGGGGTGCTGCAGGAGGAGGAGCTCGCGGAGAGCCAAGTAGCTCGGCGACTGGGGGCCCTTCGAAGGGAGAGGCGGCCAACGGAGAGGAGGAGGAGGAAGAGGAGTAGCCTGTAGCCCGCCGGAGGCCCATGCGAGTACTTCGACACGTCGGCTCCAACATCCCCATCCGGCAAACTCCCCCTGCCGCGCCCACCAAGCATCCGAGATCCGCGTCTCCCCCGGCGGATGCCGAGGAGGACGTGGATTTTGATTGCTCGGCCTGCAGCTCGGGGGAGGAGGAGGAGTAAGTGTTTGATTTTTACCCCCTTCGAACCCCTTGCTTTGTGATCTTACTCATCAGGTGCCGGTTCTTCTTCTCAGGGACACGGAGATGTTGGCCGAGAGAATGGAGAAGAAGGCCAAGGTGTCAGCAGGTGGCGGTCCTTCGACGAGCGCCTCCAGCGCGCCACCGGCAGCTTCCACCGTTCCTGTGCCCAGCCCCCGGCAGAGCCCCCAGCGGGAGTTGCTGAGGCCTATGAATCCCGACAGCGAGCCCCCGGCAACCGAGGATGTCGGAGAGGGCACAGCTGCCCCTCACTAGCTGGACGAGTGTGAGTGTCCTAACAAAGGACGTATGAATGTTTCTCCATCCGTTTTCTCGGATGTTTGCCTCGTTCTAATCATCTTATTCTTTATCTTGTACCCAGACTTCTCCTCGGTAGAGGAGATGAATGTCGACTCCGTCATCGAGGAGGCCGTGCGGGATGCGGCCGCGGAGGCTGATGAGGTTGCCGGGAGCGAGTCTACTGCGAAGGCGCGGGATCGGGCCACCCAGGAACCAATATGGGAGTTCGTCGAGGGCCCTGGGGCGCGCACCCGTGATCCTCGTGCCGTCTAAGGTTTGGGGGCAGCGCTCGATGAGGATCCCCCTCTTGCCGGCGAGGATGTTGGTGGCGACCAGCCTCCCGCGCTAGGGCCTCCGCGAGCCAGTGAGGATGCTCGCGGCGACCAACCTCGTACGTCTAGGCCCCCGCCAGCCGGCGAGTATGTTGGTTCGGCGAGGGTCGGTACATCAATCCGCCCAGGGTTTGCCATACCAGGATAGCCGTGGAGGGGCCGAAGTCTCCACCAGTGCCGGGCTTGAGATTGTGGATGGATCAGGGGCCTGCGGCAGGAAGCTCAGCGAAGAGCAGGTCTTCTAGTCCATGAGGGACAACATCAGCCAGCTCCAGGCCCTTTACTGGGCCCGGAAGGAGAAATTGGACTCCCAGATGGCGTTCGTCGAGGCAGCACATGTCAACTGTTCTTCCCCTTGCAACGGCACCAGAAGAATGCTGCTAGCACTCTCCGGCAATCGAAACTAGAAGAATGTTGTTGACGGCCCACCAGCGCGTGGGATCGTAGCAGTTTTCGAGGGTAGAGTATTCGACCCAAATTTGTTTTTACGCCTATAGGAGGTGAGAGGATACTCTCAAGTATTAGCACGTGAATATGTCAGATTCAACCACACCTGAAAGATTAGTATCTGCAAGCAAAGTAGTAACAACAAAGTAGTATGATAACAACAGTGTCAGAAACGATCTGTTGACGGCAGACTATTCCTAACGATTGTATCAATGGAGCGAAGTTGCCTCGTTCACGGAAGTTGTCAGTTCCCGTCAACGACCAGCGATCAAGATTGTAACAGGTAGCAGCAGTGTAACAAGCAATAGAAGTGGCAAGGAACAGCAGTAGTGATAGCAGTAGCAAGTAGCAACAATAGCAAGCGACAGTAGTAGCAAGAGTAGTAGCAGAGCAAGAAAAGTAACAACAGCAGTAGGACAAACTCATAGGCAATGGGTCGGTGATTTGTTTGGATGATATTCATCATGCAACAGTTATAACACGGAGAGATATGTGGCTAGCTCCCGTTTGTCAATGTGATGTAGGCATGCATTCCGTGTGTCGTCATACATGCTTAGGGAATAGAACTTGCATGACATCTATTCTCCATCCCTCCCGTGGCAGCGGGGTCCAAAAGGAAACTACGGGATATTAAGGTTCTCCTTTTAATAAATAACCGGACCAACGCATTAGCACTTGGTGAACACATGAACTCCTCAAACTATGGTCATCACCGGGAGTGGTTCCGGTTATTGTCATTCCGAGTTTGCCGGATCATAACACATAGTAGGTAACTACAACTTGCAAGATCGGATCTAAAACACACATGTATTGGTGACAACATAATAATTTCAGATCTGAAATCATGGCACTCGGGCCCTAGTGACAAGCATTAAGCATGGCAAAGCAGTAGCAACATCAATCTCAAAACATAGTGGATACCAGGGATCAATCCCCATCAAAACTAACTCGATTACATGATAGATCTCATCCTACTCATCACCGCCCAGTGAGCCTACGGATAGAATACTCATGAACGACGAAGAGCTTCATGGAATTGGAGAGGGAAGAAGGTTGATGATGACGATGGCGACGATTTCCCCTCTCCGGAGCCCAAGACGGACTCCAGATCTGCCCTCCAAATGAAGAACAGGGGGTGGCGGCGCCTCCGTATCGCAAACGCGACGAAAACTTCTCTTTTTATTTTTCTGGGACGAAAGTGAACTTATAAACCTGAGGTTGGGGGCGGCAGAGCCGTGTGGGCCCCAAAAGCCTGCCCACCGCCACCAGGGGGGTGGTGGTGGAGCCAGGGCTTGTGGCCCACTGTCCCACCCCCTCAGGTGGAACTTGGCGCAGATATTTTTCATATTTTCCAGAATTCCTCCCATAAATTTTCAGGACGTTTGGAGAACTTTGATTTCTGCACAAAAATAACACTAAGGCAATTTTAATGAAAACAGCGTCAGTCCAGGTTAGTACCATTCGAATCATGCAAACTAGAGTCCAAAATAAGGGAAAAAGAGTTTGGAAAAGTAGATATGATGGAGACGTATCAACTCCCGCAAGCTTAAAACGTTGCTTGTCCTCAAGCAACTCAGTTCACAAACTGAGAGAGAAAGAAAAACTTTGACAAACTCTGTTTGATCTTGTTGTTGCAACTATGTCCAACTCATAACCAGAATTTCGGCAAGATCACAAGTTAACCACATAAGCAAATGACACAAAGGTCTCACGGTAAACCAATATCAATGGCATAATCAGCTAACGAGAAAATAATAATGAGTTTCAAATACCAACACTTCAATCAAAACAAGCATGAAGCAATATGAATGGGTGGTATCTCGCTAGCTCTTTCTGAGACCGCAAAACTTTAATGTAGAGCACTTTCAAAGATCAAGGGCTGACTAAACATTGTAATTCATAGCAACGAAGATCCAGTCATAGTCATACTCAGTATCAATCAAAAGCAAAGCATAAAAATGACAGAGGTGCTCTCTAACTGGTGCTTATAAAAGGGGAGGATGACTCGACAGGAAAATAAATAGACATGCCCTTCGCAGAGGGAAGCATTGATTTGCAGAGGTGCCATAGCTCAAGCTTTGAAAACAGAGATAATAATTTTGGGTGGCATGCTTTCATTGTCAACACAATGGCCAAGAGTTCTCAATATCTTCCATGCTACTCATGCTATAGGCGGTTCCCAAACAGAAAAGTAAAGGTTTAACCGCCCCACCATAAATAAAAAACACTCCACGGCTAGCCAAATCCTCGGGTACCGTCCATACTAACATCAATCCGGGGGGAATCTTGTTTTAGAGTTATGTTTTCGATTTAATCCTGGAACTGGGCATTCCAATTACAGGCCCCTTTCTCGTGAATGACAGTGAATAAACACATGTCGAGGATAACACTCCTAGCATGGAAGATACCAATAGCCCCCTATCACCACATGAGCGGTTCGGGCATGCAAAACAGATTATTTCTTGAAGGTTTAGAGAATGGCACATGCAAATTTACTTGGAACGACAGGTAGATACCGCAAATAGGTAGGTATGGTGGACTCTCATGGAAATTTTTTTGGGTTTATGGAAGTGGATGCACAAGTAGTATTCCGCTTAGTACAAGTGAAGGCTAGCAAAAGACTGGGAAGCGACCAACTAGAGAGCGACAATAGTCATCAAGATGCAATGAGTTTGACTAACATTAAATGCAAGCATGAACAGGATATAAATCACCATGAACACGAACATCATAGAGGCTATGTTGATTTTGTTTCAACTACATGCATGAACATGCGCCAAGTCAAGCCACTTGAAACATTCAAAGGAGAATACCATCCTATCACACTACATCCTAGTCATCTCAAAATCTATGTTGGCATTCAAGACAAACCATTATAAGCTCTTAGCTAAATAAGCATGGCATCAGAAACTATGATCTCTAAGTTGTCATTGCAAACATGGTTCTCTCACAACAAAGCTGAATCTGGGTCGACAAGCTAGTCAAATTTACAAAAATAAAATAGGTAGAGTTGATACCAGCTTTTCAGTGTCAGTCACTTCATCATATATCATCATTATTGCCTTTAATTTGCACGATCGAACGATGTGAACAATAATAAGCGCATTGGACTAAGCTGAATCTGAAGGCAAACACGAAGGAGAAGACAAAGTAATATGGCTCTACTACCTTGACACAAAGAAAAAGAAAACTATTTACACGGGAAAGCTCCCAACAAGCAAAAGAAGAAAGAAAAATATTTTTGGGTTTTCTCAAAAGGACACAAAACAAGAAAACAAGAAAACTAAAATAAACTAGCATGGATAATACAGTGGCAAAGTGTAAACACCGGCTAACAAAGTGAAAGCATAAGCATGAATGTAAAGTCGGTGAGAACACGTACTCCCCCAAACTTAGGCTTTTGGCCTAGCTTGATCTACTCCCATGGATGATCCTGGCAAAACCGAAAGTCATAATGGGTGTTATACGGGAGTGCTGCAGCCACTGCCTGAATAGCTGCCTCACGAAGTCGAGCAGCAGTCGCCTCCCTCTCATAATCCTCTGCCTCTCCTATGGTTATGTAGTATCTTCGTTTTACCTGAAAGTCAAAGAAAGCAGGAGCAGGAAGGGTAATATGGAAAACACGCTGCCGGTTAAATATCAAGCGGTATAGGAGGGATCCATGATCTCTCTCAAGGAACCGGTAGCGTGTTAGAGCAACACGACCAAGGTAGGCTGTACGGAGAGGAGGGTCTTCTGGACAAATGGATACTCCAAGAAAATTTGCTAAGCGTGTAGCATAAACTCCACAAAAGAAATCCCCCTCACTGGCATTTTTATGTAGCCTCCTTGCTATTATAGCTCCCATATTGAAGCTCCTATCACCTGTTACTGCGCTCGTAAGGATACTAAGGTCGGAAGCGCATAGGTGACAATGTGCACCCTTGCCGTTAAGGCACCTACCTATGAAGAGGGCAAGGTAGTGCAAGGCAGGGAAATGGATCCTTCCTATGGTGGCTCGCGGGATATCTCTGGTTTCTCCAACAGTTATACTGGAGACAAAGTCTCTGACCGAAGACTTAGAAGGATCATTAATACTACCCCCATCGGGTATCTTGCAAATCCTATTGAAATCCTCCAAATCCACGGTATAGGATTTATCGTACAGATCAAACAATATGGATGAGTCATGGCAAACTGAAAATTTAAATCTACGCATGAAAGAGGCAGTGAGCATAGCATACTGTTCACATTTATCTGAGAGGAATTCTTCTAACCAGGCATTGCGGATAAGTGTATCAAACTCATCCTTGAAACCTGCTTCGATCATGAACTCATCGGAAGGCCGTTCACATGGTTGTACCGGTGCGTCCCTTAGTTGAAAAGGTTCGGGCTCCCGAAAAGAAAGACGAGGACCCTTCTTACTTGAGGAACCACCATGAAACTTCCTCCTGAACATAATTTCCTCTTGCTGAAATTTTTGAAGTTCAAGAGAAAAGTGAATGAAGACCCACCACACCTTGTAGCAACTACTCCTACTAGTGCCTAGAGACCGTATCACGCACTAAAACTACTTGGGACAAGCTAAAATCAACATTTCTAGCTCAAGAACAGGGTCACCAAGGTAGCAAGAATTCACGAAGGATAAAGCACTAGAGCTAAAACTAATTGGACCAATGGAGGAGTCTCTTACCAAGGAGTAATTTCCCCAAAACAGTTCGGAGAATGGTGCTTTGAGCAAGGAGATCGAAAATCACAGCCAAATGAGCAAGAACAGGGGTTTGAGCTGCGAAACAATTTTTTCTGGAGGTGGAAGAAGAGGCTGGGAGCTGGAATGAGTGGAGGGGGTCCCTGTGGGCCCCACAAGCTTGCACTCCGCCACCAGGGGGGTGGGTAGCGGTGGCAGGGCTTGTGGCCCACTGGTCTGGCCCTCAGGCCAGCTCTCAGGCCCAGTAATTTTCAAAAATTCCAGAAAAAATCATACTAAATTTTCAGGACCATCAGAGAACTTTTATTTTCGAGGTATTTTTCTCTGGGACGATAAAACAGAAAACAGGAAAAGCTAAACTAATTCTTCCATTTTTCTTCTAAGCAACAGAAAATGAAAGCTCAAAACAGAGGTATGTGACTCTTTGATTCATCCGTTTCATGGTCATCGAAAGAAATCCGTCAATAGGATTGATCAAGTCCTCATGACAAAACCTTCTCGAATCTCAAGAGAGAACGGAGAATTTTTGAATAGCCACTAAGTCACCTTAATGGGGATATCTATCTCCCCAACAAGCAAATCATACTTCATCTTGACACGAGGAATAGGGCATTCAAAGCTCCCAATGAGAATCGATGAAGTCTTTTCGATAACATTGATGCAATGTACTTGATATCGTTTCTTCAGAAAGTGCACGGTGTGCTCATTACCGTTGACATGGAAAGTGACATTGCCTTTGTTGCAATCTATAACAGCCCTTGCAGTGTTTAAAATGGGTCTTTCGAGGATGACAGCCATGGCATCGTCCTCGGGAATAGCCAAGATAACAATGTTTGTTAAGATAGTGGTATTAGCAACCACAACAGGCACATCCTTGCAAATGGCGATAGGGAAAGCAGTTGATTTGTCAGCCATTTGCAGAGAAATTTCAGTGGGTGTCAACTTATCCAATTCAAGTATACGATAAAGAGAAAGCGGCATAACACTAACACCAGCTCCAAGGTCATATATGGCAGTTCTTACGTAGTTTCCTTTAATGGAGCAAGGTATAGTGGGCACTCCGGGATCACCAAGTTTCTTAGGAGTTCCACCTTTAAAAGTGTAGTTGGCAAGCATGGTGGAGATCTCAAGATCTGCTATCTTCCCTTTATTAGTCACGATATCTTTCATATACTTGGCATACGGAGACATCTTGAGCATTCAGTTAACTGCATCCGCAGAAAGATGGGTCTTATCATCTCAACGTAGCGCTCAAAATCGTCATCATCCTTTTTCTTGGTTGGCTTACGAAGAAAGGGCACAGGTCTCTGAACCCATGGCTCTCTTTCTTTACCATGCTTCCTAGCAGTGAAGTCATTCTTACCTTATTTCTTAGATTGTGGGTTATCAGGATTAACCGTAGGTTCAATCTCCACATCCTCATCATTGCTAGGTTGAGCATTATTATGAACATCACTGTCCATATTGTCACCAGGTTCATGTTCATCACCAGATTGTGTTTCTGCATCAGACGCAGAAATATCATTAGGTTCTTCAGGTGTGACAGTATTTGGTAAACTGGCGTCTAGGTTTCTATCATCCTTTTTCTTCTCCTTAGGATGACTAGGTGTATCAGCATTGATTCCTTTAGAATCTTGATCAATTCTCTTAGGATGACCTTCAGGATACAAAGGTTCCTGAGTCATTTTGCCTCCTCTAGTGATGACTCTGATAGAGTTGTCATTTAATTCATTGAGCAGGTCATTCTAAGATTTAAGTACTTGTTCTACCTGAGTAGTAATCATAGAGGCATGTTTACTCAGAAGCTTCAGATCATTGACATTTCTGTCTACACAGGCACTTAAATGGCTAAGCATACGAGTACTTTGTTCCAAATGTCTGCTAACATAATCATTGGAACTCTGTTGTTTGGCAACAAAGTTGTCAAATTCATCAAAGCATAGGCTAGCAGGTTTGTCAAAAGAAATATCGCTCTCATCAAACCTACGCAGAGAATTCACTTCTACTACCTGTATCGGGTTATCGAGACCATGGATCTCTTTGATAGGTGGTAGATTCTTGACATCTTCAGATCTAATGCCTTTCTCTTGCATAGATTTCTTGGCTTCTTGCATATCTTCGGGACTGAGGAATAGAATACTTCTTTTATTAGGACTTGGCTTAGGATGTGGTTCGGGAATAGTGCAAGCATTATCGTTGATCAAGATGTTATTCAGTAGAGTCTCAGCTTGTTCTACCGTTCGTTCCCTAAGAACACAACCGACACAACTATCTAGGTGGTCTCTAGAGGCATCGGTAAGTCCGTTATAGAGGATATCAAGTATATCGTTCTTCTTAAGAGGGTGATCAGGAAAATCATTTTGTTGCTGGACAAGCCTCCCCCAAGCTTGTGGAAGACTCTCTTCTTGGAGTTGAGCAAAGTTGTATATTTCCTGCAAGACAACTTGCTTCTTATGGGCAGCGAAATATTTCTCAAAGAAGTAATAGACCATCTCCTAGGGACTACTCACACATCCAGGAGCAAGAGAGGGTAACCAAGCTTTAGCGTCATCCTTTAGAGAGAAAGGAAACAACTTAAGGATATAGTAGTGACCGATCTTCTCCTCATTAGTGAAAAGGGTGGCTATATCGTGTAGTTTGGCAAGATGGGCTACGACCGTCTCAGACTTAGAACCGTGAAAAGCAACAGATTCGACTAGAGAGATTATCTGAGGATTGACAGAGAATTCATAATCGTTATCGGTGATAAAGATAGGTGAAGTGGCAAACTTCGGGTCATATTTCATGTTAGCTTCCCGAGATTTTTCCTTCCACTTGAGAAGTAATTTCTCAGCGTCATAGGCATCCTTACACGCAAGAATATCCTCAGCTATCTCTCCCTCCATAACATAAGCCTCAGGTATATCAGGCAATGTAGTATCTCTAGCAGTATCAAGCATAGCATCATCAGGCAAAATAACATCTATAGCATCATCAGGCAAAGCAGTATCAAGCATAGCATCTCTAGCAGGAGCATCATAAGCATCATCAAGCACAAGCGCCATATAAAGATTTCTAGCAGGAGGTGATGTCGCAAACTTACTCATAACTGAAGGTGAATCAAGTGCAGAGCTAGATGCACTACAGGAATTAGCTTCTTTGCCGTCTGCCATCACAGATGGCAAAGAGTCAATCCCGGACGGCAAAGAGAATACCACAGACGGCAAAGAATCTCACGTCCGGCAAAATTTCTGCTTCAGCCTACGACGACATTGTAGCTTCTTTGCCGTATGTCTCCCCAAAGCGGACGGCAAAGAGCTTTGCCGTCAGCTGTTCATAGGAGCAGTCGGCAAAGTGGTCGAGACGGCAGCTGACAGGCGTTGCCTCCGTTAGGGGCTAACGGAGGCTTTGTCGTCTGCCTCCCCCCTCTTCTTTGCCGTCTGCTTCCCCCCCTCTTCTTTGCCGTCTGCCTACCCCTCCCCCCCTCCTTTGTGCCCTCTTCTTTGCCATCTTCCTACCCCCTTCTTTGCCCTCTGCCTCCCTCGACTCTTTGCCGTTTTCCTACCCCTCTCCCCTCCTATGTGCCCTCTTCTTTGCCGTCTGCCCCCCTAGAAGCAGACGATAAAGATACTATATGGCCAGCTGCTACTGTCGAGGTTGCACAGCTGGGCGCCGCGTGGCACGTTTGCCGTCGGTCAGCTGACGACAAAGGCCTTTGCCATCAGCTGGCTGACGGCAAAGAGCCTATATTGTCACATTTTTGTTTATTTTTTCTATTTCACAGCACATATATGATATACATATAAAGCTCATCAATGCCATTTGTTCATCAACGTACTTCCCATATATCAAAAGAACCAACACATACAAAGTTTCATCCATATATACATACATATAGTTGCACATATATTGTTCATCCATATATACATATTCATATAGTTCCACATTGTTCATCAACTCAAATAAAAACGGAAACTAAAGCACTCCAATGCCAGCTTCCATGCATGTAGTACATCCAATATGCAAAATGGGAATAAGAAAGTCAGAACAAGAAGAACAACAACATATATATGACAAGGAGAATATGAAAGTGGAGAAGAAAGAGGACGAGGAGGAGGAGAAGAATAAGAAATAAAGAAGAAGGAGGAGAAGGAGGAGGAGGAGGAGAAGGACTAGAAGGTCCTTGGCTTTCTCCTCCTTCTCCTCCTCCTCCTCCTCCTCCTCCTCCTCCTCCTCCACCTCCTTCTCTTCTTCTTCTTCTTCTTCTTTCTTTTCATTTTTCCTGTTTCTTCTCCTCTTCTCCTCTTCTTGGAGCTAATTAAATTAGCTAACTGTGTCTTTTTGGAGCTAAATGGGCTAATTATCCAATTTTAGAGGAAAACAAGCTAATCATATAATATTAATGAGCTAACCAAGGTTCTTATGCCATTTTGATGTTATTATGGAATTTTGGAGCTAAATGGGCTAATTATGTCATTGTTGGGGAAATTAAGGCAAGGAGAATATGAAAGAGGAGAAGAAAGAGGAGGAGGAGGAGAAGAAGAAGAAATAAAGAAGAAGGAGGAGGAGAAGGACTAGAAGGTCCTTGTCCTTCTCCTCCTCCTTCTCCTCCTCCTTCTTCTCTTCTTCTTCTTCTTTCTTTTCATTTTTCCTATTTCTTCTCCTCTTCTCCTCTTCTTGGAGCTAATTAAATTATCTAACTATGTCTTTTTGGAGCTAAATGGGCTAATTATCCCATTTTATAGGAAAACAAGCTAAGTATATAATATTAATGAGCTAACCAAGGTTCTTATGCCATTTTGAGCTTATTATGGCATTTTGGAGCTAAATGGGTTAATTATGTCATTGTTGGGGAAATTAAGGCAAGGATAATATGAAAGAGGAGAAGAAAGAGGAGAAGGAGGAGAATAAGAAGAAATAAAGAAGAAGGAGGAGAAGGAGGAGGAGGAGAAGGACTAGAAGGTCCTTGGCCTTCTCCTCCTCCTCCTCCTCCTTCTCCTTCTTCTCCTCCTCCTTCTTCTCCTTCTCCTTCTCTTCTCTTTATCTTCTTTTTGTTCTTCCTTTTCATTTCCTCTTCTCCTATTCTTGGAGCTAAATTAGCTAACTATGTCTTTTTGGAGCTAAATGGGCTAATTATCCCATGTTAGAGGAAAACAAGTTGAGTATATAATATCAATGAGCTAACCAAGGTTCTTATGCCATTTTGAGGTTATTATGGCATTTTGGAGCTAAATGGGCTAATTATGTCATTGTTGGGGAAATTAAGGCAAGGAGAATATGAAATAGGAGCAGAAAGACGAGGAGGAGAAGAAGAAGAAGAAATAAAGAAGAAGGTGGAGAAGGAGGAGGAGGAGGGGAAGGACTAGAAGGTCCTTGGCCTTCTCCTCCTTCTCCTCCTCCTCCTCCTACTTCTTCTGTTCTTATTTTTCTTATTTCTTTTCGTTTTCCCTATTTCTTCTCCTCTTCTAGGAGCTGAATTTTCTAACTATGTCTTTTTGGAGCTAAATGGCCTAATTCTGTCATTGTTGGGGAAATCAAGGCAAGGAGAATATGAAAGAGGAGAAGAGAAACTTGCCGTAGTGGTCATCAAGGAGGAGAAACACCTGGAGAAGGGTCGTGCGATGTCGCTCGGGAGTTATTCTGCAGAATAGAAATTTTGCAATGTCTCGGTTAGCATGATGACACTCAATTTTATAATACTAGTTTATAATGAAACTCACCGTGCCAATCAAAGAGAAGACGGGCATCGGCGGAGGGACTTGACCGCTCTTCTCGCACAGACCCTCAAGAGTGGGTCGTATTAGTTAGTAATGAAATAGACATTACACACATGATTTGGCTAATGTGAAAAAAAACGTACCACAAAAAGCTTGTACAAGGCCCGTTGACCCGCCTCATTCCGGGACCTCTCCTCCTCAATCAATCGTGCCGTGGTCTGGTCCCTCTCATCAAGAGCAGCCTGACTTGCCAATCTCTCTTTCTCAAGAGCAGCCTGACTTGCCAATCTCTCTTTCTCAAGAGCAGCCTGACTTGCCAATCTCTCTTTCTCAAGAGCAGCCTCAAGAGCAGCCTGGCTTGCCAATCTCTCTTTCTCAAGAGCAGCCTGGTTTGCCAATCTCTCTTTCTGAAGAGCAGCCTGAAACACCATTCCTCGTTAGCACAGTAATGATCTATGGTGACACACATAATGAAATGGATAAAAGTGTTCTTAGTCCATACAACTAACCTCGATGGCAAGATCGACTGGTCGTGGACGACGCGTTATCTCAGGACAGCTGCTCGACTGGCGGGCCTTGATCTCCAGGAGAGTGAGTGGACAACGTATTACCCCATCTCCAATGGCTATCGAGCCATGGGGCCTCCCGCCACCAGATATCATCACCAGCTCTGGATCCAAAGGTTCCTCGCTAGGGTTAAAGTCATCCCCTTTCATAGCCTTCCCCGCGTCCCTGTATGCCACGAGCTTCTCGTGGGATGATATGTTGGTGAAGTTATTGGGATCATCCAGGTCAGACTCAGAGAATGCCTTCGCCTTCTTGTACGAGGCAGCAGGGGCCATGCCATAAAGGTCGTACAAGTGTGGCATCTCCGTCTTATTGTGATGCACCTAAAAGAGAGGAACACAATATTAGCATGAAGAATGAATTGCATGAATCATGAAGCAAATCACATACCGAGTTTCGTCCGAACTGAAGTAAGTTGGCGCTGCCTTGATGGTGTGGCAGACAAACCATTTGGCTACGCCGATCCTTCGCATTCTCGTGGACGGCTCACCAGCTGCCTGTGCACCACTCATCAACCAACGCCTCCCAACAATCCATCTTATCCGAACACCATCTCGGGGGCACCTGTAAGTTATTCGAAAGAATTTTCAGCACTACGCCTATGAATGAAATCAAGAAAACTACGTAGAAAGACTTAAGAATAGCTAATTACCTTCATGTATTGTTCCTTCTTCAGAAACATTCCGCGGCAATCCTTCTTCTGCTTCTTAATACCACGCGTGGCGTAGTAATCTCGAATAGCCTGCGGCCGAGCCTCGTGGCGCAAGATCTGTAGTAACCGCCTACACTCGGCCTCGAGAACCCTGGCCGCCTCCTCCTCATATGCATCCTCACACCTATAGAAGGTCTGCAATCAAACGTAATGAATGCCTCAGCCATCGATGTTTCAATTCTACGCTTATTTTTACATTTAGCTCGAAGGGTCTTCTGCATCCTCTCAGTTGCATAGCACCAACGATCTTGCATGGGCCCACCCAATCTTGCCTCAATCGATAGATGTAAAATCAAATGCTGCATTGGATTAAAGAAGCCCGGTGGAAAGATCTTCTCTAACTTGCACATCAACTTCGGTGCAAACTCCTCCATGTCTTCTACCACGACAAGCGACAATTCTTTCGCACAAAGAACACAGAAGAAATAGCTCAGCTCCGCCAGTACTAGCCATTCATCCTCAGGAATAAAGCCACGTAACATCACCCGCATTACCCGCTCAAGCCATATGTGCTAATCATGACTCTTGAGACCAAAGATATTTAATTTTTCAAGACTCGCTCCCCTCTTTAGATTCGCTGCATACCCATCGGGGAACATCAAGTGCATTTTTACCCACAAGATAATTTCCCTCATAGTTGGCCTTCGAAGATTGAACCATGCCTTTGGCTTCGACCACTTCTTCTTTCCTTTGCCTTCTCACATGTTTTGTAACGGTCTATGACATAGTGTCTCTTGATCGACTCTAGCCTTAGTACTATCCTTTGTCTTCCCATCTATGTCGAACAATTTACCAAAATTAGCCTCTCCGATATTATTTTCAGTGTGCATCATGTCGATATTGTGTGGAAGAAGGAGGTCTTTGAAGTAACGCAGATCCCAGAAGCATGGCTTGTGACTCCAGGCGTGTTTTGAATTATACCCCTTGAAATACCCTGGATGCTCTCGATCAGGCTCGAGGGCGTTTAACTGATCTAGTATCTATTGGCCTGTGAACGCAGGTGGTGCCAAGTTTTTGACAACTTTACCTTTGGTAAAGTTCTTCTTGTCTTTTCTGAACTGATGGTCTGGATTCAGGAACTGTCTATGGAAGTCAAAGCAAGAATACTTCCGACCCTCCTACAACCAATGAAACTGAAGAGCTGCCTTGCATTGGGGGCACGGGAAACTTCCATCCACACACCATCCAGAGAATAGCGCATATGCTGGCAAGTCATGCATAGAGCACATGTACCACACATGCATTTTGAAGTTTTCTTTTCTAGCGGCATCATATGTCTTGACCCCTTTATCCCAAGCTTCTTCCAATTCATCTTTAAGCGATTGCAGGTACACATTCATATTCTTCCCCGGATAATTGGGACCTAGAATTATCAACGTCAGAAATATGTTCTTTCTTTGCATAATCTGCCCGGGGGGGGGGGAGATTGAGTGGAATGACAAATACATGCCAATAACTGTATTGGGTTGCCGTCATGCCGTAGGGATTAAAACCATCTGTAGTGGCGCAGACTCGAGGATTCCTTGGATCTGCCGCTTTATCCTGATGCAATCCATCAAAATGTTTCCACACTTTCCCATCCGATGTGTGTACCACCATCTTATTCCCATCCGCATCTAGTTCGGTTCTTTTGCCCAATTTGTGCCATGTCATCTGTCTGGCTGTCTCTTCGACCATGAAAAGACGTTGATGTCTTGGTACGATTGGCATATACCAAAGAAAACTAACTGCGATTTTGGTCTGCCTCTTCTCACCCATACTGTTATCTACCAGAAGATACCTGCAAGACTCGCAATTGGGACAATAGTCCAAGTGTGCATACTCCTTCCTAAATAAGACACATCCTTTCTCACATGCATCTATCTTCTCATAGGGCATCTTAAGTACACGAAGTATTTTGTTCGACTGGTACAGGTTTGCAGGCATAACATGGCCTTTGGGTAGGAAGCGTCCAAATAGTGTCATCATCGCGTCGTAGCATTCTCTTCCCAAGTTGAACTGAGCCTTCAGAGCCATTACTTGTGCAATTGCATCCAGCCGACATAGCTCAGTGTGCTCATGGAGAGGACGTTTTGAAGACTCCAACATTTCATAAAAGGCCTTTGCAGATTCCTCCATCTCATCTTCCGAATCCCGAGCATCATCAAAGTCTTGCACCATGTCTTCGATCCCGGTACCATGCTCGTCCGTGCGATGACGGACCACCTCAGCTCTTGTGCGTTGTATAGACTCACCATGAAATGTCCACACCGTATAATTAGGCTTAAAACCCCTCCTCTGCAGGCGTTTAATCATTACATCCTCTGTCGTCTTTTTATTGTTGTCGCATCCAGGACAGGGGCAATAGTTTCTTTCCTGGCCATTTGCGAATGCGGCTTTCACAAATTCCTTTGTTTTTACAAACCATTCTTTCGTTATCTCTTTCTGACTAGGGTGACCGGTATACATCCACGCACGATCACTCATCTTGCCTAGCTACTAAAGATAGAAGAAATATATTTATATATAATTTAGCATTTATATTCATCGGTTAATCAGGTTCGCCATTTTTATTACGTCCAGGTAACCTACACGCTAATAGGTAAAGATAGGTCCTAATCCCACCCGAGTATGTGTAGATTGGGTTAGTTCTCCCATGCTATGCTCCGGATCCAACACAAAATTTCGGCAACACCTCCCCGCTATTCTCCTGATACACGTCTCTGCAATAAACAGAGAGTATGTGCATCCGGAGAACAACAGGGAGGCACTAACGAAATTCCGCATCGGATCCAGAGCACAGCATACGGGAAAACGAACCCAATCTACACATACTCGGGCTGTCCATGGATAATGTTGGACAATCCGAAAGGATGGCGGTTATAAATATGCAAAGACATGCATATTTATAGATGTCGCCCTTTCGAACGGGAGACGCATACTGGTCACGCATACTCATGATTGAAGAAACCTATATATAGCTAGCAAGTTTCATCGGCACGAAGACCGAGACAGAGCAAATTAAGGGCGTAGGAGGAGAAGTCATTTGTGCTCACCAACAAACGTAGGGGTGGATCTCGTCCAACACACGTGGAGTTCGTCGAACAACTGCACATTGAAATTCACTCGATCAACACAAATATGATGTTTTTATAAGATAATCAGAAAATATGTGACCTAAGTCTTATTTTCTTTTTTCCTTTTTCCTCTTATTCTTCTTCTTCTTCTTCTTATTATTATTTTATTTTTTCCTCTTATTCTTCTTCTCCTTCTTCTTCTTTTATTCTTCTCTTCTTCTTCTTCTTCTTCTTCTTATTTTCTTTTTTCTTTTTTCCTCTTATTCTTCTTCTCCTTCTTATTCTTTTCTTCTTCTCTTCTTCTTCTTATTCTTCTTCTTCTTCTTCTTCTTATTCTTCTTCTTCTTCTTCTTCTTATTTTTTTTCCTCTTATTCTTCTTCTCCTTCTACTTGTTTTCTTCTTCTCTTCTTCTTCTTCTTCTTCTTCTTCTTCTTATTTTCTTTTTTCCTCTTATTCTTCTCTTCCTCTCCTATTTTTCTTCTTCTTCTTCTTCTTCTTCTTTCTTCTCCTTCCCTTCCTTTTCCTTCTTCTTCTTTTCCTTCTTCTTCTTATTTTTTTCTTCTCCTTTGTCCTTCTTCTTCTTCTCCTTTCTCCTTCTTCTTCTTCTCCTTTCTCCTTCTTCTTCTTCTTCTTTCTCCTTCTTCTTCTTCTCCTTTCTCCTTCTTCGTATTCTCCTTTTCTCCTTTACTAAACAGGAAACTAACCTAACTAAACCTGAACTAAAACTGAACCTAAACTAAACTAAAACTAAGCCAAAACCACACTAAAACATATAACTAATTAAACAAAAACTATTAAAAAAGAAGAAAAAAAAACTAACCGAATGCCGCACGGGCCCACAGGGGGAGGAGGGCCGCAGGGGGAGGAGAGGCGGCGATGGTGGGGTGAGGCGCTGGGATGGGGGTGGCGTCGACGGCAGCGGCGGTGGGGCGGAGGCAACGGGGTGGGCCGGCGGCGCTCGTGTGGGGGCATCGGCGGCGCTGGGGGGCGGGCGAGGCTGCGGTGAGGGAGAGTGGAGGGAGTGTAGAGAGTGGGAGAGAGGAGGGTGCGGCGACCGTTATCGTTAGGTGTCCATCCACTTTGCCGTCTACTGCAGACGGCAAAGGAAGAGAAGGCAGACGGCAAAGGGGTGGAGTGGGTGCGGGTGGGATGGGGCAAAGAGGTGGCTGATGGCGTAGGCTTTGCTGTCCGCTTTCTCTTCCTTTGCCGTCTGTGGGTGGACGGCAAAGAGGTGACTAATGGAAAATAGGTATTTTGCCATCAGCCACCTCTTTGCCGTCTGTTTTCCTTAAGCTGATGGCAAATATGTTCTTTGCCGTCTGCTGGCTGATGGCAAAGATTTTGCAGACAACAAGTAAAGGAATTCCAGTAGTGATGGCAATTCCTTACCATCCCTCGTAGTTGAGGGAAAGACTTTGGTCTTCAGATCCTTCAGATTCTTCATAGTGATCAGCAGATATAAATCCCAAGTGACTCAGAGAATATAGCAATACCTCCCCGGCAACGGTGCCAGAAAAATGCTTGACGACAACTGTTATTCCCCTTGCAACGGAACCAAAAGAATGCTGCTTGCACTCTCCGGCAATGGAATCTAGAAGAATGTTGTTGACTGCCCACCAGCGCGTGGGATCGTAGCAGTTTTTGAGGGTAGAGTATTCAACCCAAATTTGTTGGTACGCCTATAGGAGGTGAGAGGATACTCTCAAGTATTAGCAGCTGAATATGTCAGATTCAACCACACCTAAAAGATTAGTATCTGCAAGCAAAGTAGTAACAGCAAAGTAGTATGATAACAACGGTGTCAGAAACGATCTGTTGACGGCAGACTATTCCTAACGATTGTATGAATGGCGCCAAGTTGCCTCGTTGACGGAAGTTGTCAGTTCCCGTCAACGAGGAGCGATCAAGGTTATAGCAGGTAGCAGAAGTGTAACGAGCAATAGCAGTGGCAAGGAACAGCAGTAGTGACAGCAGTAGCAACTAGCAACAGTAGCAAGCGACAGTAGTGGCAACAGTAGTGGCAGGGCAAGACAAGTAACAGCAGCAATAGGACAAACTCGTAGGCAATGGGTCGGTGACTTGTTTGGATGATATTCATCATGCAACATTTATAACATGAGAGATATGTGGCTAGCTCCCATTCGTCAATGTGACGTAGGCATGCATTCCGTGTGTCGTCATACGTGCTTAGGGAGAAGAACTTGCATGACATCTATTGTCCATCCCTCCCATGGCAGCGGGGTCCAAAAGGAAACTACGTGATATTAAGGTTCTCCTTTTAATAAAGAACCGGACCAACGCATTAGCACTTGGTGAACACATGAACTCCTCAAACTATGGTCATCACCAGGAGTGGTTCCGGTTATTGTCACTCCAGGGTTGCCGGATCATAACACATAGTAGGTAACTACAACTTGCAAGATCGGATCTAAAACACAAATATATTGGTGACAACATAATAATTTCAGATCTGAAATCATGACACTCGGGCCCTAGTGACAAGCATTAAGCATGGCAAAGTAGTAGCAACATCAATCTCAGAACATAGTGGATACTAGGGATCAATCCCCATCAAAACTAACTCGATTACATGATAGATCTCATCCTACTCATCACCGCCCAGCGAGCCTACAAATATATTACTCACGAACGACGAAGACCTTCATGGAATTGGAGAGGGAAGAAGGTTGATGATGATGATGGCGATGATTTCCCCTCTCCGGAGCCCAAGACGGATTCCAGATCTGCCCTCCAGATGAAGAACAGGTGGTGGCGGCGCCTCCGTATTGCAAACGCGATGAAAACTTCTCTTTTTATTTTTTCTGGCACGAAAGTGAACTTATAGACCTGAGGTTGGGGGCGGCAGAGTCGTGTGGGCCCCACAAGCCTACCCACCGCCACCAGGGGGGTGGTGGCGGAGCCAGGGCTTGTGGCCCACTGGCCCACCCCCTCAGGTGGAACTTGGCGTAGATATTTTTCATATTTTCCAAAATTGCTCCCCGTAAATTTTCAGGATGTTTGGAGAACTTTGATTTCTGCACAAAAATAACACCAAGGCAATTCTGCTGAAAACAACGTCAGTCCAGGTTAGTTCCATTCAAATCATGCAAATTAGAGTCCAAAACAAGGGCAAAAGAGTTTGGAAAAGTAGATACGATGGAGACGTATCAGTAGCAGAGGAGGCCTTCGAGAAGTGCTTCGAGGAGACACAAGGCCACTTCCCTGAGGCTCACCACAGGCTGAAGGTGGATCATGAAAATCTGAGTGCCGAGCAGGATGACGCTCCTGAAGTCGTCTGACATCCGGAAGGAGGAGGAAGAGGCTCGGTGCCGTATCTCTGACGAAGACGCTCGCCTTAATGCGCTTGGGATGAGCCTCGAGTCCTATGAGGAGGAACATGCCGATAACGAGAAGGCGCTCGGTGGCAGGCTCCACGCCAAGAACAAAGAAGTTGAGAATATCGTGGCACGGCGTACCCAAGAGCTCGTGGATCGGCCTAAGGGCACCCTTGCCGCCCAGGCCTTGGAGCACGCCGGCGAGTTACAGGAGGTTGGCAACAAGGCTGCCAGTGCTGAGGCTGCCAGGGAGGAGCTTGCCAGAAAATTGAAGAAGCTAGAAGAGGATATTGAAGGCCTCTGTGAGAAGATCTCTGCCCTAGCAATAGAGAGAGAATAGGCTCTCTCTAACTTGACGGAGACCCAAGCTACCGTTTCCGAGAAGAGTTCTCAACTCTGCGCTGCCAACGCCTCCCTTGTCGCCTGGTAGGATAAATTGGCTCCTCTGGAGCGGGCTCTTGAAGAAAGCAAGGCCAGCGAGGAGGTCTTGGCTAAAAAGCTCCTAGGCGTAACGAAGCACCTCGAGACCGTCTCTGCCACCCGCTAGGGTTATACATGCGCGTGAAGTTGTGCACTGAGCGCCGTGCAAACGTCGTGGAAGGGATCACTGCGCAAATGTCTTCTATGGATCTCTAGGGTTTTGGTTATTCCCCGGTCCCGGAGGTGTCTTCAAGCGCCAAGGTGACCCTGTTCTTCGAAAGCGTGATTGACGCTTTGAGGTAGATTCGGGGCCAGCGAGGCGGCGCGCCTGTCAAACGAGTCTCGAAGGCTGTGCCGGGGCGCCCTCCTCAAGGTCCTCACCAAGTTGGAGTACAAGAATCCCGGCATCGACCTCACCCTGGGGCATCTACCAAAAGAGGCGAACCTCAAGGAACTCGAGAATCTGGTCATGCCTATTGTCAACAAGGTGGACCAGATCAAGAGGGTGCAAGGCCCGCACAGGGATTAGTTCTTCTGCCGCTGCGATGCTCAACCGTGAGCTGTTGTACCTTGTTCAATACTATTAGTATTGTAATATACATTTTTCAATGAGTATTACTTTCCTCCCTTGGTATTTTGCATGGTTTGTTTTTGTGTTCCACTGAGGGTTCGCTAGCTCAATTTCCTTTGCTGCAAGTGCTCTGGAGGGGTGGCTCTTGCCTGAGTCGTCACCGCCGGCATGGTGCCTTGCTTCCCTCTGGGTTTTCCCATAGGTTGTCGAGCACGCCCCCTAAGCGGAACGGGCACGCGAGATGGGCTGCTTAAGCTATCGGGCATGCTCCGAGACAACATTTATGAGGCTTGCGGTGGAGTTCCCTCGCGCACAAGTTTTCCATACAAAAATGCGTTGGTGACATGTAAAGGGGAGGGCCGTGTTTGCCCGAAGACTTACTTGAAGTTTTCGCAACTTATCCTTAGGCTGTGGTTCTTTGTTCTGTTGTGGTGGGCATCCCCACTATCTTCCCCCCGGCAAATTTGTGTGCGGGGTTGCATATGTCTTCTAAGAAAAAGAAAGAAGAGAAAATATGTGTCCGGACCATGGTAGTCCATTACCTCAGGCGTTTCACAAAATCTCAGATTATGCATGCATACGATCTAACATGGAAATCTAAATGATGTTGCGGAGCGCTATGTTTTATTTAACTGCACACAGGGTCTTCGCCTGGCTTTGTACAAAGGATCACATGCAACTTCGGCAAGACTTGTACAAAAGGTGGTCGTCGAGATGCCGGGCAACCTCTCCCTACGGGTAGAACTTTCGAAGATGTTCAATGTTCCAAGAGTTGCTCACCGGTGTCCCATCTTCGGTCTCCAGGCGGACAGCTCCGATCCTGGTGACTCAGACTACCCGATATGGGCCTTCCCACTTCGGCGTCAACTTGTTTGAATTCTTGGCCGACTGAACGTGCCAAACAACAAGGTAGCCATCCTCAAGACTTATGGCTCGGACCTTGCGGCTATGATAGCGACGCAAGGCTTGCTGATAGTGAGTAGCTCGCACAGCTGTCTGAATCCGAGTCTCCTCGAGGAGCACTGCGTCATCTTGGCGCAATTGCTCTTGCTCAAGCTCATCATAAGCGAGCACTCGAGGTGACCCAAAAATGAGTTATGTGGGAAGAACTGCCTCTGCCCCGTAGATCAGGGAGAGGGGTGTTTGGCCGGTGGCTCGATTTGGCATCATTCTGATTGACCAAAGAACCGCCGACAGTTCATCAATCCAGTGCTTTCCGTGCCTCCTCATCTTGTCAAAAGTTCTTTTCTTTATACCCCGGAGTACATCGGCATTTACTCATTCAACTTGGCCATTGCTCTTCAGATGGGCAACAGAAGTGAAGCATATTTTGCTGCTAAGGTCTTGGGCGTAGTGCATGAAGGCATGGTTCGTGAACTGGGTGCCATTGTCCGTGATGAACTTGTTCGGGACCCCAAAACGACACACAATTCCTTTGAAGAACTTGACGGCTGACTGGCGGTCACCTTTCTCACCGGTTCCACCTCTGGCCACTTTGTGAACTTGTCGATTGCGACGTAAAAGTACTCAAAGCCCCCGGCAGCATGGGGAAAAGGGCCCAGAATATCGAGCCCCCAGACCTAGAATGGCCAGGAGAGAGGGATCGTCTGGAGAGCTTGAGCTGGCTGATGAAGCTTCCTCGAATGAAACTAGCACGTTTCACACTTGGTTACTAGTGGAGTCGTATCCTGGTGGACCGTGGGCTAGAAGAAGGCTTACTGGAATGCCTTGCCGACAAGGGGTCTTGACCCTATATGGGAGCCACATATCCCCCATGTATCTCGGCCAACAGTTCCATCCCTTCCTCTTGGGGAATGCACTCCAGATTCACACTGTTCAGTCGCCTTCTGCATAGGGCAGCATCCACGAATTGGTACATGCTGGACTGACGGGCTACACTTTTCGCTTCTTCCTGTCCTTCGGGCAGGTCCCCGGTCTGGAGGTACTGGACTATGTGATGCGCCCATGTCGGAGCCTGAGGTTCGACGACAAGGACTAAATGTGTCTTCTCTACCGGGATGGTGTCTTTCCCGACAGGCTCTGTATCTCCCCCAGCAGCTTCCTTTTCGGCAAGGTCCTTGTCGGGGTCCTTGGCAGGTCCGCCGGAAAGTACTTGCCTGATTTTAGCCTTCTCCTATTTTCCGTCTTGGTGCATGGTGTTACGGAAGGTTGAGTTAGTCATAGCATGAAAGTTCCTGGTTCCACAGGTAACTTAAGGGTTGCGCACTTCGACAAGTTGTTGGTGATGGTGTCTTCGGCACGGGGGACGTGCTCCGCTTGTAGACCATCGAAGCACTCTTCCAACTTCCTCACTTCCTCGACGTAAGCTTCCATCAATGGGCTCTGGTAGTCCTTGTTGACCTGTCGGACTACCAGTTGAGAATCTCCCCTGACAATGAGCTTCCTCATCCCCGGATGTGCTGCGATCCTGACGCCGGCAAGAAACCCTTCGTACTCAACGATGCTGTTGGTGGACTTCCCCAGGGGAAATTACATTTGGATTACGTACTTAAGGTATTATGTAGTAGGTGCAAATAGTAGCACGCCGGCCCCAGCACCTTGCAGTGAGAATGCCCCATCAAAGTACATGACCCATTCTTGGTTGGATTCCTTGTCTAGGAGGGTTGATTCTGGTATTTCCTCGTCTGGTGTCGGGGTGCATTCGGCAATGAACACTTCCAAAGCCCTGCTTTGGATGGTTGACGTGCTTTCGAATTTGAGGTCAAAACTGAACAATTCCAAAGCCCACTCCACAACCCTGCCAGTTGCATTGGGGTTCTGCAAAACCCTTTGCAGCGGAAAGCGGGTGAAGACGGTGATCTCGTGTGCTTGGAAGTAGTGGCACAACTTCCTTGAGGCCATGAGAAGGCCTAAAAGCAATTTTTGCACCCCGGAGTATCTCAATCTGGACCCCTACAGGAGGGAACTAACAAAAGAGACATGGAAGTACACCATCTTCTTCTTCTGCACTAGCTCGCCTATTGGCGAGGGTTCCTCCTGATTACCCGTGGATTCTGCCGAGGCTCCTTGGTTGCTGGTGTGCGCTTCCTCATCTGGTGTCGTCGCCTTAGCTGGAGTACCTTCGTCGTCTTCCCTCTATGCCACCAGGGTGGCGCTAACCACCTGGTTGGTTCCCGCTAGGTACAGGAGGAGTGGTTCTTGTGGTTTGGGTGCTACAAGGATTAGCGCAGAGGATAGGTATCGCTTCAGGTCTTGTAGCGTTGTTTCCGCCTAGGCGGTCCACTCCATTGGTCCCGCCTTCTTCAAGATTTTTAAGAAAGGCAGGGCGCGTTCGACGGACTTGGAGATGAACCTGCTCAGGGCGGCTACATAGCCGGCAAGGCGTCACACATCCTTGACACACTTTGGTGCCTCGATTTTTTCAATGGCCTTGATCTTGTCGGGGTTAGCTTCGATCCCGCGTTGAGACACGAAGAACCCGAGAAGCTTGCCGGATGGGACACTGAAGACGCACTTTTCGGGGTTGAGGTTGATGTTAATCTTGCGCCGGTTGGCAAATGTCTCCTCCAGATCTTGCACGAGCATTGACCTCTCTTTGGTGTTGACCGACATTCTTCAGCCCGAAGGGCATGCGTACAAAGTAGTACGTGCCACAGGGGTGATGAAAGCGGTTTTCTATTCAGCTTCCTTGACCATGTAAATCTGGTGATACCCTGAATAGGCATCGAGGAAGGATAGCAGGTCACAACCAGCGGTGGAATCAACATTCTGGTCGATGCACGGCAAGGGAAAGGGGTCCTTCGGTCAAGCTTTATTGTCATCGGTGAAGTCGATACAGAGTCGCCTCCTTCCGTTTTCCTTGCGCACTACAAGCGGATTGGCCAACCAGGTGGGATGGATGACTTCCCTGACGAGTCCCGCTACTTCTAATTTCTTGATTTCTTCGGTGATGAACTCCTGCCGCTCCAAGGCTTGCTTCCTCCCTTTCTTCTTGACTGGCCGCGAGGTGGTGCTCAATCACCTTCCTAGGAACACATGGGATATCTGATGGTTGCCATGCAGAAACATCGAGATTCGCCCGCAGGAAGGCGATGAGTGCTATTTCCTATTTGCTGTCAAGAGAGAAACTTATGGTAAAAGTTCCACCCGTGCCATCCTCTCGGGAAGGTACCTTCTTGGTCTCTGGTGGGGCAGCCTTGGACTTCTTGGTCCGGGCAGTAGAGCTTTCCAGTGCGTCTTCAGTGGTAGCAAGGTGCTCAGAAGAAACGTGCTTGCCGGATCAGCGCGGGAAGCCCTCTTGCCGGGATTCTTCTCTCCGGGGGACAGTGTCGTGGCGGCAGGCGCTACCACTGCCTCCCGGTAGAGGCGGTTGGTGCACACGCGCGAGTCTTTCTTGTTGGCGTTGATGACGATGACGCCGACAGGTCCGAGCATCTTCACGGTGTTGTAGGCGTAGTGGGAAGCCGTCATGAACTTAACCAGTGCAGGTTGCCCCGAGGATCTCGTTGTATGCGAATGGATTGTCAACAACATCGAAGATGATCTTCTACGTTCGGTAATTCTGGTGGCTGCCGAATGTCACTCGCAGCGTGATCTTCCCCTTTGGTGGAATGTTCCCTTGGTTGATCCCTTGGAACATTCCCGTTTCCTCGAGATCTTCGTCGGGGATCTGTAACCTTCGGATCACGTCGAGGGAGATAAGGTTTAGACCCGACCCGCCATCTACCAACATCTTCGTCACCTTGAGGTTGCGGATCGTTAGGGAGACCAACAACGACAAACATCCGACCACCGTAATGGGGTCTGAGTGAACCTCTGAATCTAAGATGATTGGTGTGTGCGACTATTTCAATAGCCTATGAATGCCTATGGAGGGCTCCGCAGCGCTCACCTCACGTGCCCACTTCTTCAGTTGGCGATGGGAAGACTGAAGCGATGCCCCTCCATCGAGGCACATCATGTTTGTGGCCTTCTGGAACTCGTGGTCAGTGGAGTCGTCGTCTGGGAAGTCTTCATCCTCATCTTCCTCCTTTCTTTCCCGAGCCAGCGCGGGCTTCACCTTCTTGGTCTTGAACATGCCAGGGGGGACCCCTTGGCCGCCCTTCTTCCTGCCTGATCCTTCGCCACCATCTCGGTCCTTCTCTTTGTCGCGTCTCTGGTACTTCGCCCTCTGCTTCTCGACAAGTTGTTCGACTTGTCGGCAGTGTTAAAGGTCGTGATCCTTGGTGCGGTGTATCTTGCAGTACTAGGCTTCCGAGCCCTCCGGCTTGTCGGCATCTACCAAGGCTTGGCAAGAGCCGCATCCATCAGGATCTTTGCGGAAGCCTCGTAATACGCCTTATTGGAGGCGTCGCCGCTGCCGGATGTTTCAACGGCGAACACGGCTATCCCCTTCTGTTTCTTGTTGCGCTGCTTCCCTCTCTTTGTGGGGGCGTCGATGTCTTCATCTTCGGACCCGACCTCTGCACCGGCGTCTTTGCCGGGAAGCCTTCTCCCCTCTTCCGCTCGAGCACACTTGTCTGCCAGGGCGTAAAGCTCGGCGACATCGCGGACCTTGTTCATTCCAAGGTCCTCGCGCATCTTCTGGTTCCGCACGTTTTGATGGAACGCGCTGATGACTGCGGCTCGGTGAACGTCCGTGATGTTGTGCTGTATGCGGCTGAATCTCTCGATGTACTTGCTCAGAGTCTCACCCTCCTTCTAGGGGATGATGTGCAAGTCGCTCTCCTGGCTAGGGGCCCTATGGCCGCCCGTGAAGGCGCCAACGAAGTCCTGACACAACTCCTTCCAGGAGGAAATGGAGTTCTTGGGTAGGTGCATCAACCACGACGTCACGTTGGGCTTGAGCACCAACGGGAAGTAGTTGGCCAGTATCTTGTCATCCCGACCACCAGCAGCATGCACCGCGATGGTGTAGATGCTTAGGAACTTCGACGGGTGGGTCTTGCCATCGTACTTTTCCCGGATTTCCGGCTTGAAGGTACGGGAGCTGGGCCACCGGATCTGCCGCAACTCGTGGGTGAATGTCGGGCAGCCCACCTCGTAAGGTAGGTCGCCAGGATACCCCGATGCGGAAGTGTCCGTAACGGTTCCTGCTCCTCTGTCTGATTGATGGCGCGTCTCTCGCCGTCTGTCGATGAGAGTTCGCGCGTCCTCCTTGCGCCGCTCGTGAAGGACATCACGTTGATCGCGGCGGGTCTGCGGGTCGTAAGCCCCGGTCGAATCGTCAGAGACGATAACCCTTTGCCACCGCCGTGGGGGAGAGTGCACCATGGCGGTGGCCGCTCCAGTCTTCTCGTTGTGGTCGTGGGCGCGTTTGCTGGTGGGTCGTTTTGACGTCCGCGCCTGCGAGGGCTCGTCCCCATTGGCGTTGGCGACGATACTCTGGATGGTAGCCCTCCACGCCTCGAGCCTGTCCGTTGTTGGTGAGAGGTCCAAGAGTAGTTGAGGTCGCTTCAGGGCTTCCGCCGGTGTGGGCGGCGGCAATATGTGCAAAGACCGCGAGGGGTGCTTACTTCTAACTACGTTAAAAGGATCACCCCCTTGGTCCCACGGTGGCAAGCGTGCGTGTCGGCCATGTGTATCTTGGGAGTGAGGTCCCGGAGTCCTTCGCGGGGGTTGCGACTCGTCGTCGCTCTGGTGTGGTCCGTCGTGTGCGCCCTGGGAAGGTCATGGCGGGTCTTTCCGTGTCTTTGTCCTCGAGGATGTCCTCACATCCTTCGGGGTAGCGGCGCCACCCGTGGGCTGTGCGGCTGCATCTTTCGAATTCCCGGCACGCGGATGGTAGCCGTGGCCGCGGACGATACCACTTGCTCGGGTCTGCTCTCCAGAGTGTTGTGGAAGTTCAGGACCTCCTCCACCTTGTCCTCCGCCCACACCCTCGCCTGTCCGTGCCGGGGCAGGAGCTTTGGGCGCGGGCGTGTCTGTCACGGGATCACCCCTCCTCTTGGTGACCATGGCGGTGAAGAGGAACTAGTGTGATGACAGCTAGGTCAAATCAAGGCAACCTTCTCCCCCTACCTGGCGCGCCAAAGATGTTGGGGCAACCGACACCTATGGGAAACTCGAGGAGTCCCTTGATCGTTCGGCGGGGAGAGAGAGGTAAATCATCGAGAGCGGAGCTAGCGATCAACACCGGCAAGGTCTTTTACCCGGGTTCGGGCTGCTTGGCGCGTAAAACCCTAGTCCTGCTTAGTTTGTATTGTGTGCTTACTGAAGGGTGATTTTCTACAGTAACATAGTAGGTAATTAGCGAGTCTCCGATCCCCAAAAAGTCCAACCCCTGAGAATGAGCCTTGGGCCTACTTTTATAGGCAAAGGGGTCACCAACAGTGTGCTCATGAGGTGCATAGTGAACAGTGTTCACCGCTCTTCTTCTTCGGTGGTGTCAGGGGCAGTAAATGCCTTGTCTGACCCCTGACCTGCCGCAAGGTGGTCGCGACACATACCATGGTGAATCGACACCTGGGTCATGTGTTAGCACATGAGGGATGTGCTGGAGCGGTCACATTGTGGTAGAAATTGGGGAGGACACCTGGCGAGCAGAAGAGGCTTGTTGGCCTGGAATATCTTTCGGATGACTTGGTCATCTTCCTGGCAAGGAGGGCTTGCCAGGGCTTGAATACTTTCCCGGCAAGGAGGGCTTGCGGGGGGCTTTGTTAGTGTGTGTGAGCCCTCCCGGCAAGGGAGGGTCGCCGGGGTCTTGCTAATCTTCAGGAGCCTTCCTGTCGTAGTGGGCTTGTCGGGGCCTTGGGAATCTTCCCGGCAAGGGGGGGGGGGGCTTGCCGGGGCCTTGCATCTCGAGCCTTCGTACTCCACGCCCCTGGAGAGAGGGAAGGGCGTAGCCTTGGTGGGTCTTCAATTGCCTTCCTGCAGTTCTTCCCTATGTATTGCTATCAGGGGCGTCGCCGATGCCCGTGCACAAGTCTGGGGCACAAGGGACCCCAGCCTCTAGTTCACCAAAACAGCAGCTCGCCAGAATCCGGGTTGTTACGGAGAGCAGGCAAACTCCCCGCCACCCACTCCACCTCCTCAAGAGGCTGGAAAGCTTTGATAGCTGCGACCAATGCAAACACTCAGATGCTGCTTCAAATGATGCAAGAAAGGAACCAAGGCCAGCAAGGGAATTTCAACAACTAGCAGCAGTTAGCTTCTCTCAAATAATTCTTGGCAAATCAGTCCAAGTCCTTCACCTGTTATGATCAGCCGTTTCATGCAGATGATTGGCTACGTGACATGTGTAAGAATTTCGAGTGCGGCAATGTCAAGCCTGAGGACTATGTCAGATTTGCTACTTTCTAGCTGAAGTATCAGGAAGTAGAATGGTGGCAGCAGCTCAAGGATTCGAGAGGTGACTGTTTGATCAGTCGGGATGACTTATGTCGTGATTTCAGAGATCATCATATTCCGGCAAGATTTGTTGAGAGGATGTGTGAGAAGTTCAGGAGTGTGAAGCAAGGAAGCTTGTCTATTTATCAATATGACATTGACTTCTTGAACCTTACTCGCTATGCCAAGCAAGATGTTATAGATGAGAAGAGCAAGATATATCAATTCACTGGTGGTCCCAAGGAAGATTTCCAACTTTCTCTTGCCCTCCACGACCCTCCTGAGTTCGATCAGTTCTACAACTTGGCTCTCACGGCTGAGTTAGCTTTGTTCAGGACCGAGAATTCAAGAAAGCGATTCACAGTCTCTCATTCGTCTTCATCCTTACCTCAGATTGTTCCAAAGAGGCGGAAGATCTGGGTTCCTCGTCCGCCTCGTTCTCCTGAGCAGTTCAAGCACAATGGTACTCGTGGATCTTCCCACCAACCCAACAAATTTTCTAGCAGAAGTCCCAGCAGGCTAAGTCAAAAGCTCCTCCAGCTCACTTCTGTCTGCTATGAGAGGTGACTGATAACCCACAAGTTTAGGGGATCGTTTGTGTCCTTTTTCGATAAGTAAAAGTGCCGAAACAAACAAGGAGCTAAAGGTAGAACAAATATTCAATCAAGTTCTATTGACCACCGATACAACTCTGTGCACACTTAATGTTTGCTTTACCTAAAACAAGAATAAAACTTCAAGTACTTTGCAAGAAAATAAAGAGTAAGTAAATAAAAGTTTGGGGTTGTTTAGTGGAAAGTTTTTTGTGTAAGGCAATAAAAAGATTGTCCATAAGCAATTGAATATAATATGATAGATACTTATGATGTGCAATGAGGGAGAGGCATATGCTAACACACTTACCGTACTTGGATCATATTCACTTATGATTGGAACTCTAGCAAGCATCCGCAACTACTACAAATCATTAAGGTAAACCCAACCATAGAATTAAACATCAATTCCTATTTACTCCCATATGCGCACAACTCCCTTACTCAGGTGTAAGTTTCTGTCACTCTCGCCACCCACTATAAGCAAATTATGAACATATTGCAAACCCTCTAGTCTATATCCTTCACGTGTGCGCCTCATGGAAGGCACCTTAGGACAACGTCATATCAACCCACAACTCATATCAGTAACATCATATCGAAATTAACCCATAGGACAAAACAGATCTACTCAAACACCATAGGATAAACACATATAATTGGCAAATAGTATGTAGTGTTGAGCACCATGTTTAAGTAGAGAGTTACAGTGGGAAATGAGGTGTTACACCACTGAATAGATGGGGAGAGAGTTGGCGTTGACGGCGGGAAGATTGTTGATGTAGATTGTCGTCATGCTCCTTGCCCCGGTGGCACTCCGGCACCACTGGGAGAGAGGGGGAAAGAGCCTGACTCTGTGACAACAGACCTTCCCCTGCAACGGCACCAGAAGAATGCTGCTAGCACTCCCCGACAACGAAACTAGAAGAATGTTGTTGACGGCCCACCAACGCGTGGGATCGAGGCAGTTTTCGAGGGTAGAGTATTCAACCCAAATTTTTTGACATGCCAATAGGAGGTGAGAGGATACTCTCAAGTAATAGCAGCTGAATGTGTCAGATTCAACCACACCTGAAAGATTAGTTTCTGCAAGCAAAGTGTCAGCAGCCAAGTAGTATGGTAACAACGGTGCCAGAAACGATCTATTACCAACAGACTATTCCTAACGTTTGTATCAATGGCGCCAGAAGTTGCCCGTTGACGGAAATTGTCTGTTCCCATCAATGACCAGCGAATCAAAATTGTAGCAGGTAGCAGTAGTGTAATGAGTAACAGCAGTGGCAAGGAATAGCAGTAGTGACAGCAGTAGCAAGTAGCAACAGTAGCAAGCGACAGTAGTAACAACAGTACAAGTAGCAACAATAGTAACAACAGCAGTAGGACAAACTCGTAGGCAATGGGTCGATGATTCGTTTGGATGATATTCATCATGCAACAGTTATAACACGGAGAGATATGTGGCTAGCTCCCGTTCGTCAATGTGATGTAGGCATGCATTCGTGTGTAGTCATACGTGCTTAGGGAAAAGAACTTGCATGACATCTATTGTCCATCCCTCCCGTGGCAGCGGGGTCCAAAAGGATACTACGGGATATTAAGGTTCTCCTTTTAATAAAGAACCGGAACAACGCATTAGCACTTGGTGAACACATGAACTCCTCAAACTATGATCATCACCGGGAGTGGTTCCCGTTATTGTCACTCCGGGGTTGCCGGGTCATAACACATAGTAAGTAACTACAACTTGCAAGATCGAATCTAAAACACACATATATTGGTGACAACATAATAATTTCAGATCTGAAATCATGGCACTCGGGCCCTAGCGACAAGCATTAAGCATGGCAATGTGGTAGCAACATCAATATCATAAAATAGTGGATACTAGGGATCAATCCCCGCCAAAACTAACTCGATTACATGATAGATCTCATCCTACTCATCACCGCCCAGCGAGCCTACGAATAGATTACTGACGAACGATGAAGAGCTTCATGGAATTGGAGAGGGAAGAAGGTTGATGATGACGATGGCGACGATTTCCCCTCTCCGGAGCCCAAAACGGACTCCAGATCTGTCCTCGAGATGAAGAACAGGATGTGGCGGCGCCTCCGTATCGCAAACGCGACGAAATCTTCTCTTCTGATTTTTTTCTGGACAAAAGTGAATTTATAGAGCTGAGATTGGGGGCGGCAGAGCCACGTGGGCCCACAAGCTTGGTTGCCGCGGCCAAGGGGGTGGCCGCGGCAACAGGGCTTGTGGCCCACTGGCGCACCCCCTCTGGTGGATCGTTGCGCAGGTATTTTTCATATTTTCCAGAAAAATTCTCCATAAATTTTCAGGACGTTCCGAGAACTTTCATTTCTACACAAAAACAACACCATGGCAATTCTGCTGAAAACAACATCACTCCGGGTTAGTTCCATTCAAATCATGCAAATTAGAGTACAAAACAAGGGCAAACAAGTTTGGAAAAGTAGATACGATGGAGACGTATCAAATTCCCCAAGCTTAAAACCTTGCTTCTCCTCAAGCAACTCAGTTGACAAACTGAGAGAGAAAGAAAAAACTTTGACAAACTCTGTTTGATCTTGTTGTTGCAACTATGGCTAACTCATAACCAGAATTTCAGCAAGATCACAAGTTAACCACATAAGCAAGTGACACAAAGGTCTCACGGTAAACTAATATCAATGGCATAATCAGCTAGCGAGCAAATAATAATGAGTTTCGGATACCAACAATTCAATCAAAATAATCATGAAGCAATATGAATTGGTGGTATCTCGCTAGCTCTTTCTGAGACAGCAAAACATAAATGCAGTGCACTTTCAAAGATTAAGGGCTGACAAAACATTGTAATTCATAGCAACGAAGATCCAGTCATAGTCATACTCAATATCAATCAAAAGCAAGGCATAAAAATGACAGAGATGCTCTCTAATTGGTGCTTATATAAGAAGAGGCTCACTCAACTGGAAAATAAATAGACAGGCCCTTCGCAGAGGGAAGCATTGATTTGCAGAGGTCCCAGAGCTCAAGCTTTGAAAACAGAGAAAATAATTTTGGGTGGCATGCTTTCATTGTCAACGCAATGACCAAGAGTTCTCAATATCTTCCATGCTAGTCATGCTATAGGCGGTTCCCAAATAGAAAAGTAAAGTTTTAACTCCCCCACCACCAATCAATCACACTCCACGGCTAGCCGAATCCTCGGGTACCGTCCATACTAACATCAATCCAGCGGGACCCTTGTTTTACAGTTATGTTTCCGATTTAAGCGTGGAACTGGGCATTCCAATTACCGGTCCCTTTCTCGTGAATGACAGTGAATAAACACATGTCGAGGATAACACGCCTAACATGGAAGATACCAATAGCCCCCTGTCACCAAATGAGCGGTTCGGGCATGCAAAACAGATTATTTCTTGATGGTTTAGTGAATGGCACATGCAATAGGTAGGTATGGTGGACTCTCATGGAAAAAAATTTGGGTTTATGGAAGTGGATGCACAAGCAATATTCCGCTTAGTACAAGTGAAGGCTAGCAAAAGACTGGGAAGCAACCAACTAGAGAGCGACAACAGTCATCAAAATGCAATGAGCTTGACTAACATGGAATGCAAGCATGAACAGGATATAAATCACCATGAACACGAACATCATAGGGCTATGTTGATTTTGTTTCAACTACATGCATGAACATGCGCCAAGTCAAGCCACTTGAATCATTCAAAGGAGAATACCATCCTATCATACTACATCATAGTCATCTCAAAATCTATGTTGGCATTCAAGACAAACCATTATAAGCTCCTAGCTAAATAAGCATGGCATCAGAAACTATGATCTCTAAGTTTTCATTGCAAACATGGTTCTCTCACAACAAAGCTGAATCTTGAACGACAAGCTTGACATATTTACAAAAACAAAATAGATAGAGTTCATACCAGCTTTTCCAGTCTCAGTCACTTCATCATATATCATCATTATTGCCTTTCACTTGCACGATCGAACGATGTGAACAATAATAAGCGTGCTCATGCATTGGACCAATCTGAATCTGCAGGTAAACACAAAGGAGAAGACAAAGTAATATGGCTCTTTGAAAGCTAAACATGTATGCATGCAAGAGTCACTAAACATTGTAACCAATATCTTCTACCTTGACCCAAAGAAAAATAAAACTATTTACACGGGAAAGCTCCCAACAAGCAAAAAGAAGAAAGGAAAATCTTTTTGGGTTTTATCAAAAGGACACAAAACAAGAAAACAAGAAAACGAAAATAAACTAGCATGGATAATACAGTGGCAAAGTGTAAACACCGGCGAACAAACAGAAAGCATAAGCATGTACTCCCCCAAGCTTAGCCTTTTGGCCTAGCCTGTTCTACTCCCAAGGCAGAAAATAACCAGCTCCGGGGCAGACTGTGGATGCCACTGCTGTGTGAGCTCCTCTGGCTCCCACTGATAAACTGGTGTCTGGTACTCGACTGGCGGCTCGGGCACGGGCACCGGTGGTTGGGCTAACCCCCATTTTCCGTAGATGTCCGAGGGCATAATAGTGTACCTGCCTACATGAATATCGAACAAAGAAGGAGCAGGCAAAGTAATAGTCTCTC
Source organism: Hordeum vulgare subsp. vulgare (assembly GCF_904849725.1). Taxonomy (NCBI): domain Eukaryota; kingdom Viridiplantae; phylum Streptophyta; class Magnoliopsida; order Poales; family Poaceae; genus Hordeum; species Hordeum vulgare. Next base: position 277,378,430 of record NC_058521.1, on the reverse strand, counting down.
GAGTACCCTGACTAAATACCAGGTTATAAATCATCCGTCTACCAGCATCTCTATCCAGAAAATCATGGCGAACCATGCTGTCATAATCCAGATATTTCTCAGGAAGAAGCATCTCTTCTTCCTCGCGAAGTCTAATGGGTATCTCAAAGTGTCTAGCGAGACGAGTAGCATAGATACCTCCATAGACGACACCTTTGGAACGGTTTGTGTTCAACCGCTGAGCTACTATAGCACCTAGGCTACAAGTCTTACTACTATAAAGGCCTTCGCGCAAAATCGCAAGGTCTGGAGAGCTAAGTGATCCAGCCTCCCCATGGCCAATCAGATATTTTCCCACAAATAATGAGAAGTACCGAAGCACAGGAAAATGTATGCTAGCAATTCTAGCGCGAGACACTCCTCTCTCCTCTCCAACAACAATAGTACCTATGAAGTCCTCCAAGTCCCGTGGACAAGGATCATGAATATCCCCAACATAAGGTAATTTGCATGCATTGCAAAAATCCTGCAGTGTCATGCACTCGGGGATATCGTACGACATGAACTCAACCATGGGAGGATTCTTCCTCGGATAAAAGTTGAAGCTTTGAACAAAACTATTGGTGAGGAGGAGGTATTGCGAGCACTTATATTCAACGAATGCGGTAAGATCTGCGTTCTCCACCAAGTAATAAAAGTCTTCATAAAGCCTGGTGGCGCGTAAAAATTCATCACTTGGCCACTCGCATGCTCGAACTTCTATGACTCGAGGAACCATGTACTTGGGGTGGTTCTTCTCATCCTCCTTGGGGTTACTGCTTGAAGATCCTCTCAAGAACCTCCTCATCTTTTTCCTTTTCTAGCTCTGAAAATTTCTGAAATTTTTAGAGACTTCGAAAGAAAAGTGAATAATGATTAACCCAACTCATAGCAACTACTCCTACTAGTACTTAGAGACCGTATCACGGGCTAAAACTACTTGGGACCAGCTAAAATCAACATTTCAAGCTCAAGAACAGGGTCACCAAGATAGCAAGAATATGCGAAGGATAAAGCACTAGAGCAAAAACTAATTGGACCAATGGAGGAGTCACTTACCAAGGAGAAATTTCCCCAATACGGTTCGGAGAATGGTGCTTTGAGCAAGGAGATCGAAAATCACAGCCAAATGAGTAAGAACACGGGTTTGAGCTGCGAAACAATTTTTTCTAGAGGAAGAAGAAGAGGATGGGAGCTGGAATGAGTGGAGGGGGCCCCTGTGGGGCCCACAAGCTTGCTCCCCGTGGCCAGGGGGAAGCTCGTGGTGACAGGGCTTGTGGCCCACTTGGGTGGCCCCATGCCAGCTTTGCGTCCCAGTATTTTTCAAATATTCCCGAAAAAATCATACTAGATTTTCAGGACCATCAAAGAACTTTTATTTTCGAGGTATTTTTCTCCGGGGCGCTAAAAGAGAAAACAAGAAAAACTAAACTAAATCTATCATTTTTCTTCTAAGCAAAAGAAAGTGAAATATTAAAACTGAGGTATGTGACTCTTTGATTCATTCATTTCATGGTCATCGAAAGAAATCCGTCAATGGGGTTGATCAAATCGTTATGACAAAACTTTCTCGAATCGGAAGAGATACGGAGAATTTTCAAATAGCCACTAAGTCACCTCAATGGGGATATGAATCTCCCGAACAAGCAATTCATACTTCATCTTGACACGAGGAATAGGGCATTCAAAGCTCCCAATAAGAATCGATGAAGTTTTTTCGATAGCATTGATGCAATGTACTTGATATCGTTTCTTCGGGAAGTGCACGGTATGCTCATTATCGTTGACATGGAAACTGACATTGCCTTGGTTGCAAACTATAACAGCCCCTGAAGGGTTTAAAAAGGGTCTTCCGAGGATGACCGCCATGGCATCGTCCTCGGGAATTTCCAAGATAACAAAGTCTCTTAGGATCATGGTGTTAGCAACCACAACAGGCACATCCTCGCAAATACCGACAAGGAAAGCAGTTGATTTGTCGGCCATTTGCAGAGGGATTTCAGTGGGTGTCAATTTATCCAGTTCAAGTATACAATAAAGAGAGAGAGGCATAACACTAACTCCGGCTCCAGGGTCACATAAGGCAGTTCTTACATAGTTTCCTTTAATGGAGCAAGGTATAGTGGGCACTCCGGGATCACCAAGTTTCTTAGGAGTTCCACCTTTGAAAGTGTAATTGGCAAGCATGGTGGAGATCTCAAGATCTGGTATCTTCCGTTTATTGGTCACGATATCTTTGATGTACTTGGCATACAAAGACATTTTGAGCATATCAACTAACCGCATCTGTAGAAAGACGGGTCTTATCATTTCAATGAAGCGCTCGAAATCCTCATCATCCTTTTTCTTGGATGGCTTAGGAGGAAAGGGCATAGGTCCCTGAACCCATGGCTCTCTTTCTTTACCATGCTTCCTAGCGGTGAAGTCATTCGTATCGTATCTCTTAGGTTGTGGATTATCAGGATTAACCGTAGGTTCAATCTCCACATCCTTATCATTGCTAGGTTGAGCATCATTATGAACATCGCTGTCCATATTGTCACCACGTTCATGTTCATCACCAGATTGTGTTTCTGCATCAGACGCAGAAATATCATTTGGTTCTTCAGGTGTGACAGTATTTGGTGAACTAACATGCAGGTTTCTATCATCCTTGTTCTTCTCCTGAGGATGACTGGGTGCATCTGCATTAATTCCTTGTGAATCTTGATCAATTCTCTTAGGATGACCTTCAGGATGCGAAGGTTCCTGACTCATTTTGCCTCCTTTAGTAATGACTCTCACAGAGTTGTCATTTAATTCATTGAGCAAGTCATTCGGAGCTTTAAGTACTTGTTCTACCTGAGTAGTAATCATAGAGGCATGTTTACTCAGAAGCTTCAGATCATTGACATTTCTGTCTACACAAGCACTTAAATGGCTAAGCATACGAGTGCTTTGTTCCAAATGTCTGCTAACATAATCATTGAAACTCTGTTGTTTGGCAACAAATTTGTCAAATTCATCAACGCATAGGCTAGCAGGTTTATCAAAAGGAATATCACTCTCATCAAACCTACGCAGAGAATTTACTTCTACTACCTGCATCGGGTTATCGAGACCATGGATCTCTTCGATAGGTGGTAGATTTTTGACATCTTCAGATCTAATGCCTTTCTCTTGCAAAGATTTCTTGGCTTCTTGCATATCTTCGGGACTGGGGTATAGGATACCTCTTTTCTTCGGAGTTGGCTTAGGAGGTGGTTCGGGAATAGTCCAAGTATTATCGTTGATCAAGATGTTCTTCACTAGAGTCTCGGCTTGTTCTATAGTCTGTTCCCTAAAAACACAACCGGCACAACTATCTAGGTGGTCTCTAGAAGCATCGGTAAATCCGTTATAGAAGAGGGTGATCAGTCAAAGCATTCTGTAGCTGGACGAGCCTCCCCCAAGCTTGTGGGAGACTCTCTCCTTCGAGTTGAACAAATTTGTATTTTTCCTGCAAGGCAGCTTCCTTCTTATGGGCAGGGAAATATTTCTCACAAAAGTAATAGACCATATCCTGGGGACTACTCACACATCGAGGAGCAAGAGAAGTGAACCAGGCTCTAGCGTCATCCTTTAGAGAGAAAGGAAACAGCTTAAGGATATTGTAGTGGCAGATCTTCTCCTCACACGTGAAAAGGGTGGCTATATCGTGTAGTTTGGTAAGATGGACTATGACCGTCTTAGACTCATAACCGTGGAAAGGATCAGATTCGACTAGAGAGATTATCTCAGGATCGACAGAGAATTCATAATCCTTATCGGTAATAAAGATAGGTGAAGTGGCAAACTTCGGGTCGTATTTCATCCTAGCTTTCAGAGATTATTCCTTCCACTTGAGAAGTAATTTCTCAGCATCATAGGCATCCTTAAACGCAAGAAAATCCTCAACTATCTCTCCCTCCATAACGTAACCCTCAGGTATATCAGGCAATTCATATCTAGGAGAGCTAGATCTAGCAGGAGCAAAAGCAGGTTCTATATCAATAGTATCGGCTGTTTCAGAAGCATCACGAGCATTGGCAATAACTCTAGCAATCTGAGCATCAAGGAATACCCGTAGTGGCACATCAGGCAAAGTAGTATCTCTAGAAGTATCAAGCATAGCATCATCAGGCAAAATAGCATCTCTAGCATCATCAGGCAAGGCAGTATCAAGCATAGCATCTCTAGCAGTATCAGGCATAGCATCAGGCATAGTATCAAGCATAGCATCTCTAGCAGTAGCATCATAAGCATCATCAAGCACATGCGACATATCAAGATTTCTAGCAGGAGATGATGTCGCAAACTTACTCATAACTGAAGGTGAATCAAGTGTAGAGCTAGATGGCAGTTCCTTACTTCCCCTCGTAGTTGACGGCAAGACTTTGGTATTTGGATCCTTCAGATTCTTCATAGTGATCAGCAGATATAAATCCCAAGTGACTCACAGAATATACCTCCCCGCCAACGGCGCCCGAAAAATGTTGACTCTGTCACAACAGACCTTCCCCTGCAACGGCACCAGAAGAATGCTGCTAGCACTCCCCGGCAACGAAACTAGAAGAATGTTGTTGACGCCCACCAGCGCATGGGATCGAGGCAGTTTTTGAGGGTAGAGTATTCGACCCAAATTTGTTGATACGCCAATAGGAGGTGAGAGTATACTCTCAAGTATTAGCAGCTGAATGTGTCAGATTCAACCACACCTGAAAGATTAGTATCTACAAGCAAAGTGTCAGCAGCAAAGTAGTATGATAACAACGGTGTCAGAAACGATCTGTTGATGACAGACTATTCCTAACTATTGTATCAATGGCGCCTGAAGTTGCCCATTGACGTAAATTGTGTGTTCCCGTCAACGACCAGTGAATCAAAATTGTAGCAGGTAGCAACAGTGTAACGAGTAACAGAAGTGGCAAGGAACAACAGTATTGACAGCAGTAGCAAGTAGCAATAGTAGCAAGCGACAGTAGTAACAGCAGTAGCAAGTAGCAACAGTAGTAACAGCAGCAGTAGGACAAACTCGTAGGCAATGGGTCGGTGATTCGTTTAGATGATATTCATCATGCAACAGTTATAACACGGAGAGATATGTGGCTAGCTCGCGTTCGGCAATGTGATGTAGGCATGCATTCCGTGTGTAGTCATACGTGCTTAGGGAAAAGAACTTGCATGACATCTATTGTCCATCCCTCCCGTGGCAGCGGGGTCCAAAAGGATACTACGGGATATTAAGGTTCTCCTTTTAATAAAGAACCAGAACAACGCATTAGCACTTGGTGAACACATGAACTCCTCAAACTATGATCATCACCGGGAGTGGTTCCGGTTATTGTCACTCCGGGGTTGCCAGGTCATAACACATAGTAGGTAAATACAACTTGCAAGATCGGATCTAAAACACACATATATTGGTGACAACATAATAGTTTTAGATCTGAAATCATGGCACTCGGGCCCTAGTGACAAGCATTAAGCATGGCAAAGTAGTAGCAACATCAATCTCAAAGTATAGTGGATACTAGGGATCAATCCCCGTCAAAACTAACTCGATTACACGATAGATCTCATCCTACTCATCACCGCCCAGCGAGCCTACAAATAGATTACTCACGAACGATGAAGAGCTTCATGGAATCCAGATGGAAGAAGGTTGATGATGACGATGACGACGATTTCCCCTCTCCTGAGCCCAGAGAGCCTACAAATAGATTACTCACGAATGATGAAGAGCTTCATGGAATCCAGATGGAAGAAGGTTGATGATGACGATGGCGACGATTTCCCCTCTCCGGAACCCAAAACGGACTCCAGATCTGTCCTCGAGATGAAGAACAGGATGTGGCGGCGCCTTCATATCACAAACGCGACGAAATCTTCTCTTCTGATTTTTTTCTGGGCAAAAGTGAATTTATAGAGCTGAGATTGGGGGCGGCAAAGCCACATGGGCCCCACAAGCTTGGTTGCCGCGGCCAGCGGGGTGGCCGCGGCAACAAGGCTTGTGGCCCACTGGCCCACCCCCTCTGGTGGATCATTGCGTAGGTATTTTTCATATTTTCTAGAAAAATTCTCCGTAAATTTTTAGGACATTCCGAGAACTTTCATTTCTGCACAAAAACAACACCATGGCAATTCTGCTGAAAAGAACGGCAGTCCGGGTTAGTTCCATTCGAATCATGCAAATTAGAGTCCAAAACAAGGGCAAAAGAGTTTGGAAAAGTAGATATGATGGAGACGTATCAGAGCCCACTCCTTATTATTCTTCCTTGGCCTCCTCCTAGATGGGAGGATAGTTACCCTTCTGGTCCATGGACTCCATGGCGGCGGAGGGGCAGAAGCCCCTCCTATATTGGATCTCCGTCTTTGTTCTCTTGTGCTTCACATTCCTGTTTTGTGGCCCTTCACCATTTTTTCAATTCCCAGAGATTCATAACTTCGGCCGGGCAGAATTTTTGAGGGTATTTTATCCATAAGTTAGCCCTCTTGCTCCCGAAGAAGAGCCCCAACAGACTCACGAGATGGCCACTAGGAACCACCCCGCGCCAGGGGATATGCGTCGCGCCCTCGTGCCTAGTAGAGATCGTGGGCCTTCATTTGTGTTGGTTCCACCTCCCAAAAATAACATATATTCCAAAAAACAATCTGTAAATTTTTATATCATTTCGACTTCGTTTGATATGGATATTCTACGAAAGAAAAAACATGCAACAAACAACAATTGGCACTTCGCACTGGATCAATATGTTAGTCCAATATATCTTATAAAATGTTGCCAAAAATAAGTATAGTGCGACATTTTGGATGTTATAAGTTGGTAATTAAAGACATACGACCATAGGAGCCTTTGCTTGATCGAACTTGGCCGAGTCGAGTCTATTGAAAAACTATTTTGAGTCTAGTTATATTGGATAGTAGGATTCCTTTTACTCCTCTTCACTGTTCTGGTGAGGTTTACGAATTAGGAATTTTAATTAAGCTCCTCTTCTTGCTAAAAAACATTTAGGATCATGCGGGTATTTTGGAATCTATATGATGATGATGTGAGGGAGTTCTGACTTGGTGCCTCCCGCCTGACATGATTTCTTCCAGGGTGTTGAGCTCTAAAGGATTCTTGGCACATTGTTTTCATTCATCTTCCTTAGTATCTGAAGACACGGACATCGAAAAATATATATACTTTCTTTGGTGGAAAATAGTGCCATGACTTTCCCTAGTACTGGTGGTGATAGTGTGGATGATCTATCTGGTTTGGTATCATTGTGTTTTCGAAGGTGTGAGGTAGATGAATTTGCGGAACTTCTCGCATGTGTATTGATAGTTGCAGGAGAGGTGTAGCTCATTACATCGGTGATCTAATATTCATGTCCGTCTCTAGGATGGCTCCAGCAGCTCGCCAGAATCCGGGTTGTTAAGGAGAGCAAGCAGACTCTTCGCCACCCACTCCACCTCCTCAAGAGGCGTGGCAAGCTTTAATGGCTGCCACCAATGCCATACTCAGATGCCGTTTTAAAGGATGCAAGAAATGAACCAAGGCCGGCAAGGGAATTTCAACAAATAGCAGCACTTTGCTTCTCTAAAATAATTCTTGGCAAATCAGCCCAAGTCCTTGACCTGCTATGACCAGCCGTTTCATGTAGATGATTGGCTAGATGACATGTGTAAGAATTTCGAGTGCAACAATGTCAAGCATGAGGACTATGTCAGAGTTGCTACTTTCTAGCTGAAGGATCGGGCAGTAGAATGGTGGCAGCAGCTCAAGGATTCGAGAGGTGACTGTTTGATTAGTCGGGATGACTTATGTCGTGATTTCAGAGCTCATCATATTCCGGCGAGCTCTGTTGAGAGCATCTGTGAGAAGTTCAGGAGTGTGAAGCAAGGAAGCTTGTCTATTTATCAATAAGACGCCGACTTCCAGAACCTTGCTCGCTATGCCAAGCAGGATGGTCGAGATGAGAAGAGCAAGATATATCAATTCACAGGTGGTCTCAAGGAAGATTTCCAACTTTCTCTTGCCCTGCATGACCCTCCCGAGTTTGATCAGTTCTACAACTTGACTCTTAGGGCCGAGTTAGCTTTCCTTAGGGCCGGGAATTCAAGAAAGCGCTTCACAGTCTCTCATTCGTCTTCGTCCTCACCTCAGATTGTTCCAAAGAGGTAGAAGATCTAGGTTCCTCGTCCGCTTCGTTCTGCTCAGCAGTTCAAGCACAATGGTAGTCGTGGATCTTCCCACCCACCCAACATATTTTCCAACAGAAGTCCCAACCGCCTAAGTCAAAAGCTCCTCCAGCTCCCTTCTGTCCGCTGTCATAGGTGACTGATAACCCACAAGTTTAGGGGATCGTATGTGGCCTTTTTCGATAAGTAAAAGTGTTGAACCCAACGAGGAGCTAAAGGTAGAACAAATATTCAGTCAAGTTCTATCGAATTCGATACAAGTCTGTGCACACTTAACGTTTTATTTACCTAAAACTAGAATAAAACTAGAAGTAGGCTGCAAGAAAATAAAGAGTAAGTAAATAAAAGTTTGGGGCTGTTTGGTGGAAAGATTTTTGTGTAAGGCAATAAAAAGATTGTCCATAAGCAATTGAATATAATATGATAGATACTTATGATGTGGAATAAGGGAGAGGCATACGCTAACACACTTTCCGTACTTGGATCATATTCACTTATGATTGGACCTCTAGCAAGCATCCACAACTACTACAAATCATTAAGATAAACACAACCATAGCATTAAACATCAAGTCCTCTTTACTCCCATATGCGCACAACTCCCTTACTTAGGTGTAAGTTTCTGTCACTCTCGCCACCCACCATAAGCGAATTATGAACATATTACAAACCCTCCAGTGTATATGCTTCACATGTGGACCTCACCGAAGGCACCTTAGGGCTACATCATATCAACACACAACTCATATCAATACAAACATATCAAAATTAACCCATAGGACAAAATAGATCAACTCAAATACCATAGGATAAACACATATAATTGGAAATAGTATGTAGTGTTGAGCACCATATTGAAGTACAGAGTTATAGTGGGAAAAGAGGTGTTACATTGCTGCATAGATGGGGAGAGAGTTGGCGTTGACGGTGGCAAGGTTGTTGATGTAGATTGTTGTCACGCTCCTTGCCCCGGCGGCACTCCAGCACCACCAGGAGAGAGGGGGAGAGAGCTCCCTTCTTATTCTTCTTCCTTGGCCTCCCCCTATATGGGAGGAGAGTTACCCTTCCGGTCCATGACCTCCATGGCGGCAGAGGGGCAAGAGCCCCTCCGATATTGCATCTCTCTCTTTGTTCTCTTGTGCTTCGCATTCCTGTTTTCTGGCCCTTCACCATTTTCTAAATTCCCATAGATCCATAACTCCGATCGGGCAGATATTTTGAGGCGATTTTATCCATAAATTAGCCCCCTTGCTCCCGAACAAGATCCCCAACCGACTCACGAGATGGCCACTATGCACCACCCCGCGCAATGGGGTATATGTCGTGCCCTCCTGCCTAGTAGAGGCCATGGGCCGCCATTTGTGTTGATTCCACCTCCCCAAAATCACATATATTCCAAAAAAATCTGTGTAAATTTTTATCGCATTTGGAGTTCGTTTGATAAGGATATTCTACGAAACAAAAAACATGCAACAAACATTAATTGGCACTTCGCATTGGATCAATATGTTAGTCCAAGAAATCATATAAGATGTTGCCAAAAATAATTTGAAAGTTGTATGATATTGGCATGGAACAATCAAAAATTATAGATACGATGGAGATGTATCAGCATCTCCAAGCTTAATTCCTGCTCATACTCGAGTAGTTAAATGATAATAAAAATAATTTTTGATGTGCAATGATTGACAACACAATTTCTCCCTATGGTGGTTTCAGTAATTAATCACAACGTATGCATAATTGGACTCATGAATTTATCAAAGTACATTTCAGATAAGTTCAAAGATGCTTTGGCTATAGGATTGTGTGGAAATGCCCCTTCGATGAAAGGAAGGAGTAGGATTGGCTAAAGCTTCAAGCAAGAAGACTCTTCATTTTACACTTTCTGAGAAATCACATTTGAGTCCATAGGAAATCCAATACTATCAAAAGGGGATGAGTTATTATGATGAATTGGTTTCTCAAGTTCTTAGAGATAGCCAGCAAAAATACTATGACACTTTTCCACAAATTATATTTGTCCCAAGCCAAATATGGAAATCATGCCACCAACTTTTAGACACATCAGATGCCAAACCCACTATCTCGGTACAACCAACATTCCTATCGGTGCCGCCGAGTTTGGGTGACCAACTTTCGATTAAGTTAATTTCAAGTTTCAAAAATTCCGAATTTTAAGTTGGTCTTACAGACTTTGGAAATCTAGTCTAGGTCATCGTATCGGTACCACCGAGATTCATATATTGGTTCCACCAAGATTCAAAAGTTGCTACCTTTTGAGCAAGTCAGTAACACCGAGTTTGTAACTTCGCTGTCACTGAGTTGGTCAATTATGGTGTATCGGTTGGATTTTGGGGGTGTCCTATATATTCCCCTCCAGCTACCTCTCATTCGTACAAGAAGCACTCAGAAAACACATATACACTTGGCAGATCCATTTTTCCGAGAGAGAGAGAGACACCTACTCATGTGTTGAGATCAAGAGACTCCATTCCTACAATTTAAACCTTGATTTCTAGCCTCCCAAAGTTTATTTCCACAATATCAATCTCTCCTACCCATTACAAATATGAGAGAGATTGACTGGTGTTGAGGAGACTATCTTTAGAAGCACAAGAGCAAGGAGTTCATCATTCTACCACATCTATTACCTTTTGGAGGGTGGTGCCTCCTAGATTGGTTAAGTGTCCCTTGGGAGCCTCCTACTTCGAGTTGTGGAGATGAACCAAGATATTTTTAAGGGCAAGGAGATTGCCTACTTTGTGAAGATCTACCGTGAGTGAGGCTAGTCCTACATGGACGGAAGCCGTGCTAGCATAGAAAAGGCCACTTCTTCATGGACCACTTGTGGGTGGAGCCCTCCGTGGACTCTCGCATCTGTTGCAATCCATGGGTTGAAGTCTACACTAACATGGACGTAGGACAACGCCACATATCGGAACCATGCCAAAAATCGTTGTGTCAACCTTTGTGTATGATCTCCCTACCTTACCATCTATTTACACTTGCATGTTTACTTTCCGCTGCAATACTCTTAGATATGCATGTGTAGGCTAAGTTTTCATCTTGACTAGTCATAGTTGCTAAAATTGGCCCACACTAAAATTGGAAAAAGGCTAAGTTTTCATCTTGTCAAGTAGTCTAATCACCCCCGTCTAGACATACTTTCGATCCTACAAGTAGTATCACAACTTTGGTCTCCATTACATTGGTTTCACAACCTAGGAGAGTATGGCCTCTCGTGAGGGAAATTATCGCCGTAGAGGTCCATATTTCGATGGCACTAATTTTGCTAGATGGAAGCATAAAATGAAAATTCATATTCTTGGTCATAATCCTCCGTTTTGGCTATTGTTAGTGTTGGTGTGCAAGGTGATTTCTTCGGAGGAGGAAACGAACCGAATCGTGATGCCACGGCGGAAGAATTGAAGATGCCGCAATTCAATGCTCAAACTTGCGACATCATGTTCAAATGCTTGTGTCCCAAAGAATTCAACAAAATCAGTCGCCTTGAGAATGTAAAGGAAATTTGGGATAATTTGATTGATATGCATGAAGGTACCGATTCTGTTAGGGAATCTAAGTTGGATGTTCTTCAAAATCAGCTTGACAAATTCAGTATGAAGGATAGTGAAGGAGTCGCTGAGATGTACTCTAGGCTCGGTCTCATCATAAATGAGATTGTTGGCTTAGGAAGCGAAGAGATGGCCGACAAATTCATCATCAATAAGATACTTAGAGCTTTGGATGGAAGATATGACACCATGTGCACATTAATCTAAATGATGCCCAACTACAAAGATCTCAAGCCTACTGAAGTCACTGGGAGGATTGTTGCTCATGAAATGTCTCTCAACGACAAAGATGAGTTGCACAACCTTGTAAAGCTTCAGTCGATGCTCCCGCTTCTTCAAGTGACAACCTTGTTACCAATGAAGAGATCGGCATCATGGTTAGAAAGTTCAACCAGTTCTGCAAGAGTAGAGGCAAAGAGAGAAGCTCAAGCTCAAGATGTGATGAGAAGCATTCGTCTAGTCGTGACTGACACTGCTACAACTGTGGAAAGCCTGGACACATTTCAAATGAGTGCTCGGCTCCCCACAAAAAAATAGAAGAGTGACCCATAAGACGAAGCTCAAGAGATGAGTCACCTCGCGGAGAGAGAAGGAGTAGGGAAGATCATTATGAACGAAGGCACTCCCGGAGAGGCGGAGAATCGGAGAAGAAGGACAAGTACACCAAGAGCAGTTCAAACAGAAGACATCAAGCTCACGTTGGTGAATGGGTTTCTGGCTCTAAGTCTGACAACCAATCAGAGAGAAGTTATCACTCCAACTATGACTATAATCAAGATGAAGGTGTTGCCAGCATTGTACTTGTTTCTTCCAAGTCCAACGACTTATCTGACTCACCAAATGAAGGAAGTACAAATATTTTCATGGCAAAAGGCCCTAAGGTATCACACCCTGAGTATTTGGACTTTGATAGTGATGAGGATGACTTGTTAGGAGAAGATGACTTGCTCCTTAATAAGACCAGTGATAATATTGAAAATGAACTTGCTAATTTTCATGCTAGTCAAGTGAAAACCAAAGGTGATGTTAAGAGAGAGATTGAATATCTAACTAAAGAATTAAAAACTCTTACGTTAGCTCATGAAACTACTCTAGAATATCATTGAGAGCTTGCAAGAACTCAGGAGAAGCAATGCTTCGAGAAGCTAAATTTAGAGCAAGAGCATGAGTTCCTAAAATCAATCAATGATGATCTTCGAAAGAAGAGTTCCTTTTATCTATCCAAATAGTTAATCTTGTCAACTTTTGTTCCACAAGTTAAACCTAATAACATAAGTAACAAGTTCCACAAGTTTCATCAAGTAACAACAACGCTAAAGCTAAATCGAACGATATTGTTGCTAGTAGATCTCTTGATTCAACTAATGATTCTCTTAGCCAAGTTACACTTGAGCAAGAAAACGATTTATTTAAAGGGATAATAGAGAGAGGTGTCTTCAAGAGTCTTGTCGGAAATAAGAAATTTGAGGAAATTAAGCGCAAGAAACGAGGACATCGGAAGAAGCAAGGACTTTGTTACTTCAATGTCAACGGAGATGTTTGGAAGAAGGTCCATATCCCATTCACAAGTTTATTCCTCAAGGGGAGAAGTATGATACTACTCCTCCCAAGGGAACAAGCTCACAAGATGGCCTTCCACCACAAGACCACAAGGGAAAGGGGAATCTTTAAGAGGACATAGACTCATTTGAAGAACCCCAAGCCAAGGTTGAGTGGGTTCCCAAGGACACTTCTAATACTACTTCATCTAGTGCTACCACAACTCCAAGGATATCCATCAAGGTGATGTGGGTCCCCAAGAGGAAGAACTAGAAAGTTCTTGAGGGGTGACTCCGCCAATGAAATTCATTCTCGTTCATTTTGGCAAGAACTACATGAAATCAACCTCAACCATATGCATTACTTAAAGGTGTCACGCATTCCCTGAAAGGTAAGCAAGGGACAAGGTAATTAAAGCATCTTTGGACATCACCTCCCATGCATTTCACTCCATGTCCATAGATGTCTTTGTGTTTGTTCCTTTTGATTTGGGACTAACCCATCTAGGCGAGAAGAGTACGAAACAACAATGATTGCTCCCAACTCAAGATGAACTTCATTAACAATGAACATCCACCACTAATTCACCTACTTGAAGTCTTCTACGACAAAACCCAAGGTTAGTTGATCCCTCTTAGGGGGGGTGTCACATCTATGGGGATATTTACTCTAAGACTTGAGTACAAGCATCTCCTAAATGATGTGAACAAATTAATGCATTATGTAAAAGTGGCAACCCCACTTGTGCTTAATCATGCGTATGACCTAGGATCAAGTATTATTACTTGATTCCTAAGTCAATGCACTCATATATAGATGAGTTCGTCATCGCCAAAGTGCTTGATAGGTGCTAGGATGTATGTGAATGTTCATCATAATTTCATTTGACAACTTATTATGTAAGCATGTTGGTGTGCATATCTTTTCTCATTCGAGGATATCCAATTGTTGCTATTTGGCTTTTGATTTATCTTCTGCCAATCGGATAGAAAGAATGCCTAGGACCCTTCTCTAGCTATCTATTCTTTCTTGTCTCAAGTTCTATTCATGCTTCATCACAAAATTTGAACAAGCACTTCTCGATCCCTCTGCGTGAGGAGGACTCGGAGTTCCGTGTCGATAAGGTCTACCTTCCAAAACCTATTTGTGAATCTCTATGTAACCAACCCAAAATTCTCGACTCCACCAATTCTGAAAGCTGATCAAAGTTTTCATCTCGGTATCGCCGATACCATAATTCCGGCTTCACTTAGTTTCCCCATCAACAAACAGTAGTGGAACTCGGTGGCACCGAAATTTTAGTATCGGTGACACCGACAGTGAGGGGTATTTCTACCTAAGGACCCGAGGCTTTGAATTTCTATCTTCAGATGTCGAGTTCCCAACTCCAAACTACCGCACCAGGTCCCCTTGGTCATCGACCTTGCATTGTCGTGCATCTTTGCTATTTGGATTCATCGACGTAGACGGAATCTTCGCCGCCGTCGTCTCCTAGTGTATTCATCACCGAGCTAGGGTGTGAATCTGACCCCTTATGCGCTGCTTTACCTGATTCATGTGCATTAGGTTACTCCCATCTACCACCGACAGTGTGAAACTCTTCTCCGCCACTAGCAAAAATTCCTTAGAATATAGAATGAAGAAATTTTGGATCTAATCTCCTGCTACATGCATCTCGGTGATACTGAGTTGATAAAATCATGTCCATCGATTTAGCTTTCAGGGTTACTAAGAACCTCTTTGGTGAGACCGAGTAGTTATTTTTGGTTACACCGGAAAGGCTTCTGAAGTCGCTGTTAATGCAAGTGGTCAGTCTCACTGACTCCAAAAAGTTCAACCCTGTACTACCGAAATACGTTTTGCATTAGATCATACCCAAACTTTCAAAGTTTAAATTTTGAAAATTCTGCAATTTTGTGATGCTTATCTTTTCGAGCTCTTAGATATCTTTTCACAGGGCCAACCAGTCTATGTGTCAGCTTGTGTGCTTGATTTGCAAGATGTCAGGTTCTGATGATAGTCATAAAAAAATTTAGTGAGCCTCATGCTAAGTCTGATTCACGCACTAGTCCTGAGAGGGGCCCTTTTGATCCAGGCACACTCAGCTCCCATAGCTTGCCCAAGGCTGCCACAAAGACCAGGAGGAAGCTAAATTCTGTCGAAGAAGATTCATATTTTGTTCCTGTAGAGTCTGATCCCGAGAAGTAGAAAGAGAAGCATGTTGTTAAGAAAATTATTAGGAAGGAATACTCTAAACCTTCTGACATGAGAGGTCCAGAGTTTGCAAGGCAAGGGATGACACTTACGTTGAGAGACCTTCTAAGAAGCCACTTGTGAAGAGAGCCAGGAAAAGGACTATTCATGTCATTGGTAGACAAACTTCCATGTGTGAAGACCAAGCAAAAATTATTGCTTTTGAGGAAGAGGAAGGGGAAGTACCTGCTAAGGCCACACCTCCAAAGAAGAAGAGGAAGCTTATGGAAGATGTTATGAAGCCTTCTGGTCCAAATAAGCCTGTAGCTCCCAAGAGGACTACAAAGGACATACTTGCAACTGCTAAAGACAAAGGCACTACTTTGAGAGCCTTTGCTGCAGAGGAAGATGTTGAGAATGCATATATTCTCATGTAGTTAAGGCCCCATTTTCCACTTCACAAGGAGGCTCATCCAATAGTTGAAGACATCAAGAAAATAAGAAATGCAGGGTTGAGGAAGTAGAGAGCTATTCATCCCTACGTTGTGCGGAGAAGAACTACAGTTGATCCCAGGTTTCATACAAGAGAACAATAAGACTTCTGTGAGGCAATTTTGTATGACAAATGTCCAGCAGTCAGTGACATGAGATATGTCGACTAGAATTACATCAAAGCTAGTAAAGATTTATTTCCTCATGTGAGAGAGAACTTGAATCTTGTTGACATTGAAGAGTTTTTGGCAAAGAGATGCCTTCTTGGAATGATGAAATGATTATGCAATTCTATTCAACAGTTCATTTCAATTCAGATGGCACAATTGTGTGGATGACTGATGGCCATAGATATGAAGCCACAATTGAAGAATGGGCTACAATCGTTGGTGCTCCAAAGTCAAGAGCACATGACTTGGATGTGTATTCAAAACCTAAGAAGAATCAGAACTCCATGGCCAATATGTACAAGCCAATGGCCATGACTACCTGCCATCTCATAAGCTTGGGTCTGTCTTTTTTTGCAAGCTGGAATAACCACTACCAACATTATCTTGAGGCATACCCTAATGCCCAAATTAGGTGATCACAAAATGATTAGTGGCTATTCCATCAATATGTTGTTTCATTTAGACACCCACACTCGCTTCAAAGTCATGGAGTTGATTGCTGAGACTATCAGGAGAACTTTTGCAGATCGGAAGAGATCTTGTGGATATATATCATACATTCAGATGCTCATCAATGCCAAGATTGTCATGCACGCATATCAGCTTGATCGTCCTCATTTGCCACTTCAGCCAGAGTTCGAGGATAATGAAGTTGTGATGGATGACACTCATCCAAGCTCAGCTACAACTAGAGAGGCTGCAGTGTGGCAGTTGCAGAGGCCACTAAGAATACTCCACCTCTACCACCCCAGCTAAAAACCAGAGACGAATAGATGTCATTCCTGGTCAGCACCATCCGAGGGATGGAGAAGAATATTTCTGAGATTTTCCTAAACTAGAATAGCCTAGAGAGGATCATGGAAACAAAGTTCCATGACCTATATGTGAAGGTTATGGAGTTGACCACCACAGTTTGTGCAGATTCCACGCTCACATGATGAAGAAGATGATGATGACAATGATGATTATGATTCACCTCTTCGTACTACCACAAGGTTCTCGACCCATACCAG
Organism: Hordeum vulgare subsp. vulgare; assembly: GCF_904849725.1. Classification (NCBI taxonomy): domain Eukaryota; kingdom Viridiplantae; phylum Streptophyta; class Magnoliopsida; order Poales; family Poaceae; genus Hordeum; species Hordeum vulgare. Next base: position 277,361,243 of record NC_058521.1, on the reverse strand, counting down.
GTGAGCAGTTGTGCCAGTACCAGAAGATATACCTCTTCGCCACCTCAAGCTTCAGCTCCTGCTCCACCACCTCCAGTGTCTACACCTCCAGCTCCTGCTCCAGCGACATCAGCCGAAGCCTTCGTTGATGCTTTCTTGTCTACTCCAACATCTTCTAATGGAGGAGATCATGCCCAAAGAGATTCTTATATTAGACCTTTGAAATTCTTGGTACTTGTTGCCAAAGGGGGGAAGTGTATAGATCAATAGGGCTTCGAGAGAGGAGAGATTTTGGCTTTATTTGCTCTCGTTTGGTTTTAAAGACTTGATTTGGTCTTTTGGATGACTTTATCTGTTTAGATGTGTGTTTGATCATATGATTTAATTGTTTGATTCTACCACGTTATTACCTTTGAGCTATCTACATCATGATCATTCACTTGTTTTTCGTGCTATGTGCATTGCTATTCATTCTTATCTTTTATGCACACCACCAAGTTGTATGTGTCATGAAAGAGTTACCCATGATCCTAATTGACTGTGCATTTGCATTCAAACGCAAATTTAAAATGATGCACAAATTTAGGAGGAGCTCTTGCTTTTCACATACCTCTCAAAGCGTCGATGCTAATCATTGATAATATATTTTGTCGACTGTGCATATTCATTATTGGACTGATGAATTCATCCAAGTACATTTTATAGAAGTTCAAATACTCTTTGGCTATAGGATTGTATGGAGATGGCCCTTTGATGCAAGGAAGGACTAGGATTGGCTTAAGCTTCAAGCAAGAAGACTCTTCATTTTACAATTTATGAGAAATCACATTTGAGTCCACAAGAAAGCCAATACTATTAAAAGGGGATGAGGTATTATGATGAATTGGTTGCTCAAGTGCTTACAGATAGCCACCAAAAATACACACCCACTCTTCCACAAAATATATCTCTCCCAAGACAAATATGGAAAATCGATGCCACCAACTTTTCCCACTCGGCTATACCGATTTTACACATACACAGATCCTATGCCAAACCCACCATCTCGATACAACCAACATTCCTATCGATGCCATCGAGTTTTGGTGACCAACTTTTGGTTAAGCTCATTTCAAGTTTCGGAAATTCCAAGTTTGAAGTCGGTCTCGTCGATATTCGAAATCCAGTTTAGGAAGACTACCCGAAATCCAGTTTAGGCTCGCATAGACTCGCAAGGCTCCCCCGGAAAGCTCTCCTTGCCGGGAAAGTGTTCAAGGCTCCGGGCAAGCCCTCCTTCCCGGAGAGGTGACAAAGTCACCCGATGGAGGTTCAGGCCAACATGCCCATGTTCGCTCTCTAGGTGTCCCCACCAGTTTCTACCACAATCTGACCGCTCTAGCACATCCCTCGCGTGCCAGCCCCTATTCAAGAATCCGTCCAGCTAACCAATTAACTTGCCAATTTATCCGTACTCACAGGGTCACCGAGTAGCTGATTAACTCATAAATCGCCTGATTAATGGATTAAATGGCCGATTAACTTGCCGATTAGCCCATTAATCCCCTACTCATCAGCCACCGAGCAGTTACCAGTTAACGATTTCCTCAACAATGGTGCGAGCACAAGGCCTAGGTGTCGCTTCACGTGGGTACGTGTCGCAACCATCTTGCGGCACGTCAGGGGTCAGACAAGGCATTTATCCCTGACACCACCGAAGACGTAGAGCGGTGAACACTGTTCACTGTGCATCCCGTGAGCACGCTGTTGGTGACCCCTTTGCCTATAAAAGGAGGCCCAAAGCTAATTCTTAGGGGTTGAATGTTTTGGGGATCAAAGACTACCTAATCAACTACTAAGTTACTGTAGCAAAACCACCCTACAATAAGCACCAATACAAACTATGCAGGAGTAGGATTTTACGCGATAAGCGGCCCGAACCTGGGTAAAAAGCACCTTGCCGGTGTTGATCGCTAGTTCCTCTCTCGATGCGATACCTCTCTCTCCCCACCGAACGATCAAGGGACTCCTCGAGTTTCCCATAGGTTTTGGTTTTGCCCGACATCTTTGGCGCGTGAGGTAGGGGGAGCCATGGTTGAGACCTTCTTCGCTGATTCAAGCAAGCTCCGCATCAGATCTTGGGAGATTGAGCGCACCACTGTGGTCCCTCGAAGCAGGGCGCGGCGGTGGTCACTCTACTTCGGCACGGCCTACTAACACCTGCGTGAGCGCCCTGCTGCGCGAACGCAGGCTAGGGGGACGGAGACCTCGAGCTCGAAGGCAATAGGCTAACGCACCACCCTGGCACAGTGCGTTGCTGTCGAGGGTGTGCCTAGGGGCTCCGGCGAGGCCTCCGGCGCATAATCCAACCGACACACCTCCACGAAGAGGTGCGTAGCCGTCGAGAATGCGCATACGGGCCCCGGAACCTGCGCACGCACTCCGGCCGAACGCTTTCCCAACCGGAAGCATCACATCTTCGCCAAAGGTGCGCTCGGGGGATCCGTCAGCACGGCCAAGCAAAACAGGAAAATGAGTTATGCTGTAGCAACCCGCCTCCTATACGACAGTCGAGAACCATCGGCAAATACCTTGCTGCAGGGGAAGTTGCCGAAAGAATATAGTCTCCTGCTTGCCGGGGATCTCAGGCCCCGACAAAGGACCCAAGCGCCGCAAGGAGAAGTGCCGCGGCACAACAGATAAGTGATAAATATTTCAGATGACATTCAGAGTAGATAGGTGGCTCCCTTTCTGGAAGATTGCAAACCTTGTTTGTGAAACCTGCACGTAGATGGAACCTTGTGAGGATCAGTGCGCCTTAGTTCTGTTCCGAAGTAGTTCAACGACCTGAACGGCCAAAGAGTGCCTTCTCACTGTTTCGAACTTGTTCAACAGTCTAAGTGGCTACACAACACCTTATTTCGCCTCGAGCCGCGCTCGAAGATCTAATGGTTGCACTGAGTGCAGCAAGGAGCCTTGCCGGTAACGACCCCTCAAGCGAACTGCTAAGGATCCGTTCCTCAAAGTACTAGCGGCAGGACCATTCGTGCGGGCAAGCTTCCGGAAAATGCAAAAGGCATATCATTCAAGGAGAAGGATCACACGCAAGGGAAACAACATTTCATTCATTTATTTGAAACAAATTCAGACATATTACATGCATTATTTTTGGTACTCTAACCTATTACACTGTCTTTCGGCGAGGGACATGCTCGCGGGACAGAAGTTCAAGTAGATAAAAAGCGGGACGACCCCTGGCACAACCCAGGCTGGTTTCTCCTGGGCCAGCACTACGCGGAGGAGAATGGGGGCTGAAGACAGGGCGACCTGAAGGGATGAAGAAGCCAGAGCCCGCGATTGCACCTCCTCTAAGACGAGGCGTCGATGCGAGGTCCTGCAGAGTAACTCCACTGGGTGGGGGAGAGGCGTGAGCGGGCCTCAGTGGCAGGGCCAAGGGTCAGTCGGAGCTCGGGGAGTCGTACTCCAACCTGGCCCCCCGATATCCTGACGTGCCAAGAGCGCCACCGTCGCTGCTGTTCTCCTCGTCGCAATCGCTCGAGGACGGACATTCGGCGCCGCTCGTGCTCTCTTCGCAGCAGGCGAGCGCAGGCAAAACTTGACGGATAGCATATTATCCTCCTCTAGCTTGAAGCGAAGGATATGCCCATCCTCGAGGCTTCGGGTGCGGGCGAAGGCTTTCCACCCCTGCCCGAGGAACATGGAGCGGTACTTCGTGTACACCGTGTGCACTTGCATAGCGCCGTGGGAGGAACCATAAGCCTGCAACCACAAGACAGGGGGCTTGGCGGACGCCATCGCCCTAGCAAAAGGGCTAAGGAGATGCAAATGGCCCCACGGCATGGCGTGCAGCTCCACGACGAACTCCAGCGCCATCCCGTCCGAGTGCCCGCCAAACACGGGAGTAGACGGAGGTGCTGGAGTAGACCTCCGCCTCCCCCGGCCACGGCCTCCGCGGCGACCACGGCTCATCGCCCCTCCGCCACCACGGACGCTCGTGCCGCCCTCCGCAGCTGCACCCCCTAAAGTTGTGACATGATCCGAGTGGGATCCACTTGCCGCCCTGGCGGCTGATGGTGGCCTCCCTCGTCTCCTAGCCATGGTTAGGGGCGAGCGTCACCTTGAGCTAGAAAACATTCCACACATGCAATCTAGAGGTGGTGGACGTTCCAGGAGCTGATGGATGAGCAAAACTCCCTCGCAAACTCCCTAATTTATAGGGCGAGGCGCGAGGGGCGAGCTCCCCTCACTCCAGAAACCGCCGCCCCTCTCTCCCAATAACCCATGATCACGGGAGAACAGGGAACCGCCTTGCTGTACCAATGCATGTGGGGGTGATCCCTGCCATGACTATAGCCATTATGGCCACGAACGCCACTTGCCTGACCTTTACTGTGCATGCTTCATGCGTGGGAGTAACACGTCGGTAGGTGGGGAGGCTACTGTGCGCGCACTTCTCCACCTCGCGCGTTTGATGCACAATGTGGGGAAGGGCCGCCCGCAATGGCTCCAAAGCTACAGAGTCCCCTGCTGAGGAAGGCCATGCACTACTTTGGGCCTGGCCCAGCAAAGCCCCGCACGCGTGCGTGGCCCATGCCCAGGGGCTCCTGTCGGTGCACAAGAGACTGGGGTCCCGTGTGCCCCAGACTTGTGCATGGGCATCGGAGACGCCCGTGGTGGCAGTGTACCGGGAAGAGCAGCAGAAAGGCAGTCCAAGACCAGCCGAGGCCACGCCCTTCCCTCATTGCGAGGCGCATGGAGGACAAGGGCTCCAGACGCAAGGCCCCGACAAGCCCTCCTTGTCGGGAAGGTTCCCAAGGCCCCGGCAAGTTCTTCGTCGGGAAAACTACCCGAAGAATAGCAAGACCCCGGCAAGTTTCCCTTGCCGGGAAGGCTCGCACAGACTGACGAGCCCCCCCAGCAATACCTCCTTGCCGGAAAAGGGTTCAACGCTCCCGGCAAGACCTCCTTGTCGGGGAGGTGACCAAGTCACCCGATGGAGGCTCCAGGCCAGCAAACCCCTGTTCGCTCGCCAGATGTCCCCACCAGTTTCTACCACAATCCGACCGCTCCACCACATCCCTCGTGTGCCATCACAAGGCCCAGGTGTCGATTCACTTGGGTACGTGTCGCAACCATCTTGCGACAGGTCAGGGGTCACACAAGGCATTTACTGCCCCTGACACCACCTTAGAACTAGAGTGGTGAACAATGTTCACTGTGCATCCCGTGAGCACACTGTTGGTGACCCCTTTGCCTATAAAAGGAGGCTCAAAGCTCATTCTTAGGGGTTGAACTTTTTGGGGATTAGAGACTCCCTAATCACCTACTAAGTTATTGTGGCAAAACCACCATACAGTAAGCACACAATACAAACTAAGGAGGAGTAGGGTTTTACGCGTTAAGGATGTGCCCTAGGATGACGTCTGCCCTACTCGCAGGCGGCGGTGGCTTAGTTGCACTAGAAGGGGAACCTTTGGAAGATGCCTTTGGAACCCTTGTACGCTCCCACCTCCTTTGCACTAAAGGGGAAACTGCCTCGTCCTACCATCTGCTGCTCGCCTATCCTTTCCTGGCGTCACCCTTTACTCCTGAGGCCCGGCCTTGCCTTGGAATGTCCGCCGCTCCAGAGGGGTCCTGAGGAGGTCCCCGGCGGGTCCTGATGTTGTTACTCTTCGTGAGGCTTGGCCTATCGCGAGGGCCTTCCCGGGTGAAATCGCACTAGTTGATCTTGGGTTTTTGAAGTGTGCCGTCCTTGGGGCGCAGGTAAGCAGGTCAGGGTACCCCCATTCCCAGAATGCCTGCAGTAGCACCCAGGCCCAAGGTGCGCCTGGGTTGACTTCTTGTCGGAGCCTTGAGGGTGGCCTGAAGCGTCGCGTGCCCTAGACACCTGTGGGTCGGGCCTTTAAAACGACGAGCATGTCCTCTCCGCACAACATCTCCTAACCTGCATCTACCGACCGTCTCTGCCCCCTATCCATTCCGCCGCCGGCTCTTCCTTCTGTCGATCCAGCCGCCGGTTCTTCCTCTCACCCACACGCGTCATGTCATTATTGCCTTTTTCTCTCTGGCATGCCTCAGAAAGGGGGGAAATGTGGAGGCTCGTGCAGCCTGACCGTCACGGCGGCGCCCTGGCCCATGCTGGAACGCTCGACGGTGGTGAACCTTTAGGGGTTGAAGAAGGTTTAACTCGTAGTTGCTGCCAACTCAATGAGTGGGGGCCACCCAAATCTGGCCGAGCTCATGGACTCGGAGGGAGAGGGCGTCCCCCGGGGTTCTTCTCAATTTTCAAACCCTCGTTTCTGGTGTACTGCCGCCATTCTCGGGCTTCATCAATGTAGTGCTTTCGGATTACCAGATCCATGCGCTCCACCCTGACCCCCGTTCTTTGGTCCTCATCTCTGCCTTCGCGTTCTTGTGAGAGGGTTTTGTTGGCGTTACTCCTTCCGTGGCATTGCTCTTTCGTTTCTTTCCCTTGAGTTGACCTCCGAGGTGCCGTGCTCAGGGTGCGCGTCCATGAGAACTGTCGATGCAACAATCCCCGGGGTCCTATACGCTGAGCTCCTCCCCAAAGCGGAAGGGTTCTGGTGGCAGTGGGTGCAGGTTGAGGCTGCCGAGGCTGGAGCTCTGTTCCAACCTCCGCCGACCCCCGCGACACCGAACCGGGGGTGTGAAGAGCTTAGTGACCCATGTGCGTGCGGGGGTGATGATGGCGATGGTGGTGCGCGAGTTTATCTGTTGACACATTGCTCCCCTCCAGCACCACTCCCGACCCATGTGGGCCTACACACGGCCCAGCAACTCGATGAGGACTGGCAGCAATCCTTACGAGCATCCCCCGAACGGCCTGCCGCTGTACAGCTTCAAGCCCCCGGGAGCTCTTGTTGTGGAGATGCCGCACTTCGATGAATGGGGGCTCCTTCCTGAGGGGGAAAGGCGTTCCCCGAAGGCCTTGCGATCCGTTGTTCGACCCCCCCCCCCCCCCGAAGCCCCTGGTTGTGCCGCCACCCATCCTCCCAGCTCTAGCTTCGCGTCTAGCTGGGGTTGGTGGTGGTGATCGGTCGACGGTGGTGATTTGGTCTTTTGGATGACTTTATCTATTTAGATGTGTGTTTGATCATATGATTTAATTGTTTGATTCTACCACGTTATTACCTTTGAGCTATCTACATCATGATCATTCACTTGTTTTTCGTGCTATGTGCATTGCTATTCATTCTTATCTTTTATGCACACCACCAAGTTGTATGTGTCATGAAAGAGTTACCCATGATCCTAATTGATTGTGCATTTGCATTCAAACGCAAATTTAAAATGATGCACAAATTTAGGAGGAGCTGTTGCTTTTCACATACCTCTCAAAGCGTCGATGCTAATCATTGATAATATATTTTGTCGACTATGCATATGCATTATTGGACTGATGAATTCATCCAAGTACATTTTATAGAAGTTCGAATACTCTTTGGCTATAGGAATGTATGGAGATGCCCCTTTGATGCAAGGAAGCACTAGGATTGGCTTAAGCTTCAAGCAAAAAGACTCTTCATTTTACAATTTACGAGAAATCACATTTGAGTCCATAAGAAAGCCAATACTATTAAAAGGGGATGAGGTATTATGATGAATTGGTTGCTCAAGTGCTTACACATAGCCACCAAAAATACACGCCCACTCTTCCACAAAATATATCTCTCCCAAGACAAATATGGAAAATCGAAGCCACCAACTTTTCCCACTCGGCTATACCGGTTTTACACATACACAGATCCTATGCCAAACCCACCATCTCGATATAACCAACATTCCTATCGATGCCATCGAGTTTTGGTGACCAACTTTTGGTTAAGCTCATTTCAAGTTTCGGAAATTCCAATTTTGAAGTCGGTCTCGTCGATATTCGAAATCCAATTTAGGAAGACTACCCGAAGAATAGGCAGACCCCGGCAAGTTTCCCTTGCCGGGAAGGCTCGCACAGACTCGCAAGGCTCCCCCGGAAAGCTCTCCTTGCCGGGAAAGTGTTCAAGGCTCCCGGCAAGCCCTCCTTCCCGGGGAGGTGACCATGTCACCCGATGGAGGTTCAGGCCAACATGCCCATGTTCGCTCTCTAGGTGTCCCCACCAGTTTCTACCACAATCTGACCGCTCTAGCACATCCCTCGCGTGCCAGCCCCTGTTCAAGAATCCGTCCAGCTAACCAGTTAACTTGCCAATTAATCCGTACTCACAGGGTCATCGAGTAGCTGATTAACTCATAAATCGCCCGATTAATGGATTAAATGGCCGATTAACTTGCCGATTAGCCCATTAATCCCCTACTCATCAGCCACCGAGTAGTTACCAGGTAACGATCTCCTCAACAATGGTGCCAGCACAAGGCCTAGGTGTCAATTCACATGGGTACGTGTCGCAACTATCTTGCGGCACGTCAGGGGTCAGCCAAGGCATTTATCCCTGACACCACCGAAGAAGTAGAGCGGTGAACACTGTTCACTGTGCATCCCGTGAGCACGCTGTTGGTGACCCCTTTGCCTATAAAAGGAGGCCCAAAGCTAATTCTTAGGGGTTGAATGTTTTGGGGATCAAAGACTACCTAATCAACTACTAAGTTACTGTAGCAAAACCACCCTACAATAAGCACCAATACAAACTATGCAGGAGTAGGATTTTACGCGATAAGCGGCCCGAACCTGGGTAAAAAGCACCTTGCCGGTGTTGATCGCTAGTTCCTCTCTCGATGCGATACCTCTCTCTCCCCGCCGAACGATCAAGGGACTCCTCGAGTTTCCCATAGGTTTTGGTTTTCCCCGACATCTTTGGCGCGCGAGGTAGGGGGAGCCATGGTTGAGACCCTCTTCGCGGATTCAAGCAAGCTCCGCGTCAGTTCTTGGGAGATTGAGCGCACCACTGTGGTCCCTCGAAGCAGGGCGCGGCGGTGGTCACTCTACTTCGCCACGGCCTACTAACACCTGCGTGACCGCCCTGCTGCGCGAACGCAGGCTAGGGGGACGGAGACCTCGAGCTCGAAGGCAATAGGCTAATGCACCACCCTGGGACAGTGCGTTGCTGTCGAGGGTGTGCCTAGGGGCTCCGGCGAGGCCTCCGGCGCATAATCCAACCGACGCACCTCCACGAAGAGGTGCGTAGCCGTCGAGAATGCGCATACGGGCCCCGGAACCTGCGCACGCACTCCAGCCGAACGCTTTCCCAACTGGAAGCATCACGTCTTCGCCAAAGGTGCGCTCGGGGGATCCGTCAGCACGGCCAGGCAAAACAGGAAAATGAGTTATGCTCTAGCAACCCGCCTCCTATACGACAGTCGAGAACCGTCGGCAAATACCTTGCTGGAGGGGAAGTTGCCGAAAGAATATAGTCTCGTGCTTGCCGGGGATCTCAGGCCCCGACAAAGGACCCAAGCGCCGCAAGGAGAAGTGCCGCGGCACGACAGATAAGTGATAAATATTTCAGATGACATTCAGAGTAGATAGGTGGTTCCCTTTCTGGAAGATTGCAAACCTTGTTCGAGAAACCTGCACGTAGATGGAACCTTGTGAGGATCAGTGCGCCTTAGTTCTGTTCCGAAGTAGTTCAACGACCTGAACAGCCAAACAGTGCCTTCTCACTGTTTCGAACCTGTTCAACAGTCTAAGTGGCTACACAACACCTTATTTCGCCTCGAGCCGCGCTCGACGATCTAATGGTTGCACTGAGTGCGGCAAGGAGCCTTGCCGGTAACGACCCCTCAAGCGAACTGCTAAGGATCCGTTCCTCAAAGTACTAGCGGCAGGACCATTCGTGCGGGCAAGCTTCCGGAAAATGCAAAAGGCATATCATTCAAGGAGAAGGATCACACGCAAGGGAAACAACATTTCATTCATTTATTTGAAACTAACTCAGACATATTACATGAATTATTTTTGGTACTCTAACCTATTACACTGTCTTTCGGCGAGGGACATGCTCGCGGGACAGAAGTTCAAGTAGATAAAAAGCGGGACGACCCCTGGCATAACCCAGGCTGGTTTCTCCTGGGCCAGCACTACGCGGAGGAGAATGGGGGCTGAAGACAGGGTGACCTGAAGGGATGAAGAAGCCAGAGCCCGCGATTGCACCTCCTCTAAGACGAGGCGTCGATGCGAGGTCCTGCAGAGTAACTCCACCGGGTGGTGGAGAGGCGTGAGCGGGCCTCGGTGGCTGGGCCGAGGGTCAGTCGGAGCTCGGGGAGTCGTACTCCAACCTGGGCCCCCGAGATCCTGACGTGCCAAGAGCGCCACCGTCGCTGCTGTTCTCCTCGTCGCAATCGCTCGAGGACGGAAATTCGGCGCCGCTCGTGCTCTCTTCGCAGCAGGCGAGCGCATGCAAAACTTGATGGATCGCATATTATCCTCCTCTAGCTTGAAGCGAAGGATATGCCCATCCTCGAGGCTTCGGGTGCGGGCGAAGGCTTTCCACCCCTGCCCGAGGAACATGGAGCGGTACTTCGGGTACACCGTATGCACTTGCATAGCGCCGTGGGAGGAACCATATGCTTGCAACCACAAGACAGGGGGCTTGGCGGATGCCATCGCCCTAGCAAAAGGGCGAGGGAGATGCAAATGGCCCCGGGGCATGCCGTGCAGCTCCATGACGAACTCCAGCGCCATCCCGTCCGAGTGCCCGCCAAGCACGGGAGTAGACGGAGGTGCTGGAGTAGACCTCCGCCTCCCCCGGCCACGGCCTCCACGGCGACCGCGGCTCATCGCCCCTCCGCCACCACGGACGCTCGTGCCGCCCTTCGCAGCTGCACCCCCTAAAGTTGTGACATGATCCGAGTGGGATCCACTTGCCGCCCTGGCGGCTGATGGTGGCCTCCCTCGTCTCCTAGCCATGGTTAGGGGCGAGCGTCACCTTGAGCTAGAAAAGATTGTACACATGCAAGCTAGAGGTGGTGGACGTTCCAGGAGCTGATGGATGAGCAAAACCCCCTCGCAAACTCCCTAATTTATAGGGCGAGGCACGGGGGGCGAGCTCCCCTCACTCCAGAAACCGCCGCCCCTCTCTCCCAATCACCCATGATCACGGGCGAACAGGGAACCGCCTTGCTATACCAATGCATGTGGGGGCGGGCCCTGCCATGACTACAACCATTATGGCCACGAACGCCACTTGCCTGACCTTTACTGTGCATGCTTCATGCGTGGGAGTAACACGTCGGTAGGTGGGGAGGCTACTGTGCGCGCACTTCTCCACCTCGCGCGTTTGATGCGTAATGTGGGGAAGGGCCGCCCGCAATGGCTCCAAAGCTACAGAGTCCCCTGCTGAGGAAGGCCATGCACTACTTTGGGCCTAGCCCATCAAAGCCCCGCACGCGTGCGTGGCCCATGCCCAGGGGCTCCTGTCGGTGCACTAGAGACTGGGGTCCCGTGTGCCCCAGACTTGTGCATGGGCATCGGAGACGCCCGTGGTGGTAGTGTACCGGGAAGAGCAGCAGAAAGGCAGTCCAAGACCAGTCGAGGCCACGCCCTTCCCTCATTTATAGGCGCATGGAGCACAAGGGCTCCAGACGCAGGGCCCCAACAAGCCCCGACAAGCCCCGACATGCACAGGGAAAACTACCCGAAGAATAGCAAGACCCCGGCAAGTTTCCCTTGCCGGGAAGGCTCGCACAGACTGACGAGCCCCCCCGACAAGACCTCCTTGCCGGAAAAGGGTTCAACGCTCCCGGCAAGCCCTCCTTGTCGGGGAGGTGACCAAGTCACCCGATGGAGGCTCCAGGCCAGCAAACCCCTATTCGCTCGCCAGATGTCCCCACCAGTTTCTACCACAATCTGACCGCTCCACCACATCCCTCGTGTGCCATCACAAGGCCCAGGTGTCGATTCACTTGGGTACGTGTCGCAACCATCTTGCGACAGGTCAGGGGTCACACAAGGCATTTACTGCCCTGACACCACCTTCGAAGTAGAGTGGTGAACAATGTTCACTGTGCATCCCGTGAGCACACTGTTGGTGACCCCTTTGCCTATAATAGGAGGCTCAAAGCTCATTCTTAGGGGTTGAACTTTTTGGGGATTAGACACTCCCTAATCACCTACTAAGTTATTGTAGCAAAACCACCATACAGTAAGCACACAATACAAACTAAGCAGGAGTAGGGTTTTATGCGTTAAGGATGTGCCCAAGGATGACGTCTGCCCTACTCGCAGGCGGCGGTGGCTTAGTTGCACTAGAAGGGGAACCTTTGGAAGATGCCTTTGGAACCCTTGTACGCTCCCACCTCCTTTGCACTAAAGGGGAAACTACCTCGTCCTACCATCTGCTGCTCGCCTGTCCTTTCCTGGCATCACCCTTTACTCCTGAGGCCCGGCCTTGCCTTGGAATGTCCGCCGCTCCAGAGGGGTCTTGAGGAGGTCCCCCGCGGGTCCTGATGTTGTTACTCTTTGTGAGGCTTGGCCTATCGCGAGGGCCTTCCCGGGTGAAATCGCACTAGTTGATCTTGGGTTTGTGAAGTGTGCCGTCCTTGGGGCGCAGGTAAGCAGGTCAGGGTACCCCCATTCCCAGAATGCCTGCAGTAGCACCCAGGCCCAAGGCGCGCGTGGGTTGACTTCTTGGCGGAGCCTTGAGGGTGGCCTGAAGCGTCGCGTGCCCTAGACACCTGCGGGTCGGGCCTTTAAAACGACGAGCCTGTCCTCTCCACACAACATCTCCTAACCTGCATCTACCGACCGTCTCTGCCCCCTATCCATTCCGCCGCCGGCTCTTCCTTCTGTCGATCCAGCTGCCGGTTCTTCCTCTCACCCACGCGCGTCATGTCATTATTGCCTTGTTCTCTCTGTCATGCCTCAGAAAGGAGGGAAATGTGGAGGCTCGTGCAGCCTGACCGTCACGGCGGCGCCCTGGCCCATGCTGGAATGCTCGACAGTGGTGAACCTTTAGGGGTTGAAGAAGGTTTAGCTCGTAGTTGCTGCCAACTCACAGAGTGGGGGGCCACCCAAATCTGGCCGAGCTCATGGACTCGGAGGGAGAGGGCGTCCCCCGCGGTTCTTCTCAATTTTCAAGCCCTCATTTCTGGTGTACTGCCGCAATTCTCGGGCTTCATCAATGTAGTGCTTTCGGATTACCAGATCCATGCGCTCCACCTTGACCCCCGTTCTTTGGTCCTCATCTCTACCTTCGCGTTCTTTTGAGAGGGTTTTGTTGGCGTTACTCCTTCTGTGGCATTGCTCTTCCGTTTCTTTTCCCTTGAGTTGACCTCCGAAGTGCCGTGCTCAGGGTGCGCGTCCATGAGAACTGTCGATGCAATAATCCCCGTGGTCCTATACGCTGAGCTCCTCCCCAAAGCGAAAGGGTTCTGGCGGCAGTGGGTGCAGGTTGAGGCTGCCAAGGCTGGAGCTCTGTTCCAACCTCCGCCGACCCCCGCGACACCGAACCGGGGGTGTGAAGAGCTTAGTGACCCATGTGCGTGCGGGGGTGATGATGGCGATGGTGGTGCGCGAGTTTATCTGTTGACAGATTGCTCCCCTCCAGCACCACTCCCGACACACGGCCCAGCAACTCGATGAGGACCGGCGGCAATCCTTACGAGCATCCCCCGAACGGCCTGCCGCTGTACAACTTCAAGCCCCCGGGAGCTCTTGTTGTGGAGATGCCGCACTTTGATGAATGGGGGCTCCTTCATGAGGGGGAAAGGCGTTCCCCGGAGACCTTGCAATCCGTTGTTCGCCCCCCCCCCCCGAAGCCCCTGGTTGTGCCACCACCCATCCTCCCAGCTCTAGCTTCACGTCTAGCCGGGGTTGGTGGTGGTGATCGGTCGACGGTGGAAAGCGCTGCCCCCACTTCTGAGCCTCGCTCGAGGGCCGCCGAGTCCCCCTGCTGGGTCGCCCGTGCCGGCTGGAAGAGGAGGTTGCCCAAGGGCGTCCGCCCCCCGGCGCGAGGGCCTCCGGCGAGGAACAATTGGATGGCCATTGATGACTAAGCACTTGTGTTCCCCCTCGTCCTCCCTTTATGCGCCTATCTTCTGAACCCTTGTTCTTCAGGTTTCCCTTCAGTGTCCGGGGAGGCGGATCAGCGCCGCCTGCTCCGGGAGGGCGGTCGTGCAGATACAGTGGCATTCCTCGCTGTAGCAGTAGAAGCCCGCGAGCGCGCTCTCGCTAAGGCTCATGAGGCTGATTGTCGGCGTAGGGAGCTTTGCGCCCTCATCGCCTGTCTTCAAGAGCAAGCTCCGTCGAGGGCCTCCCTAGGGGACCTACCGGCGGAGTCCTTCCACGCCGGTCCTCGAGCATCCGCCAACTTGTTTGTCTTTGTAGAGGTGGAGCAGTGCCTGGAGTAGTAGCGTCTAGAGACGAGGGAGCGCCAGTTGTCACTTGCCGAGGAATCCCTTTCCTCTCGTGAAGCGAAGCTTCAGGAGGAGATAGACAAGGGGGTGGCGGAGGCTCGACATTCCCTTCTTCTCGATTACCGTTCGAAGTTGAGGCTCCAGGAGTCCCGCTTCCTCAAGCGCCGTGGCTGCCTGGAAGATTAGGTTATTGCCCTCTAGAGAATGTTGGATCAGGAAGTGGAAAGCCAACAGTCCACGTTGGACGTGCAGGCCGCTGCCGAGTGTAAACTGTCTAATATCTGCAAACAAGTGAAAGGCGGACGTCCCTGGTAGGAGAGGCTTCCGAAGAGGCAGCCCATGCTCGCAGCATTCAACCTGAGCGCTCCAGGATGTTCCGGTCACTCGAACGGAGGGCTTCCCGTGCTCTGAGCAACATCTGTGGAAAAGGCGTCTCTGGTCCCTTGATTCCCGACGACTCGAGGTGCTTGGGCTTTTTCTACCGCGTCGTGGAGAAATCTTGAGGCGGACGCCGAGAAGGCCCTTGCGCTTGCGGAGGAGAATAGTCGCGACCTTTTGGGTCAGGCCGCCTCGGACATCTTCAACCACCTGCTTCGCCTCGACCCCGAATTTGACTTTGCTTCGGTGCTGGATCCGGTGTCAGAGACGAACCGGGCCCTAGGTGAATGGGTCGAGGTTCATGTGGATGTCCAGGTGACAAGGCTTGCTCCAAAGGGCCGTGACGTGGGCTCTGATGACGACGTGGGCCCATGCTCGCCATACGGATGATTTGTCCTGCGAGCGTGGGCTCATTCGTGGTGTATCCTTCTTGGTTTTGGGGCGGTTTGAGGACCCTTTCGGCACTCTGTGTCTGTAGGTCCCAGTCCAGCGCATTTCCCAGTTGTCGTGTGGTGCAACCCGTTACCAAGGTTTCTCCTCACAAGGTAAAGCCCCGGCGGCCTGGGTCGCCGAGTGGCACTGTGACCAGTGAGGCCCCTGAGGCATGCTGCTCAGGAGCCCCCTTTGACACTCAAGCCGCTCTACGTCGTGAGGCCCTATACTCACACATTTCCCTGCCGCCGCGGAGCTCGCGCTTCACAGGGTGGGGCCCCGCCAATCCGGACGCCGGCTGGATCTCCCGGACATCGCCAACAGAGGCTAGTGGCATTATGACCGGTTAGGCTCCTCAGGCGGAGCCCAGGAGCCCCCTTTCTGGCGCTCGAGCGATTCCGCATTCCGCCTCTTTTTGCGATTGCCTCATGAGAACTGGAGACCTCCCGAGGTTCCCATGCAACACCAATCAGGGCAAAAGGGGGAAAGAGAAGAGGAGTTCGGCAAAGTGAGAGAACATAGAAACGAAATCCCCGCCCTTCTTTTCTTTTCAAAACATCAAGTAGAGAAACCTGCAAGCCCTCGACAGCTCAACATACAATGGAAAGGGAAAGGCCCTAGTGGGCCTAAACTTAAAACGAAATGAAGAAACTAGAAAAAGCCGCGTCCGGCATCCTATGTATTCACCGCCTCCGTCTCCCCCGAGCGCTGAGCATAGGGCTTCCACTAGGCGTGGGGTGGACCCCTTTCGCGTCCTTGGGGGGCCCTGGGCGTATACAACCTCGGCTCGTTATTACATGAGAGTGTGATGGTGGGTGTGTATATGGGAGGTCACGAGGTCTCTTTGGCCTCGCGATTGTCCCTACCCCCAAGGTATTAGGCGCCTGATTCCAGAACTCATTGGGGGACTGTGTTGATTCCACCGTCTTCTCCACTAGGCGTGGTGTGGACTCCTTCCGCGTCCTCGGGGGGGGGGGGCCTGGGCATATACAGCCTCAGCTCGTTATTACGTGAGACTGTCATGGGATGAAGTAGGTTCCTGAAGAATGGAAGGACGATGAAGGGTCAATGCAGATGTGGCGCCGAGGCGTTGCGGGGGCAGCGCCGAGGTGTTACGGTTTGATGCAGGGCCCGGGGATGCGTGCGCCCCGCTCGCGGTCCCCGGGCTTGTAGCGGCATGTCTTGGCCCGCCCTGAGAGATTCCTCGAGCGAGGGGAGCCCCCAGAACCCATCAACCGGAAGACTCGCCCACGTGGTGGGTGCTGAATCCGCGGGGTGATGCCCCAGCGCGCCTTGCTAGGGTCCCACGGGTTCCCTGACTGGTACCCTGGGCCGCACCCTAAGGCCGGGCTAGCCCAGCCTAAGGGCAACGACGGGTACCTGAACACCTGCTGGTAACAGAACGAAGCCTGCACCGGTGACATGGGCGTGTGTTCCACCCTCCGTCCCCAAGTGGGCGTCGCGCGCCCTTGAGGCGGGGACGGGTATACCACCTTCATCCCCCAGGACGGGATCGTCTGGCCCGGGAACATGGGTGTATGTTACACCCTCGGTCCCCAGGCTGGGGCCCCTCGACGTGGACATGAGGGTGCATCCACCCTATCCAATGCGAGAGGTCCCGGGTCCCCAGACCCAAACGTCTGCGTGGGGCTGCTCCCAACCAGCACGTGCACCCCGCGAGTGCACCCGCGCTGGGCGTCCTCACTAAGCCACCCCCTCGGATCACCCCCATGGAGTTGTTCATAGTATTTCGCGTTGGGGCTGTCCGTGGGGTCGCACTCGTGTCTCCTGCTGTAGTGACAGTCCGCATGGTCTCCTCCGTGGCTCGCCAGGTAGGGACCGTGTGAGCCCCTAGGGTTTGATGTAGTCGAGCCTCAGGTACTCCCTCTCCACTCCGTGAACTGCGCCGGGGAACCTGGGTGACGCCCTCCCAGCAGAGCCGGGTCTTGCACCCAATCTTCTCCCACCGGAACTCCAGTAGGGTGAGCCCAGGTGGAGGTTTAGGGAGCGCACAAGTGGTCTTCTCGTTGCAAGCCCTGGCGATACAGGTTGACGGACACGATTAGAGCGGAAAGAGGTCGGGCTTCACCGGTTGCGAAGAGCATGAGGTGGTGTGCGTGACCTCCGACGCGGCGCTAACGTGCGGTGTTCTGGCGCCTGAGCTCGTATGCCACCAGCAACGCGTGATGCCTGTGCGTCGGGTGTTGAGATGCTCGGACGAGGGAAGACTCCAGCGTGACGCATGGAAGGACCGGGGCAGCCCGAGGATGCTGCATGGTTGGTGAAGATGGCAATCCCCGGCGCCCGCCGGAAGCCTGTCCAGCATGGACGTCAGCCATCAAGGTGGCGGGATGCAGCTGGGTGTCTGTAACATCCCATATTTGGGAATATTAAAATAATTATTAGTTCGTTTGTTTGCTTGCTTGAGTGATTGAAACTTGAGTGGAAATTTGAAACTTAAAAAAAAAAAAAACTTTTGAACGAGAGGGAGTAAAATGACTTTCGCCTTCTCCGGTGAATTCAAATTCAAAAGCAAAGAGAGAAGATGACATGACTTCTTCAACTATAAACGATTTGAACGAAGATATTTGCATTTGAATTCTCTTGCATTTCTATTTGTTTTCTTCGTGCAAGAAATGCCGGGAAATACATTCGGTCAGAAAGAAAAGAGAGGAGGAACATGACCCTCAAACACACGGGCATTTTGAAAGTTATTTGAACCCTAAAACTTAGAGGGTCATTTGAAAATTATTTGCAAAAGAAAATAAATCTTTTAGGCAATTTTGTGAAAATAATTTTTTCTGAAGTTTCTATTTTCGCCGTGGAAAAATGCCCATCCTTTAGATTTTATTTTTCTGATAATTTTAGTATATAGAAACTCTATTTTTGGAATTGATTTGATTTCCTAAATTATCCTTTTACCTTCTTGTTTTATTTAAAAGGAAAATTTTCCTATATTAGGAAAATTGCCGGAGGCCCAATAGGTAGGTTTGGGCCCAATTCCCTTTCTTCTTCCCGTGATCATCTCCTTCCTTCTCTGTCCAGGAACCTTCCATCAATAGAGGAAGGAATCCTCTCCTTCCCGATCTCCCTCTTCCTTCCTTCCGGACGCCATCCGAGGCCGCCTATAAAACCCTCAGCATCTCCTCTCTCCATTTTTCCCAAGAGAACCCCCTCTCCTGGCCTCTAGCTCACGCGCCACCTCGCCGGAGTCGGCCACTAGAGAACTCGCTGGCCACCTCCCCATCGCCCCTGCACTCCCTCCCCTCCCTGCCGAGCCCACCCCACCCCGCCGCCACCTCCCCACAACCGCTCCACCCCCACCCCCTCGCCCTTCCCCACCATCACCGGAGCTGCTGCTCCTCCCCATCACTAGGAGCTCCCCCGTCGCCCCCCCTGCACCCTCTCCATCCCCCCCTCCCTGTCGAACCCTCACTGGAGCGTCGCCGCCCCCTCCGCCGGATCCCCCTCCCCGCCGCCCCCTACACCACCGGAGCTCCACCCCGACCCCCAGCCACCATCGGCCACCATTGCCAGCGCTGGAGCTACTCCCAGCCACGGTAAGGCTCCCTCTCCTCCTTCCTTTCTTTTTTTTCTTTTACTTGTTTTTGTTTTTTTTTGTATTACCGTTAGATCTAGATCCCACGGTGTAGATTAGAAGGTATTTACCCTTTCGGTTTTTAAACAAAGACCGCCGGTTTTTATTCACTTAACTTATTAGCTAGAGAATTCTCGTTAAGCTTCGCCCGTTTGCTCGTAACACCCGCAGCACTCACCCCCCTTAGCCAATCAGAAGATGCCACGTGGATCCCTGTCCACAAATCAGTTTTTTCCTTTTTCTGTTTTAATTCCAAAACAGAGAGAGTTTCAATTTTCTTTTGATCATAACTTTTGATCCACAACTCCAATGAGGTTGATTCTTTTTCCAGTAGATCACAAACTTTCTGTAGTTGTCAAAAACATATAATTTGTCTATGTTTGAAATTTGCAAAATCGAATTAGATCAGATTTAGTTTAAACCTTGTTTTGCCTATTCCAGGAGTTTAAAATTTGATTCTTTTTGCTACTGATCACTAGTGATCTTATTTATCACTGGTAAAAATTTCAGATTTATTTGAGTATTTAGCACATGGTTTCTTGTGAAACAATTTCTGTTTCACCTCTTTTAGGACTATGGCTATTTCTTTTTCTGTAAATTGTTTTAAATTATTTTCTTTTATATTTCAGAAATATTATGTTTTGTTTATGTTAGTTAAACAGTAGGTTTTCAACAAGTTTTGATTTTATTTTTATTTGTTATCATGAAATCAATTCTAGTTCTCTAATAACTTGCAATTGGTTTCTCCACTGTTTCAAATCCCGTTTGGAAATACTTTAAAATAGTTTTCTGAAAAATACTTTATTTTATCTTAGTTAAAATTTATATCTTAGTTCCTTGTTATTTTTCTGTTGGACAAAAACTATTTAGTGTTTGATGTAGTAGAAGACTCCTAGCCTTAGCGAAGTTTCTTTCGGATTCTTTTTCGCTCTCTCTTTTGTTTTGATTGCTAGAATGATTGCTAGTATGAGTGCTTATGTGAATGATATGTTTGTTATATAGATTTCATCAGAGAGTGACGAGTAGTCTATCAAGTTATTTCTCGAGAAATTCTTCTTCGTCAACATCACCAGGCAAGTCACTTTGATAATACTATCACCTATGTTTTATGCATCGTAGTTCTACCATCCTATGCCCAATTGCATGCTGAGTAGGTACTTGGAAATTGTAGTATAGATTGTAGTATCGTGTGGTAGGCACACAACAACCCCGATACTTGGCCCGGGACGACAAATTTCATATTGCTATGCTTGAGTAGACGGGATTTCGGTTGAGTGCATAACACGAGTGATGCGAGGTTGATTAAATAATCAAGACCAGTTAAGACAAGATTTTCAAGACCTCGGATGCAATGCAACTCTGGGTGAAGGACGGTTGATCGGCTCCCTGGAGAACCCAGTGGATGACCCGGGATGCTGGAGAGGCCATGACATCCTGCGGAAAGCTTCACCCAGGCTCAAAGAGTCGGACGGATATTTTCAAGACCCAAGGCTTACCTGCACAGCCACAAGTCATTATGGGCTCTCGCTTGGTTGGACAACGCGGCGACTCTGGACAGGCGGTGCTAGCAGATGTAGAACAACGGTAGGATTGGATGGGCACCGACAGGGATTCAGACGGACCCATTGAAAGACCATGTTTTGATCATCCGGTCTGCAAACACCCTGAAGTGCGAGGACATATACGGAGGCGATCAAATCTTGTGGGGACCATGTGCAAAACTCTGCAGAGTACTCAAACCTAATCGATTAGCCGTGTCCATGGTCATGGACTACTTGAGCCAAAGGAACTGAAGTTACCTGAAGTTCTCAACACAAATAATAATATTGATGTGGGAGTTATTGACAACTCGAGTACGAGAATTGGTTGGCGGAACCATCTCGTTAACAACCAACAATGTAGTAACATTTTGCTTTTAGCCCTCTCTTGATGTAGGAGAAAACTTGCTTTTCGCTAAAAACTTATAACCCCACCTGCCATATATGCATATAGTATAGATGATTACTTTTCACCCCTCTCTTATGTGACTTGCCGACATATTCAATATGCTGACGTACACGGCTGCAACGTCTTATGTTGCAGATATTTTTCTTCGACGAGTAAGAGTACGATTCAGGGTTACGGTCTACACTCAACTTGTCGTTGGTGTTTATTGGAACTCCACTCCGTTGACTGCTTCCGCTGAGATATTTAAGGTATATATCAGTTTTACGCTATTTACATGTGATTGCACTTTTATATATACATTGATGTACTGTGTGTGCCAGCATACTAATCCAGGGATGGCACAGATACACAGAGGCTTGACTCGTTTTGAGTCGGGTCGGTACAGAAATGGTACCAGAGCACATGTTGACTGTAGGACGCGACCCAAGAAACTGGAAATTTCTTAGGAAAGGTTCTCCCAAAACTTCTATTTTTCAAGAACACCTCTTTTACTTCTCATCTCTTCTGATTTCATCAAACCTTCTCTCTCACCTCAAATAGTTAGACAATGCCCTTTCCCCTTTGACCACGTGAAGGATCAACCGGCTCCCACTTCAAAGTAAAGAGGATTTCATCATGGAGTTGAAGCTGCACAAACTGAAGACTCCCAAGACCCGAAGAATTCGAAGACCCTCAAGCGTTCGAATATTTATATGACCATTAGAAGTCCAAACCCCTTTTATATACTCACGTTAGATACGATGAATTGTGAGCCGTCATTGGTGTGTGTTTTCCAACGGCCACAAATAAAACCTATTCTCAAAAATATTGTTTGTATTGTGTGTATCTCCCTCCCTCTCTTACCCGTCTCATCCCCAAAACCTCAACCCTACCAGATGGAGTATGTAGCTGGACTTGTAGTCTCTGGACCAATGACCCAGCTGGAGGCTGAAATATGGATTCAGAACATGGAGAACCACTTCGGGAGCAACTTGATCTCAAGGAAGTATGAAGTGGAACACGCTCTTCAGTACTTTACAGAAAGTGCTGCGATCTGGTGGAAAATGCACCATGCTATACAAGGATTTAGTGGAGCAGAAACTTGGGACGAATTCAAGAACACTCTATTAAGATCCCGACTTATTCGGAAGTGCTATGATAATCTGAAGGAGAAGACTTGTGCATGCAAGATCTGTGGAGAAATAGGACACACCGAGGAAGAACACAAGGATGGATGCACTCATAGTGAAGGAAATCACCTAGCTGAGGAGTGCCCAAGTAGTTAGGTGACTTATTTCCTTTGTGAAGGAACCACCCACTACCCAGCTCAATGTCACATTTACCCCAAGGTGCAACGAGTTGTCAAGCAGCAGAAAGATGTAGTGAAGGAGACACTCAAGAAGAAGATTCTAGAAGAACCGGTGATGAACGAAAGTACTGAAGACCCTGATGGACAAGGTCTGACCAGATTTTTCTCCAATGCATGCTACTCATGTGGAGAAGAAGGACATTATTCACAGGAGTGCACGAAGGGAAGCCAAGAGTATCTGGGAAACGTCCCGACGGAAGAAGTGGAGTTTGATCCACTTGAAATAGAAGAACTGGCCAAAATAAAGGAGTCCGGAAAGAAGAAAAAGTACCCTCGGAAGAGCCAAATCTCTGTGGACATAGACCTGAGTCATGTCAGATGTTACAAGTGTATGAAATTTGGCCACCACCAATACATGTGCTCAGGAAGGAAGCCGGGAACCCAAGGAGCAAAGGCAAACACTAAGACGCCTCGAGACTTGTCAGAACTCATTTTCTTTTGTTGCAAGGAAGCAGGACATTTTGCCAGCGATTGTCCACAAACGAAGAAAGCTAGAATGGAGTAGTTAAGTTTTGACCATGGCAATAAGTGTAATCCGAAGCACTCTTGTTTTTCATAAGATCATGGAGTGAAAAAAATTTGTAACAGAAGTCCTTGAGATTGTAATAACATCATGAATAAATGGAATTTATTGTCTCCTGATTGCCGATGTTGAAACTGTATGCGTTGTTTCCCTTCGAACAAAGATCTCTGAACATTTACGAGGATATGAGAAAATATGGTCTATGCAGGCATGAGTATAATTCATTTAAGTGTGGTAGTAATCGGTAAATCCACAGGATCCATTGGGTAGGAGTGTACCATGATTACCAAGGAGACATATACATTCCTCTGAGTACCTATTTACTGACACCTGCAGATGACAACTCTCTACGAGTCATTCCTCAAGGGCCGAGAAACGATCATGACCCTGACCAGTGACCATGATTACCCAAAAATCCTGAAGGACGTGATGAGGCACATTCGTCTTGAAGGAGATGCGGTCTACAAAGGCTACCCATTCATGGAAAGTGGAGTAGAACTTTGGTACGTGGAAGTACACCTCCACCATGTGAAAGGAGTTTGTCCAAATACTATGGGACAAAACTTCTTCATTTCACGTGTACCACGAGCAACCTTATTTGATGCTGTTCGTGAAGCTGCCATGGAAGCCATACGTCAGATTGGAGAGATACTTGAAGCAAGACTCCGTCATACCCAGGAATACCTGAGTGAAGTGCATGCGGAGATGATGGAGATGAAACTCATGACCACCATGATGAAGCAAAAGATGGATGATTTCAAGGAGCATATTGGAAAGTTTCGGTGGAACTAAAGTATCTCCAAGAGAGGCAGATGAATAATGGTCGCAGAAATGCTCGACCATACCGAACAATTTGGATGGCAGCATTTGTAATAGAGTACTTTTGAATTGGAGTTTTTGAGGAAAAATTAAGTATGTAATAAAGAATTGATTATGAATTGAATATGATTTATGGAAGAAGCTATGATGGATCAGCAAAACGTTTTCTTAGGAGCATACGAAAACTTGAGAGATTGTGAAGATATGATAGATGTTTCGTTCAGCTTGCAGAACCAATGGATTATCCGAACTTCATTCGTGGACAAGAGAAATTCTGCAACGCTTGTGAGGATGCCCAAGTGTTAGAATGCGAGAGTCGCTAAACCTTATACAGAGAAATGATTTGGGTGCGGCATGGATTGATCACCATGACGACTTACTCTTATCATTTATCTTGCTATTCGGAATGGTAAATCTGAGAGACTTACCCATAGAAAGAGAAGACGTTCTTTGAAGCTTTTGGTTAAGCGTTAGAATGGTATGATGAACGCCCCATGTACATGGCACCTGTTGTCACGCGTAGGAAATTTTACGGTGAGAATGAAACCAAGACCCTCTCTCTGCAGGATAACCACAAATGGTAGACCACCATGAGAACCATCGATATGTTATTTAGAATGGACCACGAGACTGTCAGTTAAGAAGACCCAGTAACAGAAGAAGCCTATATCAACAGAGGAACCCTCGATTTTGATGAAAATGTTACGAATATAACGGGAGAGCATCACCAAAGGATTTAATATGAAGACTATGCGAAGTGAGTTGCCAAAACCCCAGAGGATTGTTAAAATCTTAAGGGACCAGTACCTCTCATTTTAAGTGTGGTAGCATCCCACTCTGCAGGGGATTCGATTGCTAGAAGACCCCCAAACCCAAACCTTTTCCTTCTAGCCCTTCCGAATCTCGAGGACGAGATTCATTTTAAGTGTGGTAGATTTGTAACATCCCAAATTTTGGAATGTTAAAATAATTATTAGTTTGTTTGTTTGCTTGCTTGAGTGATTGAAACTTGAGTGGAAATTTGAAACTTAAAAAAAACTTTTGAATGAGAGGGAATAAAATGACTTTCCCCTTCTCCGGTGAATTCAAATTCAATCATTTAAAAGCAAAGAGAGAAGATGACATGACTTCTTCAACTATAAAGGATTTGAACGGAGATATTTGCATTTGAATTCTCTTGCATTTCTATTTGTTTTCTTCGTGCAAGAAATGCCGGGAAATACATTCGGTCAAACAGAAAAGAGAGGATGAACATGACCCTCAAACACACGGGCATTTTGAAAGTTATTTGAACCCTAAAACTTAGAGGGTCATTTGAAAATTATTTGCAAAAGAAAATAAATCTTTTAGTCAATTTTGTGAAAATAATTTTTCCTGAAGTTCTTATTTTTGCTGTGGAAAAATGCCCATCCCTTAGATTTTATTTTTCTGATAATTTTAGTATATAGAAACTCTATTTTCGGAATTGACTTGATTTCCTAAATTCTCCTTTTACCTTCCTGTTTTATTTAAAAGGAAAATTTTCCTATATTAGGAAAATCGCCGGAGGCCCAATAGGCAGGTTTGGGCCCAATTCCCTTTCTTCTTCCTTCTCTATCCAGGAACCTTCCATCAATGGAGGAACGAATCCTCTCCTTCCCAATCTCCCTCTTCCTTCCTTCCGGACGCCATCCGAGGCCGCCTATAAAACCCTCAGCATCTCCTCTCTCCATTTTTCCCAAGAGAACCCCCTCTCCTCTCCTCTAGCTCGCGCGCCACCTCGCCAGAGTCGGCCACCAGAGAACTCGCCGGCCACCTCCCCATCGCCCCTGCACTCCCTCCCCTCCCTGCCGAGCCCACCCCACCCCGCCGCCACCTCCCCACCACCGCTCCACCCCCACCCCCTCGCCCTTCCCCACCATCACCGGAGCTGCTGCTCCTCCCCATCGCCAGGGGCTCCCCCCCGTCGCCCCCCCTGCACCCTCCCCATCCCCCCCTGCCGAACCCTCCCTGGAGCCTCGCCGCCCCCTCCGCCGGACCCCCCTCCCCGCCGCCCCCCTACACCACCGGAGCCCCACCCCGACCCACAGCCACCATCGGCCACCATTGCCAGCGCTGGAGCTACTCCCAGCCACGGTAAGGCTCCCTCTCCTCCTTCCTTTCTTTTTTTTCTTTTACTTGTCTTTGTTTTTTTTGTATTACCGTTAGATCTAGATCCCACGGTGTAGATTAGAAGGTATTTACCCTTTCGGTTTATAAACAAAGACCGCCGGTATTTATTCACTTAACTTATTAGCCAGAGAATTCTCGTTAAGCTTCGGCCGTTTGCTCATAACACCCGCAGCACTCACCCCCTTAGCCAATCAGAAGTTGCCACATGGACCCCTGTCCACAAATTAGTTTTTTCCTTTTTCTGTTTTAATTCCAAAACAGAGAGAGTTTCAATTTTCGTTTGATCATAACTTTTGATCCCCAACTCCAATGAGGTTGATTCTTTTTCCAGTAGATCAAAAATTTGCTGTAGTTTTTAAAAACATATAATTTGTCTATCTTTGAAATTTGCAAAATTGAATTAGATCAGATTCAATTCAAACCTTGTTTTGCCTATTCCAGGAGTTTGAAAACAGATGTTTATTTGATTCTTTTTGCTACTGATCACTAGTGATCTTATTTATCAGTGGTAAAAAGTTCAGATTTATTTGAGTATTTTAGCACATGGTTACTTGTGAAACAATTTCTGTTTCACCTCTATGGCTATTTCTCGCCAAAGAGATGAACCTCACGCAAGTCAGATGTTTGGGCGACTCATATTTGGTAGCACAGTAGGTTTCTGGCACTTGGGATTCTAGAGATCCCTTAATGGCGGCTTACAGGCGAGCTATGTCAGACGTGGCGGGTCACTTTCATGGTTATCAAGTGGATGACATCGACCGGCGGCTCAATGAAGCAACTGATGCTCCTTCCCGTCTCGGTTCACAGCATAAGCCGGTTCCTCCCAATCTCTTTTTGGATGTATTACATGCCCCTTCGGTGAGGCTACCTTCAGAGGAAGATTTGGTGGTAACAAACCCTGAATCTCAACTTGTGGCGGCTCTACGTGCCACCCCAGATTGGGCGATTCCCTACATGGCGTGTCTCACACGAGGCGAGTTACCCGCGTACGAGTTATTGGCTCGCCAGATCGTTCGTCGGTGCAAATCCATGGTCATACACAACGGCGAGTTTCATATGCGAAGCACTTCAGGGGTATTCCAAAGGTGTGTTTCTTCCGAGGAGGGATGTATGATCCTTAATGAAATTCATGCGGGCGACTGTGGCCATCATGCCGGATCATGCTCCTTGGTCTCTAAAGCCTTTAGGCATGGGTTTTATTGGTTGATGGCTCATGCAGGCACGGAAGAGATAGTTCGCCGATGTGATGGTTGTCAGCAATTTGGACGTCAAATGAACGTGCCGGCTCAGGAGTTACGGATGATTCCAATCACTTGGCCATTTGCAGTTAGTGGGCTAGACATGGTTGGTCCCTTCAAGATGTCATCCAATAAGAAGACTCACCTATTGCTGGCGGTTGACAAGTTCACCAAGTGGGTTGAAGCAGAACCTCTTAGTAGCTGTGATTCAGATACGGCTGTCAAATTCTTGAAAAAGTTGATTCTCCGGTTTGGATACCCTCATAGTATCATTACCGATAATGGTACTAATCTATCGAAGGGTGGAATGCAAGAATTTTGCGGTCCAGAGCATATCCGGCTTGATGTTTCTGCAGTCGCACATCCCTAGTCTAATTGGAGGCAGAAAGGGCGAATCAGTCGCACATCCCCAGTCTAATTGAGGAATTAAGCCCCGGCTTATGGTACCTTTGGAGCATACTCCAGGACCCCCCCAACCGCTCCACGGGTTTTACTCCTTTCTTTCTGGTCTACGGGGCAGAGGTGGTGTTGCCAAGTGACATCAGACATGATTCACCGTGAGTCGCCGCTTATGTGGAATAGGACAACGAGTTGGCACGACAAGATTCATTGCATGCTTTGGAGGAAGAGCTAGACTTGGCTGCGTCACGATCGGCAATCTATCAACAGGACTCGCAACGCTACCACAACCGTCGTGTCAAGAGCAGGACTTTTCAAAAGGGCGACTTAGTGCTCCGGTTGATTCAGGATCACACTGGTATGCATAAGTTATCACCTCCATGGGAAGGACCGTTTGTCATCAGCAAGAATCTTCAGAACGGCTCGTACTACTTGTTGGATCTTTCCCCAGATCATCCAACTACACAGGTTGAGACAACTCGCCCCTGGAATATAGCCCACCTGCGGCCTTACTACACCTAGAACCATGGGCTCCTTTCTTTTTTGCAAACCTCAGAACTTGTAATCTTTTATTTATAAAAGCAATAAACCCGGCACCCACGAACTTTTGGGTCCTTTGCTGTTTTAGCTTCTGGAAAGCATGAGTCTTTATTGTTCTATGAGTCCTCCAAGCATGGACGCTATCTGTACCAAAGAGCATAAGTCGCCACGCTGCACTTATTTCTAACCTGGGTACTGATAAGCCAAAGAGGACCAAAAGTTTCCATGTTGCACGGTTCAAACATGGGCGCCTTATATGGTTTTGAGAATAAAGTCGGCTTACTTGGGGGCTACTAGTTCCCAAGTCGTTTTACACTAAGAGCGTACAAATGCTTCTGTAATCCTATGTATAGCTTTTCCCTAATCATAGGTCAATTGGGTTTTCGACGCACTAAGTTCAGCCTGAATACCCTCTTGGCTAGCAAAAAATTAACGCATTACAAATGGTTATACTAGACTATGTGTTGGACGAGTCGCCATATGGACCCATGTACTCTTGGCAAGTCAATCAGCTTGTTGGACCCTGAACTTGCCTTGGTTAAAACATGAAAGGAACCGGCCAGAGCCACACATGCAGAATAGACAAACCATTGGTTCACTGAACCTGCTTCACTGAAGCCTGACTCGTGCCTGATCAACCGATCTAAAAACATGGGGGCTATTGCACAAGCCTTCCTCGGGTAGCACTAGAGTTCTGCAAACTCATCCTATCCTATCGTAGCTCATCGAGCTTAAGAACTTTTACGACTATCTTTGTGGTACTTCCACAAGGTTTCGTAAAACTTTATATATGACTCGCCACGACTCACTGAGCCGGCTCCTTGCTTATAATTCGACATGACTTATTGAGTCACCCTATGGCGTTTTTTTCCTTGATAAACCGGTTGAAGAAGCTCTACCTTGTTGACATATGACACTTCTTAAACTATTAGGCACCAAGGTTGGTAAAAGCGACTCATGATTCGCATAAAGGATAAACTATCGAGCAATATCAAAGCAAAAATCATGGGCGGAAGACTGTTTTCCTACAAACTAACAAACTATTACTTCGCTCACATAGCCAAGTCAGGAGTCATATCCCTATCAAAAAGAGATCAGATTGTTTTTTAAAGCAATGATTACATCCAAAGAAGAATCAAGCTGCCTCCGGGTCGCCTTGCCTCTAGCTTTCTCCACCTTCCATTTGTAAGTCTCCCATCTTCTAGTTACACTTGGACAAGGCGACAAACTCATCTTCATCATTAAGTAAGGTAGATAGATCTGCTTCAAAGTCGAAGGGATTCTTGGGCCGGCGAGGAGTCAGGCTGGTAATTTCATACGACGGAGGAGTCACCTTCTTGTTACTATCATCATACGCAGCTTGGTATTTGTTTAAATCCAAGCCGGATGCTAGTTGAGTCGCCGCAAAGCGGGACTCTTTGATTACTCGGTGGTAGTCTTCTTTGGTGAACTCCGACCCGTCATCTTTCAGTTCAGGATAGCCAGCAGTTACCTCCTCTGGCTTCAGCTCGGGACCATAGGCCAGGCACCACCTTAGGGTATTCAGGGATCCCTTCCGGACGGCTGATCTCTTCAGCTCCTCCACTTGAGGTGGCAACATAGTAAAGTAGCCAAGAATGCTCTTGATGGACTTAACCTGCTCTTTGTTGCCCATCACTTCTTTTATCGTCAGCATTCTCCCCGTACACAACTGCTCGGTGAAAGTATACATTGCCTTTAGTTTCAGCATGCAGTCGTCTTGGAGATTGGCGGCTCGCGGACCTTCAAAGGATAAATCCGTGTTTGTTAGTCTTGGCAAACTAGACTGATTTTTTTATGAAGGGAATCGATCCTTGCCAAACATGGCTTGAGTCATGCTGGAGATGTGTTTTTTCAAGCCGGAGAGCTCTTGCTGGGCGGCTTCTAGTTTCTCCTTGGCTTGCTCAGCTCGCTTCAGGATGGTGGCTTGGTCAGCTTTGGCTTTCTTTTCAGGCTTCTGGTGATCACCCTTCATTTTTTCTATTTCAGCCAGGACCACCTGATACTTCTTCTCAAACTCAGACCGAGCATTCCGCTGTTCGGCTAGGTTTTCGTTAAATCAGCTTGGGATGACATGGCCTAGGTCACAGATTCCTGCAAAACAAAATTTGGGAAGACAAGTCTCAAAATTATTGCAAGCAATATTCCTGACACTTGGGGGCTAATGTATGATTCTATTCGAAGTCATACAAAATACAAGACCCGTCTTATCTTTCAAAAGATGACCCGGCCCTTAGGGGCTACAGGTTGAAGTTTTTCTCTAAATACAAGACCCGACTCATCTTTCAAAACATGACCCGGCCCTTGGGGGCTACAGGTTGAAGTTTTTCTCCAAATACAAGACCCCGCTCATCTTACAAAAGATGACCCAGTCCTTGGGGGCTACAGGTTGAAGTTTTTCTCTAAATACAAGACCCGGCTCATCTTTCAAAAGATGACGCGGCCGTTGGGGGCTACAGGTTGATGTTTTTCTCTAAATACAAGACCCGACTCATCTTTCAAAAGATGACCCGGTCCTTGGGGACTACAGGTTGAAGTTTTGTTCTAAATACATGACCCGACTCATCTTTCGAAAGAGGACCCGGCCATTGGGGGTTGCAGGTTGAAGTTTTTCTCTAAATACAACTCCCGGCTCATCTTTCAAAAAGATGACCCGACCCTTGGGGGCTACAGGTTGAAGTTTTTCTTTAACTACAAGTCACGGCTCATCTTTCAAAAGATGACTCGGCCCTTGGGGGCTATGAACAGATATGGGTTTCCCAGATATTGCAACAAAAATCATGTCATCGGGCAAGACTAGTCTACTCGAAGGCTAATGGGCAAAAGAATACGTAATAAAGGATGTACCTCATGTTTTACTCTCATCATGTGGATCAAGCTTTTATTCATTTCATAACTCGCTCCACGCAACTTGCGAAGCTAGAGCAGAGTTGGTCAAATTCAAGCTTCTCATAATGGGAAAGCTTCAACTTACTAACATCTTGTTCTGTGGAAGGATGGGATTCCTTTGAGTTGTGTTTAGATAACACCGCTGCTGCAGGTTTTGAGTAGCCAGTACCAGTGATAATGACGGCATATGGGTCCTTAGTCGCCCTGGGAGAGCTCGGCGGGGGAACATTGTCAGTGGTTTCCTTTAAGGAGCCTGGAGAGTCATCCCGGACATCAGGGATGTCATCCGGAGGAACATCATGAGCCGCCACATGGTCCTCGTCAAGCTCCGGGGCAGAGGTGCTCGTGACTAACGCCTCAGTCGTCTTAGGAACGGAAGACAAGTCGCTAGTTTTTCTTTTCTTTGCTTGTGCTGTGAGATGAAGACATCAAAGTTAGAGCAAATATCATTGTTGGGAAGAGAAAGGGTTAATAAAAGAACTCACCCCTGTACATGAATCATTGGCGGAAGAGCTGACATTACTGAGTCGCTAGATGAAGGACGAGAAACCTGAAAGAATATAACTTCAAGGAGTGAAGGAGTTGTTAATCCCATTTTCTACAAGGAATAGAGTGTGTTTAACAAGAGCATACCTCGCTCGTGCGCTTCAGACCAGTTGTCTTTTCAGGCAACCCGAAAACTAAGTTGCTAGAGCGGCTCCGGGTTTTACGTTTGGGAGTATATTTCGCCTTCTTCAAAACGAAATCAGGGTCAATATAAGAATTTGGGTGAGACATGGGAACTTTCCCACAAATCCACCTGGCTGGCCTAGGTGAAGAGGAAGTTGAGTCGGAAGAAATAGAAATTACCTCAACCACATCATCTTGGCTCTCATAGTCATCGCCCTACGCATAAAGGCACAGGGTATAAGCATGAGTCGGAACATAATGATGATAAGTAAAGGGGAAGTTTTTACCTCTAACTGTTCTTTGCTGGCTTGTGACTCGCCGACGACGGATGAATCCTTGACAGCGGCTTTGCCCTTGCTTGTTTTCTTCTTCTTCTTCGGTGGCGGTTTGGTTGTTTTTTGGGCGGTCACCTTTGGCCCCCTTCACCAAAAGGGATCAACTTTCTTTTGGATAGAATAAATTTTCAAACCCGGAGCATTGGCACTTATATTTAAAAGGTAAAGGGAGGCGGTTTAGATTGTTACCGGTGGAGCCGGGTTGGAGCGACAGTAGGGCTTGAGTCTGATCTTGGTACAGTCTTCCACAGACTCGCCGGTTAACTTCTTGATTATCCCAACGATGTCCTTCTCTAAGAGTTTTTTATGATGGCAGCATTACGTATGGTTCACGCTACCATCGTATTCGCACATCAGACTATTCCGGGAACCAGAGGAAGAATATTCCATTCCAGCCAGCAACAAAAAAGGTCAACCCCGGTGAGCCCGGTCAAAGACCGCAACTCGGAGAAGATAGGGATGAATTCCGATTCTTCTTCTTCTGTAAGCTTCTTGGGCATCTTAATGTCCATGGGCAGGCGATCTTCTTTGCAACCTAGAAGTGGGTTCTCACCAGGAGGAGAAGTGTCACGACAGTAAAACCAAGACTCGGCCCAGCCTTTGGGATGGCTGGGCAGAAGGTCAGGTGGAAACCCACGTTCACGGCGCCGCTGAATGTTGACTCCTCCGAGTTCCAGATTTGGCCCATTGGACAATTCGGTCAGGCAATTCAGATAGAAGAAGTTCCAAAATAATGGAACCGTGGACTATCTTTGCAGGTATACCTCGCAAAATACTTGAAACTGGCAGAGATTACTGATGGAGTTGTGTCCCAGTTCCTGAGGATGAACGTATAGGAAATGCAGAGTGTCTCTGAAGAACTTTGACCCGGGCGGTTTAAAGCCTCGTTCAAGATGATCAATGAAAATAATGACTTCCCCTTCGGTAGGGTTGGGGATCATCTCGCTTGGGGCGGTTATCCAACCAATAACTTCCTTACTGTCGATATGATCCGACTTGACAAATTTCTCAATAAGAGCGTCATCGATCTTGGTTGGTAGCCAATCGCATTTCGAGATGCTGACCATGACTACGAAAAGAGAAAACAAGGCGGCTCAGTGAGGACCATGAAATGTGGTAACTCGCCAGTTGGAGATATACGATGTATCAGTGAAGACCTTATGACTCGCCATTTGGTGACCAAAAACCTGGATATGAGGGCATTCTAAGTCGCCAGCTGAGCGATTTATGGTATGTCCACGAAGGTGTTATGAGTCGCCTCTCTACTGACAAAAGGCGTAGCTATGGTGATGTTCTCACTCGCGGTGGTGGAAGAAGGAGAGCGGCAACTCTCAAAGGATTTTTTCCTTAGGGATATTCCCGGGAGAAGGATAAACATGTTCCTAAAAGCGTGCAGTGAATTACGGATCTAGGGGTGGATCAAATTAAAAAGATAATACTTGGCGAAATTGCAAAGGCTATGAACGCAAGAAAGCAGAAGGGATGTCATCTGGATCTATGAAGTAAAACCTCAAATGGTCGAGAGATGCAATGAAACTACTGCCGTTTGCTATTACAAAGGACCTACTACAAACATATTAAGCGGATCCAGAGTAAAGAGGGGTGTTTGTTCTATTTCGGAGCTAACCTAGAGGAACATGGGGTCCTTGGTCTAACCCTAATGGAGAAAGGTGTTTACCTGAGAGAGGAGGACGACGCCGGAGATGGATGCGGAATGCCTCGCGCCTTCGATTGGCCCGGAGACGCCCAGGTTGCAGTGGCTGGCGACGATGCTTCGGGAAACGACGAGAAGGCCCACGCGTTGGCGCGAGGAATACAAAGGACGGTGAGGAAGCCGAAGTGGGGGTAGGTGATGGTGCCCCCACTCCCCCTGCGGGTATTTAAAGGACCGGAGCTGGAATCGAGGTGGCAGGCGCGGGGATAGAGGTGACCAACCGAAAATTTGCAGTGATGACGCCTAGATTTTTGGGATAAGTAAATCGCAGTGCGAAATATCCGTTGGGTGGCTGCATCATTATGTCCCAAAATTGAAGGGATAAGGTGATGGCATCGTACACTGCTTGGCGGCTCGAACAAGTCATGATGGATGGCGGCTTGTCATTTCGTCAAAAGCTAGGAGTGATACGAGTCGCCTCAAAATGAGTGGAAGTTTATTGACGTGAATAAATTCAAGAAAATATGGGGCCTAATGTTGGGGATATTACCTGCGGTGTAACCCGCCCTAACCGGGCTGGGTCACTAAAGGGGCGGATCATCTTTCCGAAGATAGAAGCCTTGGCCGAGGACGCCCACGAGCCGGATGGCGGTTCAGGAGCTGTGAGGAGGATGCGGTGCCAAGGAGGTTTCCAGTCTTGGAAAGCAAGACGACTTAGAGATAGGGAAACCTACGATCTGTAGCATAGTAAGGACTCTTGTAAATCCTAGGGTCTCGACCTGTATATAAAGGCGAGTCCCTGGGGAAGATAGGGTCAGGTTAGAAATCATCGAGAGCTAGGTTAGGCGAGTTACGCCCTCCTTGTAATCAAAACCATCATCGATCTACACAAAGCAGGACGTAGGCATTTACCTCCACATGAGGGGCCGAACCTGGGTAAATCTGAGTCTCGCTTTTGCTCTCTCCCTTTGAGCCGCCACCAAGGTGCGATGGCTCCATCCTTAAGTCCTTTCACGAGGACATCTGCCGTGACAAAACCACGACACCCATGGTGTTTTCTCAATAATCGTTGGCAATAGGAAACCCAATTAGCAGGCTAATTGGTCTATTATTACTAATCCATTTATTAATCAAATTGACATTTCATAGTAATCACACAATATATTTCATAGTATTATAGAACCAGGATTTTCATAATTGAAATACATCAGAGTACAACATCATATAGCTTTAGCACGCAGTTACACCATATAGGCATATAGCTAGCTAGCCCATTACACAAGTGCACCAGCACAAAGGTCACATGCAACATCTATGGCCTTTGGTAATTATCATCATAGACGATGGATAGACAGATCAATCTCATCTAGATAACTGCTGAAGCGGAAGGTGAATACTAAGCCTTCATTGAAGTTTAAGGTCTTTGCAACTTTAGGCCTGTTCTTGTGGATGATTGGCCGTCCATCCTTTTGCCTCTTCAGAAAGACTTCAATATTGTACCGTGGGTGTTGCATGAATACCTTCCTCGCCCAATGACCATACAGGTGGTTTGAGAGGTAATCATCAGTAAAGTGCTTTGGAAAGTCATGAAAAAAGGATATGCATAAGTATATTCTCTAGATTTGAAATGGGGAAAAATGATAAAAAAGACAAGGTATAATAGTTAGTACCATCCTATAGTGCACTAATGTCTTGTTTATTATGCACACAAAGATCTTGCTATTTTTTGTTGCTAGTTTCTTTATCCTAAAAATCTTTCTGAGTTTCTTGACTTGACTGATATTCAGGGACAACTTATTTCCCCATATGGCAAAAGGGTTGAATAGTGGGTCAAAACCTCTGACAGCAGGATGTACATGTGCAAGAGATAATTGTTAAAAACCTAAATATTAGAATGGTTCCTGCAATTCCACAATAATGTGTTACTCCCTCCGTTCCTAAATACAAGTCTTTTTTAGGGATTCCACTATAATCTACATATCGATGTATATAGACATACTTTAGAGTGTAGATTCACTCATTTTACTCCATATGTAGTCCGTAGATAAATCTCTAGAACGAATTATATTTAGGAACCGAGGGAGTATTAGACCAAGGACCATGCATGTGCACACCTCACTTGTAAACCTCAATGCTTCCCATCGTTTCCCAGTAACACATATAACATAGTTATTCATCAGGTTAAGTGAGGGTTGGCATGCTATCAGTAAAATATGTTGATGAAATATAAACACATTGCAGATTTAGCAGGTTTATTCGAGAAACATGCAAAATCCATTTATCCAAACCAAGCATGATGAAGAACTAGGTAATATAGCAATTATGCATGTTCTCATGTATTAAGTGCCACCAAATTGATTTATTTCTCACATTCATAACAATACAAAATTGTACCCACAACAATTGGACATCACATTGCAGAACTGAACCAAGCAGTTAACTAAACACCACAACAAATCAACCAAACATTAACTGAGCACCACATTGCACAATATAACATACTCCGAATAGAAGATAAGATAGTTAACCAAACCAAGCATGCTTAACAACTTGGAAATATAGCAATTGCATTTGTTTCTCATGTATTTAGTACAAACAAATTCGATTTATTTCTCACATAGTAGACAATAAAAAAATCCACCCACAATAGTTGAACATCATATTGTCGAATTGAACCAAACAGTTAACTAAACACCACAACAAATGAACCAAACATGAACTAAGAACCACATTGCACAATATATAACATACTAGAAGATCGGATAGTTAACCAATGAAGCATGCTTGCAATTGTATTTGTTTCTCATGTATTTTGTACAACCAAATTCAATTTATTTCTCACATGGAAGACAATACAAAATTACACTCAGAATAATTGAATATCACATTGCAGAACTGAACCCAATAGTTAACTGAACATGACAACAAATTAACCAAATAGTTAACTAAACACCACAACAAATGAAACAAACATGAACTAAGCATCACATTGCACAATATATAACATGCTAGAAGATCACATAGTTAACCAAACCAAGCATGATTGACAACTTGGAAATATAGCAATTGTATTTGTTTCTCATGTATTTTGTACACCTAAATTCGATTGATTTCTCACATGGAAGACAATACAAAATTACACCCAGAATAATTGAACATCACATTGCAGAATTGAACCCAACAGTTAACTGAACATCACAACAAATTAGCAAACAGTTAATAAGTGAGCACCACATTGCACGACATATTGAACATATACCCTAGAGAACCAGATTGGATGGTAAAAGTTGAAAGTGCAATCATGCCCTTAATCTTATTTTGATGTTGCTTAAAAGACACATATAGGAAACTAATCATCTTAATGGAGTGTATCTTAGGTTTTGTTCCCATTAGAGTTTCTGTATTGATCATGACTAATTTGTCCACAATGTTCAACAACGAACAAACAAGACGAAGTGTTCTATCATTTTATTTGTCTTTGTTGAGTATAGGGACCCCGCACTATTAAGAGGGGATCACTGAGTCTCGCAAGAAACTTTCTCAAAACTATAAGAAATTCCTCTCTCTATCTTCCTGGTTGAACTGCCCCTGTTCGATCGGCCGGTGGTTCTCGGACGTCCGGACACGGAGGGCCGACGCCGTTCGAAAATCCTGTGCCAGCCAACAGATCCAAAATGTTAGACTTCTGGCCCCTCCGATCGTCCGAGGACTTGGCGTCCAGGTATGGTAGGAATTCGGTGAGCACCCAACATATCCAAAATGTCGGACTTCCAACCATTTCGGGCGATCGTGCCCCGGACGGCCGATGCCCTTCGGATGTCCGTGCACTATTGACTTTTTCACCTGATGCTTACCTAATATCTTCTATGTCTTCGGACGACCGATGTCCTCTGGACGATCTTATGCTGATTACCTCTCCACCAAATACTATGTTAATCAGATGCCTTCTGCATCTTTGGAAGACCGACCGCTGTCGGACGTCCGATCCTTCCAGAACTGCCGGATATCCGGCAACTACACAACATAAGTGGCTCCAACGATCACTTTCCTACAACCACTATATATAGTCTTCCTCCACCTCGAGTTTTATTGAGTATTTTACGACTATGGCTATTTCTTTTTCTGTAAATTGTTTTAAATTATTTTCTTTTATATTTCAGAAATATTATGTTTTGTTTCTGTTAGCAAAACAGTAGGTTTGCAACAAGTTTTGATTTTATTTTTATTTGTTATCATGAAATCAATTCTAGTTCTCTAATAACTTGCAATTGGTTTCTCCACTGTTTCAAATCCCGTTTGGAAATACTTTCAAATAGTTTTGTGAAAAATACTTTATTTTATCTTAGTTAAAATTTATATCTTAGTTCCTTGTTATTTTTCTGTTGGACAAAAACTATTTAGTGTTTGATGTAGTAGAAGACTCCTAGCTTTAGCGAAGTTTCTTTCGGATTCTTTCTCGCTCTCTCTTTTGTTTTGATTGCTAGAATGATTGCTAGTATGACTGCTTATGTGAATGATATGTTTGATATATAGATTTCATCGGAGAGTGACGAGTAGTCTATCAAGTTATTTCTTGAGAAATTCTTCTTCTTCAACATCACCAGGCAAGTCAATTTGATCATACTATCACCTATGTTTTATGCATCGTAGTTCTACCATCCTATGCCCAATTGCATGCTGAGTAGGTACTTGGAAATTTTAGTATAGATTGTAGTATCATGTGGTAGGCACACAACAACCCCGATACTTGGCCCCGGGACGACAAATTTCATATTGCTATGCTTGAGTAGACGGGATTTCGGTTGATCGGCTCCCTGGAGAACCCAGTGGATGACCCGGGATCCTGGAGAGGCCATGGCATCCTGCGGAAAGCTTCACCCAGGCTCAAAGAGACGGACGGATATTTTCAAGACCCGAGGCGTACCTGCACAACCACAAGTCATTATGGGCTCTGGCTTGGTTGGACAACGCGGCGACTCTGGACAGGCGGTGCTAGCAGATGTAGAAGAACGGTAGGATTGGATGGGCACCGACAGGGATTCAGAGGGACCCGTTGAAAGACCATGTTTTGATCATCCGGTCTTCAAACACCCTGAAGTGCGAGGACATATAGGGAGGCGATCAAATCTTGTGGGGAACGTGTGCAAAACTCTGCAGAGTACTCAAACCTAATCGATTAGCCGTGTCCACGATCATGGACTACTTGAGCCAAAGGAATTGAAGTTATCTGAAGTTCTCAACACAAATAATAATATTGATGTGGGAATTATTGACAACTCGGGTACGAGAATTGGTTGGCGGAACCATCTCGTTAACAACCAACAATGTAGTAACATTTTGCTTTTAGCCCTCTCTTTATGTACGAGAAAACTTGCTTTTCGCTAAAAACTTATAGCCCCACCTGCCATATATGCATATAGTATAGATGATTACTTTTCACCCCTCTTTTATGTGACTTGCCGGCATATTCAATATGCTGAACTACACGGCTGCAACATCTTATGTTGCAGATATTTTTCTTCGACAAGTAAGAGTAAGATTAAGGGTTACGGTCTACACTCAACTTGCCGTTGGTGTTTATTGGGACTCCACTCCCTTGACTGCTTCCGCTGAGATATTTAAGGTATATATCAGTTTTACGCTATTTACATGTGATTGCACTTTGATATATACATTGATGTACTATGTGTGCCAGCATACTGATCCAGGGATGGCACAGATACACAGAGGCTTGACTCGTTTTGAGTCGGGTCGCTACAGTGTCGTGGCCCGCCCGCACCGTCCGCGCCACGCGGGCAGACCGCCTCTCCACGCGGACTCGTTGTTTCCCCGCCATGGGCGCGTTCAGTTTCGGTGAGTCCAACCTTAGGAGAGACCTCGACACGCCCCCTACCTGGCGCGCCAAATTTCGGATTTTGGGCTCCGCAAAACCCTAAGGAATCGAACACAGGGGCGTGTACGACAATCTCTCCTCGCTCAGCCTCACCTAGCCCGCTACTCAATGGAAATGCCGAAGGACTCACTCGAGGGTTAGGGTAGCACAGAACACAACCATTTACCTTGGTTCGGGCCGCTACGAAGCATAAAACCTTACTCCTGCTTTTGGTGGATTGCCTCTCGTGCTGTTGTTGTTATTTGTTGTTGTTGTTGTTGGTGTCATCGTCGTCATCGTCGTCTTCCTTCTTCTTGTTGTTGTTGTCGTTCTTTGTGTTGTTTTTGTTGTTGTTGTTCTCATTGTGGGCGCTTTTGTTGTTGTTGTCACTGTTGTCGTCATCGTCGTCGTTGTTGTTGTTGTCGTTGTTCTCGTCATTATCGTTCTTTTCATTATTGTTGTTGTCGTCGTTGTCG